>NW_028276064.1:0-300000 GCF_052056855.1 Sturnus vulgaris
TCTTTCAAGGAGCGATTCCTAACAGCAGAAGCAGCAGAGGCACAAACTGCATGACGAGAAGGGACAACGTAGAACACGTCTCTGTCCTGGCGACATTTTCGTGTGCGATACTTCCCTCCGGGTCTTCGGGCCTTGCGAAGCCCTGTGTACTGCGAGCGCTGCTACTCGCAGCTGAGAAGGACCGTGGAGCTAGCGGCGAATTCGGAGAGCTCTTCGCTGCACTGCGCCGCTCGCAAGCGGCTTCGTTCTTCGCCTTCTGCCGTCCGGCGAGAGCTGAACTCCAGCGGTCAGTTTGCAGCTCTGCCCAACAGCGTGTTCTCAGTTCTGCGGGCAAGCACGCCCTCTTGCCTTGGCCCCGAGAGCAAAGTCCGAGCGAGCACTCGACTCAGTGCAATGCACCCGGAAGGACGCTCTCGCTCGTCTTTCAAGGAGCGATTCCTAACAGCAGAAGCAGCAGAGGCACAAACTGCATGACGAGAAGGGACAACGTAGAACACGTCTCTGTCCTGGCACATTTTCGTGTGCGAAACTTCCCTCCGGGTCTTCGGCCTTGCGAAGCCCTGTGTACTGCGAGCGCTGCTACTCGCAGCTGAGAAGGACCGTGGAGCTAGCGGCGAATTCGGAGAGCTCTTCGCTGCACTGCGCCGCTCGCAAGCGGCTTCGTTCTTCGCCTTCTGCCGTCCGGCGAGAGCTGAACTCCAGCGGTCAGTTGCAGCTCTGCCCAACAGCGTGTTCTCAGTTCTGCGGGCAAGCACGCCCTCTTGCCTTGGCCCCGAGAGCAAAGTCCCGAGCGAGCACTCGACTCAGTGCAATGCACCCGGAAGGACGCTCTCGCTCGCTTTCAAGGAGCGATTCCTAACAGCAGAAGCAGCAGAGGCACAAACTGCATGACGAGAAGGGACAACGTAGAACACGTCTCTGTCCTGGCACATTTTCGTGTGCGATACTTCCCTCCGGGTCTTCGGGCCTTGCGAAGCCCTGTGTACTGCGAGCGCTGCTACTCGCAGCTGAGAAGGACCGTGGAGCTAGCGGCGAATTCGGAGAGCTCTTCGCTGCACTGCGCCGCTCGCAAGCGGCTTCGTTCTTCGCCTTCTGCCGTCCGGCGAGAGCTGAACTCCAGCGGTCAGTTGCAGCTCTGCCCAACAGCGTGTTCTCAGTTCTGCGGGCAAGCACGCCCTCTTGCCTTGGCCCCGAGAGCAAAGTCCCGAGCGAGCACTCGACTCAGTGCAATGCACCCGGAAGGACGCTCTCGCTCGTCTTTCAAGGAGCGATTCCTAACAGCAGAAGCAGCAGAGGCACAAACTGCATGACGAGAAGGGACAACGTAGAACACGTCTCTGTCCTGGCACATTTCCGTGTGCCATACTTCCCTCCGGGTCTTCGGGCCTTGCGAAGCTCTGTGTACTGCGAGCGCTGCTACTCGCAGCTGAGAAGGACCGTGGAGCTAGCGGCGAATTCGGAGAGCTCTTCGCTGCACTGCGCCGCTCGCAAGCGGCTTCGTTCTTCGCCTTCTGCCGTCCGGCGAGAGCTGAACTCCAGCGGTCAGTTGCAGCTCTGCCCAACAGCGTGTTCTCAGTTCTGCGGGCAAGCACGCCCTCTTGCCTTGGCCCCGAGAGCAAAGTCCCGAGCGAGCACTCGACTCAGTGCAATGCACCCGGAAGGACGCTCTCGCTCGTCTTTCAAGGAGCGATTCCTAACAGCAGAAGCAGCAGAGGCACAAACTGCATGACGAGAAGGGACAACGTAGAACACGTCTCTGTCCTGGCACATTTCCGTGTGCCATACTTCCCTCCGGGTCTTCGGGCCTTGCGAAGCTCTGTGTACTGCGAGCGCTGCTACTCGCAGCTGAGAAGGACCGTGGAGCTAGCGGCGAATTCGGAGAGCTCTTCGCTGCACTGCGCCGCTCGCAAGCGGCTTCGTTCTTCGCCTTCTGCCGTCCGGCGAGAGCTGAACTCCAGCGGTCAGTTGCAGCTCTGCCCAACAGCGTGTTCTCAGTTCTGCGGGCAAGCACGCCCTCTTGCCTTGGCCCCGAGAGCAAAGTCCCGAGCGAGCACTCGACTCAGTGCAATGCACCCGGAAGGACGCTCTCGCTCGTCTTTCAAGGAGCGATTACCTACAGCAAAAGCAGCAGAGGCACAAACTGCATGACGAGAAGGGACAACGTAGAACACGTCTCTGTCCTGGCACATTTTCGTGTGCGATACTTCCCTCCGGGTCTTCGGGCCTTGCGAAGCTCTGTGTACTGCGAGCGCTGCTACTCGCAGCTGAGAAGGACCGTGGAGCTAGCGGCGAATTCGGAGAGCTCTTCGCTGCACTGCGCCGCTCGCAAGCGGCTTCGTTCTTCGCCTTCTGCCGTCCGGCGAGAGCTGAACTCCAGCGGTCAGTTGCAGCTCTGCCCAACAGCGTGTTCTCAGTTCTGCGGGCAAGCACGCCCTCTTGCCTTGGCCCCGAGAGCAAAGTCCCGAGCGAGCACTCGACTCAGTGCAATGCACCCGGAAGGACGCTCTCGCTCGCCTTTCAAGGAGCGATTCCTAACAGCAGAAGCAGCAGAGGCACAAACTGCATGACGAGAAGGGACAACGTAGAACACGTCTCTGTCCTGGCGCATTTTCGTGTGCGATACTTCCCTCCGGGTCTTCGGGCCTTGCGAAGCTCTGTGTACTGCGAGCGCTGCTACTCGCAGCTGAGAAGGACCGTGGAGCTAGCGGCGAATTCGGAGAGCTCTTCGCTGCACTGCGCCGCTCGCAAGCGGCTTCGTTCTTCGCCTTCTGCCGTCCGGCGAGAGCTGAACTCCAGCGGTCAGTTGCAGCTCTGCCCAACAGCGTGTTCTCAGTTCTGCGGGCAAGCACGCCCTCTTGCCTTGGCCCGAGAGCAAAGTCCCGAGCGAGCACTCGACTCAGTGCAATGCACCCGGAAGGACGCTCTCGCTCGTCTTTCAAGGAGCGATTCCTAACAGCAGAAGCAGCAGAGGCACAAACTGCATGACGAGAAGGGACAACGTAGAACACGTCTCTGTCCTGGCACATTTCCGTGTGCCATACTTCCCTCCGGGTCTTCGGGCCTTGCGAAGCCCTGTGTACTGCGAGCGCTGCTACTCGCAGCTGAGAAGGACCGTGGAGCTAGCGGCGAATTCGGAGAGCTCTTCGCTGCACTGCGCCGCTCGCAAGCGGCTTCGTTCTTCGCCTTCTGCCGTCCGGCGAGAGCTGAACTCCAGCGGTCAGTTGCAGCTCTGCCCAACAGCGTGTTCTCAGTTCTGCGGCAAGCACGCCCTCTTGCCTTGGCCCCGAGAGCAAAGTCCCGAGCGAGCACTCGACTCAGTGCAATGCACCCGGAAGGACGCTCTCGCTCGTCTTTCAAGGAGCGATTCCTAACAGCAGAAGCAGCAGAGGCACAAACTGCATGACGAGAAGGGACAACGTAGAACACGTCTCTGTCCTGGCACATTTCCGTGTGCCATACTTCCCTCCGGGTCTTCGGGCCTTGCGAAGCCCTGTGTACTGCGAGCGCTGCTACTCGCAGCTGAGAAGGACCGTGGAGCTAGCGGCGAATTCGGAGAGCTCTTCGCTGCACTGCGCCGCTCGCAAGCGGCTTCGTTCTTCGCCTTCTGCCGTCCGGCGAGAGCTGAACTCCAGCGGTCAGTTGCAGCTCTGCCCAACAGCGTGTTCTCAGTTCTGCGGGCAAGCACGCCCTCTTGCCTTGGCCCCGAGAGCAAAGTCCCGAGCGAGCACTCGACTCAGTGCAATGCACCCGGAAGGACGCTCTCGCTCGCCTTTCAAGGAGCGATTCCTAACAGCAGAAGCAGCAGAGGCACAAACTGCATGACGAGAAGGGACAACGTAGAACACGTCTCTGTCCTGGCACATTTCCGTGTGCCATACTTCCCTCCGGGTCTTCGGGCCTTGCGAAGCTCTGTGTACTGCGAGCGCTGCTACTCGCAGCTGAGAAGGACCGTGGAGCTAGCGGCGAATTCGGAGAGCTCTTCGCTGCACTGCGCCGCTCGCAAGCGGCTTCGTTCTTCGCCTTCTGCCGTCCGGCGAGAGCTGAACTCCAGCGGTCAGTTGCAGCTCTGCCCAACAGCGTGTTCTCAGTTCTGCGGGCAAGCACGCCCTCTTGCCTTGGCCCCGAGAGCAAAGTCCCGAGCGAGCACTCGACTCAGTGCAATGCACCCGGAAGGACGCTCTCGCTCGTCTTTCAAGGAGCGATTCCTAACAGCAGAAGCAGCAGAGGCACAAACTGCATGACGAGAAGGGACAACGTAGAACACGTCTCTGTCCTGGCACATTTTCGTGTGCGATACTTCCCTCCGGGTCTTCGGGCCTTGCGAAGCTCTGTGTACTGCGAGCGCTGCTACTCGCAGCTGAGAAGGACCGTGGAGCTAGCGGCGAATTCGGAGAGCTCTTCGCTGCACTGCGCCGCTCGCAAGCGGCTTCGTTCTTCGCCTTCTGCCGTCCGGCGAGAGCTGAACTCCAGCGGTCAGTTGCAGCTCTGCCCAACAGCGTGTTCTCAGTTCTGCGGGCAAGCACGCCCTCTTGCCTTGGCCCCGAGTGCAAAGTCCCGAGCGAGCACTCGACTCAGTGCAATGCACCCGGAAGGACGCTCTCGCTCGTCTTTCAAGGAGCGATTCCTAACAGCAGAAGCAGCAGAGGCACAAACTGCATGACGAGAAGGGACAACGTAGAACACGTCTCTGTCCTGGCACATTTTCGTGTGCGATACTTCCCTCCGGGTCTTCGGGCCTTGCGAAGCTCTGTGTACTGCGAGCGCTGCTACTCGCAGCTGAGAAGGACCGTGGAGCTAGCGGCGAATTCGGAGAGCTCTTCGCTGCACTGCGCCGCTCGCAAGCGGCTTCGTTCTTCGCCTTCTGCCGTCCGGCGAGAGCTGAACTCCAGCGGTCAGTTGCAGCTCTGCCCAACAGCGTGTTCTCAGTTCTGCGGGCAAGCACGCCCTCTTGCCTTGGCCCCGAGTGCAAAGTCCCGAGCGAGCACTCGACTCAGTGCAATGCACCCGGAAGGACGCTCTCGCTCGTCTTTCAAGGAGCGATTCCTAACAGCAGAAGCAGCAGAGGCACAAACTGCATGACGAGAAGGGACAACGTAGAACACGTCTCTGTCCTGGCACATTTCGTGTGCCATACTTCCCTCCGGGTCTTCGGGCCTTGCGAAGCCCTGTGTACTGCGAGCGCTGCTACTCGCAGCTGAGAAGGACCGTGGAGCTAGCGGCGAATTCGGAGAGCTCTTCGCTGCACTGCGCCGCTCGCAAGCGGCTTCGTTCTTCGCCTTCTGCCGTCCGGCGAGAGCTGAACTCCAGCGGTCAGTTGCAGCTCTGCCCAACAGCGTGTTCTCAGTTCTGCGGGCAAGCACGCCCTCTTGCCTTGGCCCCGAGAGCAAAGTCCCGAGCGAGCACTCGACTCAGTGCAATGCACCCGGAAGGACGCTCTCGCTCGCCTTTCAAGGAGCGATTCCTAACAGCAGAAGCAGCAGAGGCACAAACTGCATGACGAGAAGGGACAACGTAGAACACGTCTCTGTCCTGGCGCATTTTCGTGTGCGATACTTCCCTCCGGGTCTTCGGGCCTTGCGAAGCCCTGTGTACTGCGAGCGCTGCTACTCGCAGCTGAGAAGGACCGTGGAGCTAGCGGCGAATTCGGAGAGCTCTTCGCTGCACTGCGCCGCTCGCAAGCGGCTTCGTTCTTCGCCTTCTGCCGTCCGGCGAGAGCTGAACTCCAGCGGTCAGTTGCAGCTCTGCCCAACAGCGTGTTCTCAGTTCTGCGGGCAAGCACGCCCTCTTGCCTTGGCCCCGAGAGCAAAGTCCCGAGCGAGCACTCGACTCAGTGCAATGCACCCGGAAGGACGCTCTCGCTCGTCTTTCAAGGAGCGATTCCTAACAGCAGAAGCAGCAGAGGCACAAACTGCATGACGAGAAGGGACAACGTAGAACACGTCTCTGTCCTGGCACATTTTCGTGTGCGAAACTTCCCTCCGGGTCTTCGGGCCTTGCGAAGCCCTGTGTACTGCGAGCGCTGCTACTCGCAGCTGAGAAGGACCGTGGAGCTAGCGGCGAATTCGGAGAGCTCTTCGCTGCACTGCGCCGCTCGCAAGCGGCTTCGTTCTTCGCCTTCTGCCGTCCGGCGAGAGCTGAACTCCAGCGGTCAGTTGCAGCTCTGCCCAACAGCGTGTTCTCAGTTCTGCGGGCAAGCACGCCCTCTTGCCTTGGCCCCGAGAGCAAAGTCCCGAGCGAGCACTCGACTCAGTGCAATGCACCCGGAAGGACGCTCTCGCTCGCCTTTCAAGGAGCGATTCCTAACAGCAGAAGCAGCAGAGGCACAAACTGCATGACGAGAAGGGACAACGTAGAACACGTCTCTGTCCTGGCACATTTTCGTGTGCGATACTTCCCTCCGGGTCTTCGGGCCTTGCGAAGCCCTGTGTACTGCGAGCGCTGCTACTCGCAGCTGAGAAGGACCGTGGAGCTAGCGGCGAATTCGGAGAGCTCTTCGCTGCACTGCGCCGCTCGCAAGCGGCTTCGTTCTTCGCCTTCTGCCGTCCGGCGAGAGCTGAACTCCAGCGGTCAGTTGCAGCTCTGCCCAACAGCGTGTTCTCAGTTCTGCGGGCAAGCACGCCCTCTTGCCTTGGCCCCGAGAGCAAAGTCCCGAGCGAGCACTCGACTCAGTGCAATGCACCCGGAAGGACGCTCTCGCTCGTCTTTCAAGGAGCGATTCCTAACAGCAGAAGCAGCAGAGGCACAAACTGCATGACGAGAAGGGACAACGTAGAACACGTCTCTGTCCTGGCACATTTCCGTGTGCCATACTTCCCTCCGGGTCTTCGGGCCTTGCGAAGCTCTGTGTACTGCGAGCGCTGCTACTCGCAGCTGAGAAGGACCGTGGAGCTAGCGGCGAATTCGGAGAGCTCTTCGCTGCACTGCGCCGCTCGCAAGCGGCTTCGTTCTTCGCCTTCTGCCGTCGGCGAGAGCTGAACTCCAGCGGTCAGTTGCAGCTCTGCCCAACAGCGTGTTCTCAGTTCTGCGGGCAAGCACGCCCTCTTGCCTTGGCCCCGAGAGCAAAGTCCCGAGCGAGCACTCGACTCAGTGCAATGCACCCGGAAGGACGCTCTCGCTCGTCTTTCAAGGAGCGATTCCTAACAGCAGAAGCAGCAGAGGCACAAACTGCATGACGAGAAGGGACAACGTAGAACACGTCTCTGTCCTGGCACATTTCGTGTGCCATACTTCCCTCCGGGTCTTCGGGCCTTGCGAAGCTCTGTGTACTGCGAGCGCTGCTACTCGCAGCTGAGAAGGACCGTGGAGCTAGCGGCGAATTCGGAGAGCTCTTCGCTGCACTGCGCCGCTCGCAAGCGGCTTCGTTCTTCGCCTTCTGCCGTCCGGCGAGAGCTGAACTCCAGCGGTCAGTTGCAGCTCTGCCCAACAGCGTGTTCTCAGTTCTGCGGGCAAGCACGCCCTCTTGCCTTGGCCCCGAGAGCAAAGTCCCGAGCGAGCACTCGACTCAGTGCAATGCACCCGGAAGGACGCTCTCGCTCGTCTTTCAAGGAGCGATTACCTACAGCAAAAGCAGCAGAGGCACAAACTGCATGACGAGAAGGGACAACGTAGAACACGTCTCTGTCCTGGCACATTTTCGTGTGCGATACTTCCCTCCGGGTCTTCGGGCCTTGCGAAGCTCTGTGTACTGCGAGCGCTGCTACTCGCAGCTGAGAAGGACCGTGGAGCTAGCGGCGAATTCGGAGAGCTCTTCGCTGCACTGCGCCGCTCGCAAGCGGCTTCGTTCTTCGCCTTCTGCCGTCCGGCGAGAGCTGAACTCCAGCGGTCAGTTGCAGCTCTGCCCAACAGCGTGTTCTCAGTTCTGCGGGCAAGCACGCCCTCTTGCCTTGGCCCCGAGAGCAAAGTCCCGAGCGAGCACTCGACTCAGTGCAATGCACCCGGAAGGACGCTCTCGCTCGCCTTTCAAGGAGCGATTCCTAACAGCAGAAGCAGCAGAGGCACAAACTGCATGACGAGAAGGGACAACGTAGAACACGTCTCTGTCCTGGCGCATTTTCGTGTGCGATACTTCCCTCCGGGTCTTCGGGCCTTGCGAAGCCCTGTGTACTGCGAGCGCTGCTACTCGCAGCTGAGAAGGACCGTGGAGCTAGCGGCGAATTCGGAGAGCTCTTCGCTGCACTGCGCCGCTCGCAAGCGGCTTCGTTCTTCGCCTTCTGCCGTCCGGCGAGAGCTGAACTCCAGCGGTCAGTTGCAGCTCTGCCCAACAGCGTGTTCTCAGTTCTGCGGGCAAGCACGCCCTCTTGCCTTGGCCCCGAGAGCAAAGTCCCGAGCGAGCACTCGACTCAGTGCAATGCACCCGGAAGGACGCTCTCGCTCGTCTTTCAAGGAGCGATTCCTAACAGCAGAAGCAGCAGAGGCACAAACTGCATGACGAGAAGGGACAACGTAGAACACGTCTCTGTCCTGGCACATTTCCGTGTGCCATACTTCCCTCCGGGTCTTCGGGCCTTGCGAAGCCCTGTGTACTGCGAGCGCTGCTACTCGCAGCTGAGAAGGACCGTGGAGCTAGCGGCGAATTCGGAGAGCTCTTCGCTGCACTGCGCCGCTCGCAAGCGGCTTCGTTCTTCGCCTTCTGCCGTCCGGCGAGAGCTGAACTCCAGCGGTCAGTTGCAGCTCTGCCCAACAGCGTGTTCTCAGTTCTGCGGGCAAGCACGCCCTCTTGCCTTGGCCCCGAGAGCAAAGTCCCGAGCGAGCACTCGACTCAGTGCAATGCACCCGGAAGGACGCTCTCGCTCGCCTTTCAAGGAGCGATTCCTAACAGCAGAAGCAGCAGAGGCACAAACTGCATGACGAGAAGGGACAACGTAGAACACGTCTCTGTCCTGGCACATTTCCGTGTGCCATACTTCCCTCCGGGTCTTCGGGCCTTGCGAAGCCCTGTGTACTGCGAGCGCTGCTACTCGCAGCTGAGAAGGACCGTGGAGCTAGCGGCGAATTCGGAGAGCTCTTCGCTGCACTGCGCCGCTCGCAAGCGGCTTCGTTCTTCGCCTTCTGCCGTCCGGCGAGAGCTGAACTCCAGCGGTCAGTTGCAGCTCTGCCCAACAGCGTGTTCTCAGTTCTGCGGGCAAGCACGCCCTCTTGCCTTGGCCCCGAGAGCAAAGTCCCGAGCGAGCACTCGACTCAGTGCAATGCACCCGGAAGGACGCTCTCGCTCGCCTTTCAAGGAGCGATTCCTAACAGCAGAAGCAGCAGAGGCACAAACTGCATGACGAGAAGGGACAACGTAGAACACGTCTCTGTCCTGGCACATTTCCGTGTGCCATACTTCCCTCCGGGTCTTCGGGCCTTGCGAAGCTCTGTGTACTGCGAGCGCTGCTACTCGCAGCTGAGAAGGACCGTGGAGCTAGCGGCGAATTCGGAGAGCTCTTCGCTGCACTGCGCCGCTCGCAAGCGGCTTCGTTCTTCGCCTTCTGCCGTCCGGCGAGAGCTGAACTCCAGCGGTCAGTTGCAGCTCTGCCCAACAGCGTGTTCTCAGTTCTGCGGGCAAGCACGCCCTCTTGCCTTGGCCCCGAGTGCAAAGTCCCGAGCGAGCACTCGACTCAGTGCAATGCACCCGGAAGGACGCTCTCGCTCGTCTTTCAAGGAGCGATTCCTAACAGCAGAAGCAGCAGAGGCACAAACTGCATGACGAGAAGGGACAACGTAGAACACGTCTCTGTCCTGGCACATTTTCGTGTGCGATACTTCCCTCCGGGTCTTCGGGCCTTGCGAAGCTCTGTGTACTGCGAGCGCTGCTACTCGCAGCTGAGAAGGACCGTGGAGCTAGCGGCGAATTCGGAGAGCTCTTCGCTGCACTGCGCCGCTCGCAAGCGGCTTCGTTCTTCGCCTTCTGCCGTCCGGCGAGAGCTGAACTCCAGCGGTCAGTTGCAGCTCTGCCCAACAGCGTGTTCTCAGTTCTGCGGGCAAGCACGCCCTCTTGCCTTGGCCCCGAGTGCAAAGTCCCGAGCGAGCACTCGACTCAGTGCAATGCACCCGGAAGGACGCTCTCGCTCGTCTTTCAAGGAGCGATTCCTAACAGCAGAAGCAGCAGAGGCACAAACTGCATGACGAGAAGGGACAACGTAGAACACGTCTCTGTCCTGGCACATTTTCGTGTGCGATACTTCCCTCCGGGTCTTCGGGCCTTGCGAAGCTCTGTGTACTGCGAGCGCTGCTACTCGCAGCTGAGAAGGACCGTGGAGCTAGCGGCGAATTCGGAGAGCTCTTCGCTGCACTGCGCCGCTCGCAAGCGGCTTCGTTCTTCGCCTTCTGCCGTCCGGCGAGAGCTGAACTCCAGCGGTCAGTTGCAGCTCTGCCCAACAGCGTGTTCTCAGTTCTGCGGGCAAGCACGCCCTCTTGCCTTGGCCCCGAGTGCAAAGTCCCGAGCGAGCACTCGACTCAGTGCAATGCACCCGGAAGGACGCTCTCGCTCGTCTTTCAAGGAGCGATTCCTAACAGCAGAAGCAGCAGAGGCACAAACTGCATGACGAGAAGGGACAACGTAGAACACGTCTCTGTCCTGGCACATTTCCGTGTGCCATACTTCCCTCCGGGTCTTCGGGCCTTGCGAAGCCCTGTGTACTGCGAGCGCTGCTACTCGCAGCTGAGAAGGACCGTGGAGCTAGCGGCGAATTCGGAGAGCTCTTCGCTGCACTGCGCCGCTCGCAAGCGGCTTCGTTCTTCGCCTTCTGCCGTCCGGCGAGAGCTGAACTCCAGCGGTCAGTTGCAGCTCTGCCCAACAGCGTGTTCTCAGTTCTGCGGGCAAGCACGCCCTCTTGCCTTGGCCCCGAGAGCAAAGTCCCGAGCGAGCACTCGACTCAGTGCAATGCACCCGGAAGGACGCTCTCGCTCGCCTTTCAAGGAGCGATTCCTAACAGCAGAAGCAGCAGAGGCACAAACTGCATGACGAGAAGGGACAACGTAGAACACGTCTCTGTCCTGGCGCATTTTCGTGTGCGATACTTCCCTCCGGGTCTTCGGGCCTTGCGAAGCCCTGTGTACTGCGAGCGCTGCTACTCGCAGCTGAGAAGGACCGTGGAGCTAGCGGCGAATTCGGAGAGCTCTTCGCTGCACTGCGCCGCTCGCAAGCGGCTTCGTTCTTCGCCTTCTGCCGTCCGGCGAGAGCTGAACTCCAGCGGTCAGTTGCAGCTCTGCCCAACAGCGTGTTCTCAGTTCTGCGGGCAAGCACGCCCTCTTGCCTTGGCCCCGAGAGCAAAGTCCCGAGCGAGCACTCGACTCAGTGCAATGCACCCGGAAGGACGCTCTCGCTCGTCTTTCAAGGAGCGATTCCTAACAGCAGAAGCAGCAGAGGCACAAACTGCATGACGAGAAGGGACAACGTAGAACACGTCTCTGTCCTGGCACATTTTCGTGTGCGAAACTTCCCTCCGGGTCTTCGGGCCTTGCGAAGCCCTGTGTACTGCGAGCGCTGCTACTCGCAGCTGAGAAGGACCGTGGAGCTAGCGGCGAATTCGGAGAGCTCTTCGCTGCACTGCGCCGCTCGCAAGCGGCTTCGTTCTTCGCCTTCTGCCGTCCGGCGAGAGCTGAACTCCAGCGGTCAGTTGCAGCTCTGCCCAACAGCGTGTTCTCAGTTCTGCGGGCAAGCACGCCCTCTTGCCTTGGCCCCGAGAGCAAAGTCCCGAGCGAGCACTCGACTCAGTGCAATGCACCCGGAAGGACGCTCTCGCTCGCCTTTCAAGGAGCGATTCCTAACAGCAGAAGCAGCAGAGGCACAAACTGCATGACGAGAAGGGACAACGTAGAACACGTCTCTGTCCTGGCACATTTTCGTGTGCGATACTTCCCTCCGGGTCTTCGGGCCTTGCGAAGCCCTGTGTACTGCGAGCGCTGCTACTCGCAGCTGAGAAGGACCGTGGAGCTAGCGGCGAATTCGGAGAGCTCTTCGCTGCACTGCGCCGCTCGCAAGCGGCTTCGTTCTTCGCCTTCTGCCGTCCGGCGAGAGCTGAACTCCAGCGGTCAGTTGCAGCTCTGCCCAACAGCGTGTTCTCAGTTCTGCGGGCAAGCACGCCCTCTTGCCTTGGCCCCGAGAGCAAAGTCCCGAGCGAGCACTCGACTCAGTGCAATGCACCCGGAAGGACGCTCTCGCTCGTCTTTCAAGGAGCGATTCCTAACAGCAGAAGCAGCAGAGGCACAAACTGCATGACGAGAAGGGACAACGTAGAACACGTCTCTGTCCTGGCACATTTCCGTGTGCCATACTTCCCTCCGGGTCTTCGGGCCTTGCGAAGCTCTGTGTACTGCGAGCGCTGCTACTCGCAGCTGAGAAGGACCGTGGAGCTAGCGGCGAATTCGGAGAGCTCTTCGCTGCACTGCGCCGCTCGCAAGCGGCTTCGTTCTTCGCCTTCTGCCGTCCGGCGAGAGCTGAACTCCAGCGGTCAGTTGCAGCTCTGCCCAACAGCGTGTTCTCAGTTCTGCGGGCAAGCACGCCCTCTTGCCTTGGCCCCGAGAGCAAAGTCCCGAGCGAGCACTCGACTCAGTGCAATGCACCCGGAAGGACGCTCTCGCTCGTCTTTCAAGGAGCGATTCCTAACAGCAGAAGCAGCAGAGGCACAAACTGCATGACGAGAAGGGACAACGTAGAACACGTCTCTGTCCTGGCACATTTCCGTGTGCCATACTTCCCTCCGGGTCTTCGGGCCTTGCGAAGCTCTGTGTACTGCGAGCGCTGCTACTCGCAGCTGAGAAGGACCGTGGAGCTAGCGGCGAATTCGGAGAGCTCTTCGCTGCACTGCGCCGCTCGCAAGCGGCTTCGTTCTTCGCCTTCTGCCGTCCGGCGAGAGCTGAACTCCAGCGGTCAGTTGCAGCTCTGCCCAACAGCGTGTTCTCAGTTCTGCGGGCAAGCACGCCCTCTTGCCTTGGCCCCGAGAGCAAAGTCCCGAGCGAGCACTCGACTCAGTGCAATGCACCCGGAAGGACGCTCTCGCTCGTCTTTCAAGGAGCGATTACCTACAGCAAAAGCAGCAGAGGCACAAACTGCATGACGAGAAGGGACAACGTAGAACACGTCTCTGTCCTGGCACATTTTCGTGTGCGATACTTCCCTCCGGGTCTTCGGGCCTTGCGAAGCTCTGTGTACTGCGAGCGCTGCTACTCGCAGCTGAGAAGGACCGTGGAGCTAGCGGCGAATTCGGAGAGCTCTTCGCTGCACTGCGCCGCTCGCAAGCGGCTTCGTTCTTCGCCTTCTGCCGTCCGGCGAGAGCTGAACTCCAGCGGTCAGTTGCAGCTCTGCCCAACAGCGTGTTCTCAGTTCTGCGGGCAAGCACGCCCTCTTGCCTTGGCCCCGAGAGCAAAGTCCCGAGCGAGCACTCGACTCAGTGCAATGCACCCGGAAGGACGCTCTCGCTCGCCTTTCAAGGAGCGATTCCTAACAGCAGAAGCAGCAGAGGCACAAACTGCATGACGAGAAGGGACAACGTAGAA
Source organism: Sturnus vulgaris (assembly GCF_052056855.1). Lineage (NCBI taxonomy): Eukaryota > Metazoa > Chordata > Aves > Passeriformes > Sturnidae > Sturnus > Sturnus vulgaris. The sequence continues at coordinate 13,477 of NW_028276064.1, forward strand.
CACGTCTCTGTCCTGGCGCATTTTCGTGTGCGATACTTCCCTCCGGGTCTTCGGGCCTTGCGAAGCCCTGTGTACTGCGAGCGCTGCTACTCGCAGCTGAGAAGGACCGTGGAGCTAGCGGCGAATTCGGAGAGCTCTTCGCTGCACTGCGCCGCTCGCAAGCGGCTTCGTTCTTCGCCTTCTGCCGTCCGGCGAGAGCTGAACTCCAGCGGTCAGTTGCAGCTCTGCCCAACAGCGTGTTCTCAGTTCTGCGGGCAAGCACGCCCTCTTGCCTTGGCCCCGAGAGCAAAGTCCCGAGCGAGCACTCGACTCAGTGCAATGCACCCGGAAGGACGCTCTCGCTCGTCTTTCAAGGAGCGATTCCTAACAGCAGAAGCAGCAGAGGCACAAACTGCATGACGAGAAGGGACAACGTAGAACACGTCTCTGTCCTGGCACATTTCCGTGTGCCATACTTCCCTCCGGGTCTTCGGGCCTTGCGAAGCCCTGTGTACTGCGAGCGCTGCTACTCGCAGCTGAGAAGGACCGTGGAGCTAGCGGCGAATTCGGAGAGCTCTTCGCTGCACTGCGCCGCTCGCAAGCGGCTTCGTTCTTCGCCTTCTGCCGTCCGGCGAGAGCTGAACTCCAGCGGTCAGTTGCAGCTCTGCCCAACAGCGTGTTCTCAGTTCTGCGGGCAAGCACGCCCTCTTGCCTTGGCCCCGAGAGCAAAGTCCCGAGCGAGCACTCGACTCAGTGCAATGCACCCGGAAGGACGCTCTCGCTCGCCTTTCAAGGAGCGATTCCTAACAGCAGAAGCAGCAGAGGCACAAACTGCATGACGAGAAGGGACAACGTAGAACACGTCTCTGTCCTGGCACATTTCCGTGTGCCATACTTCCCTCCGGGTCTTCGGGCCTTGCGAAGCCCTGTGTACTGCGAGCGCTGCTACTCGCAGCTGAGAAGGACCGTGGAGCTAGCGGCGAATTCGGAGAGCTCTTCGCTGCACTGCGCCGCTCGCAAGCGGCTTCGTTCTTCGCCTTCTGCCGTCCGGCGAGAGCTGAACTCCAGCGGTCAGTTGCAGCTCTGCCCAACAGCGTGTTCTCAGTTCTGCGGGCAAGCACGCCCTCTTGCCTTGGCCCCGAGAGCAAAGTCCCGAGCGAGCACTCGACTCAGTGCAATGCACCCGGAAGGACGCTCTCGCTCGCCTTTCAAGGAGCGATTCCTAACAGCAGAAGCAGCAGAGGCACAAACTGCATGACGAGAAGGGACAACGTAGAACACGTCTCTGTCCTGGCACATTTCCGTGTGCCATACTTCCCTCCGGGTCTTCGGGCCTTGCGAAGCTCTGTGTACTGCGAGCGCTGCTACTCGCAGCTGAGAAGGACCGTGGAGCTAGCGGCGAATTCGGAGAGCTCTTCGCTGCACTGCGCCGCTCGCAAGCGGCTTCGTTCTTCGCCTTCTGCCGTCCGGCGAGAGCTGAACTCCAGCGGTCAGTTGCAGCTCTGCCCAACAGCGTGTTCTCAGTTCTGCGGGCAAGCACGCCCTCTTGCCTTGGCCCCGAGAGCAAAGTCCCGAGCGAGCACTCGACTCAGTGCAATGCACCCGGAAGGACGCTCTCGCTCGCCTTTCAAGGAGCGATTCCTAACAGCAGAAGCAGCAGAGGCACAAACTGCATGACGAGAAGGGACAACGTAGAACACGTCTCTGTCCTGGCACATTTTCGTGTGCGATACTTCCCTCCGGGTCTTCGGGCCTTGCGAAGCCCTGTGTACTGCGAGCGCTGCTACTCGCAGCTGAGAAGGACCGTGGAGCTAGCGGCGAATTCGGAGAGCTCTTCGCTGCACTGCGCCGCTCGCAAGCGGCTTCGTTCTTCGCCTTCTGCCGTCCGGCGAGAGCTGAACTCCAGCGGTCAGTTGCAGCTCTGCCCAACAGCGTGTTCTCAGTTCTGCGGGCAAGCACGCCCTCTTGCCTTGGCCCCGAGAGCAAAGTCCCGAGCGAGCACTCGACTCAGTGCAATGCACCCGGAAGGACGCTCTCGCTCGTCTTTCAAGGAGCGATTCCTAACAGCAGAAGCAGCAGAGGCACAAACTGCATGACGAGAAGGGACAACGTAGAACACGTCTCTGTCCTGGCACATTTCCGTGTGCCATACTTCCCTCCGGGTCTTCGGGCCTTGCGAAGCTCTGTGTACTGCGAGCGCTGCTACTCGCAGCTGAGAAGGACCGTGGAGCTAGCGGCGAATTCGGAGAGCTCTTCGCTGCACTGCGCCGCTCGCAAGCGGCTTCGTTCTTCGCCTTCTGCCGTCCGGCGAGAGCTGAACTCCAGCGGTCAGTTGCAGCTCTGCCCAACAGCGTGTTCTCAGTTCTGCGGGCAAGCACGCCCTCTTGCCTTGGCCCCGAGAGCAAAGTCCCGAGCGAGCACTCGACTCAGTGCAATGCACCCGGAAGGACGCTCTCGCTCGTCTTTCAAGGAGCGATTACCTACAGCAAAAGCAGCAGAGGCACAAACTGCATGACGAGAAGGGACAACCTAGAACACGTCTCTGTCCTGGCACATTTTCGTGTGCGATACTTCCCTCCGGGTCTTCGGGCCTTGCGAAGCCCTGTGTACTGCGAGCGCTGCTACTCGCAGCTGAGAAGGACCGTGGAGCTAGCGGCGAATTCGGAGAGCTCTTCGCTGCACTGCGCCGCTCGCAAGCGGCTTCGTTCTTCGCCTTCTGCCGTCCGGCGAGAGCTGAACTCCAGCGGTCAGTTGCAGCTCTGCCCAACAGCGTGTTCTCAGTTCTGCGGGCAAGCACGCCCTCTTGCCTTGGCCCCGAGAGCAAAGTCCCGAGCGAGCACTCGACTCAGTGCAATGCACCCGGAAGGACGCTCTCGCTCGCCTTTCAAGGAGCGATTCCTAACAGCAGAAGCAGCAGAGGCACAAACTGCATGACGAGAAGGGACAACCTAGAACACGTCTCTGTCCTGGCACATTTCCGTGTGCCATACTTCCCTCCGGGTCTTCGGGCCTTGCGAAGCCCTGTGTACTGCGAGCGCTGCTACTCGCAGCTGAGAAGGACCGTGGAGCTAGCGGCGAATTCGGAGAGCTCTTCGCTGCACTGCGCCGCTCGCAAGCGGCTTCGTTCTTCGCCTTCTGCCGTCCGGCGAGAGCTGAACTCCAGCGGTCAGTTGCAGCTCTGCCCAACAGCGTGTTCTCAGTTCTGCGGGCAAGCACGCCCTCTTGCCTTGGCCCCGAGAGCAAAGTCCCGAGCGAGCACTCGACTCAGTGCAATGCACCCGGAAGGACGCTCTCGCTCGCCTTTCAAGGAGCGATTCCTAACAGCAGAAGCAGCAGAGGCACAAACTGCATGACGAGAAGGGACAACGTAGAACACGTCTCTGTCCTGGCACATTTTCGTGTGCGATACTTCCCTCCGGGTCTTCGGGCCTTGCGAAGCCCTGTGTACTGCGAGCGCTGCTACTCGCAGCTGAGAAGGACCGTGGAGCTAGCGGCGAATTCGGAGAGCTCTTCGCTGCACTGCGCCGCTCGCAAGCGGCTTCGTTCTTCGCCTTCTGCCGTCCGGCGAGAGCTGAACTCCAGCGGTCAGTTGCAGCTCTGCCCAACAGCGTGTTCTCAGTTCTGCGGGCAAGCACGCCCTCTTGCCTTGGCCCCGAGAGCAAAGTCCCGAGCGAGCACTCGACTCAGTGCAATGCACCCGGAAGGACGCTCTCGCTCGTCTTTCAAGGAGCGATTCCTAACAGCAGAAGCAGCAGAGGCACAAACTGCATGACGAGAAGGGACAACGTAGAACACGTCTCTGTCCTGGCACATTTCCGTGTGCCATACTTCCCTCCGGGTCTTCGGGCCTTGCGAAGCTCTGTGTACTGCGAGCGCTGCTACTCGCAGCTGAGAAGGACCGTGGAGCTAGCGGCGAATTCGGAGAGCTCTTCGCTGCACTGCGCCGCTCGCAAGCGGCTTCGTTCTTCGCCTTCTGCCGTCCGGCGAGAGCTGAACTCCAGCGGTCAGTTGCAGCTCTGCCCAACAGCGTGTTCTCAGTTCTGCGGGCAAGCACGCCCTCTTGCCTTGGCCCCGAGAGCAAAGTCCCGAGCGAGCACTCGACTCAGTGCAATGCACCCGGAAGGACGCTCTCGCTCGTCTTTCAAGGAGCGATTACCTACAGCAAAAGCAGCAGAGGCACAAACTGCATGACGAGAAGGGACAACGTAGAACACGTCTCTGTCCTGGCACATTTCCGTGTGCCATACTTCCCTCCGGGTCTTCGGGCCTTGCGAAGCTCTGTGTACTGCGAGCGCTGCTACTCGCAGCTGAGAAGGACCGTGGAGCTAGCGGCGAATTCGGAGAGCTCTTCGCTGCACTGCGCCGCTCGCAAGCGGCTTCGTTCTTCGCCTTCTGCCGTCCGGCGAGAGCTGAACTCCAGCGGTCAGTTGCAGCTCTGCCCAACAGCGTGTTCTCAGTTCTGCGGGCAAGCACGCCCTCTTGCCTTGGCCCCGAGAGCAAAGTCCCGAGCGAGCACTCGACTCAGTGCAATGCACCCGGAAGGACGCTCTCGCTCGCCTTTCAAGGAGCGATTCCTAACAGCAGAAGCAGCAGAGGCACAAACTGCATGACGAGAAGGGACAACGTAGAACACGTCTCTGTCCTGGCGCATTTTCGTGTGCGATACTTCCCTCCGGGTCTTCGGGCCTTGCGAAGCCCTGTGTACTGCGAGCGCTGCTACTCGCAGCTGAGAAGGACCGTGGAGCTAGCGGCGAATTCGGAGAGCTCTTCGCTGCACTGCGCCGCTCGCAAGCGGCTTCGTTCTTCGCCTTCTGCCGTCCGGCGAGAGCTGAACTCCAGCGGTCAGTTGCAGCTCTGCCCAACAGCGTGTTCTCAGTTCTGCGGGCAAGCACGCCCTCTTGCCTTGGCCCCGAGAGCAAAGTCCCGAGCGAGCACTCGACTCAGTGCAATGCACCCGGAAGGACGCTCTCGCTCGTCTTTCAAGGAGCGATTCCTAACAGCAGAAGCAGCAGAGGCACAAACTGCATGACGAGAAGGGACAACGTAGAACACGTCTCTGTCCTGGCACATTTCCGTGTGCCATACTTCCCTCCGGGTCTTCGGGCCTTGCGAAGCCCTGTGTACTGCGAGCGCTGCTACTCGCAGCTGAGAAGGACCGTGGAGCTAGCGGCGAATTCGGAGAGCTCTTCGCTGCACTGCGCCGCTCGCAAGCGGCTTCGTTCTTCGCCTTCTGCCGTCCGGCGAGAGCTGAACTCCAGCGGTCAGTTGCAGCTCTGCCCAACAGCGTGTTCTCAGTTCTGCGGGCAAGCACGCCCTCTTGCCTTGGCCCCGAGAGCAAAGTCCCGAGCGAGCACTCGACTCAGTGCAATGCACCCGGAAGGACGCTCTCGCTCGCCTTTCAAGGAGCGATTCCTAACAGCAGAAGCAGCAGAGGCACAAACTGCATGACGAGAAGGGACAACGTAGAACACGTCTCTGTCCTGGCACATTTCCGTGTGCCATACTTCCCTCCGGGTCTTCGGGCCTTGCGAAGCCCTGTGTACTGCGAGCGCTGCTACTCGCAGCTGAGAAGGACCGTGGAGCTAGCGGCGAATTCGGAGAGCTCTTCGCTGCACTGCGCCGCTCGCAAGCGGCTTCGTTCTTCGCCTTCTGCCGTCCGGCGAGAGCTGAACTCCAGCGGTCAGTTGCAGCTCTGCCCAACAGCGTGTTCTCAGTTCTGCGGGCAAGCACGCCCTCTTGCCTTGGCCCCGAGAGCAAAGTCCCGAGCGAGCACTCGACTCAGTGCAATGCACCCGGAAGGACGCTCTCGCTCGCCTTTCAAGGAGCGATTCCTAACAGCAGAAGCAGCAGAGGCACAAACTGCATGACGAGAAGGGACAACGTAGAACACGTCTCTGTCCTGGCACATTTCCGTGTGCCATACTTCCCTCCGGGTCTTCGGGCCTTGCGAAGCTCTGTGTACTGCGAGCGCTGCTACTCGCAGCTGAGAAGGACCGTGGAGCTAGCGGCGAATTCGGAGAGCTCTTCGCTGCACTGCGCCGCTCGCAAGCGGCTTCGTTCTTCGCCTTCTGCCGTCCGGCGAGAGCTGAACTCCAGCGGTCAGTTGCAGCTCTGCCCAACAGCGTGTTCTCAGTTCTGCGGGCAAGCACGCCCTCTTGCCTTGGCCCCGAGAGCAAAGTCCCGAGCGAGCACTCGACTCAGTGCAATGCACCCGGAAGGACGCTCTCGCTCGCCTTTCAAGGAGCGATTCCTAACAGCAGAAGCAGCAGAGGCACAAACTGCATGACGAGAAGGGACAACGTAGAACACGTCTCTGTCCTGGCACATTTTCGTGTGCGATACTTCCCTCCGGGTCTTCGGGCCTTGCGAAGCCCTGTGTACTGCGAGCGCTGCTACTCGCAGCTGAGAAGGACCGTGGAGCTAGCGGCGAATTCGGAGAGCTCTTCGCTGCACTGCGCCGCTCGCAAGCGGCTTCGTTCTTCGCCTTCTGCCGTCCGGCGAGAGCTGAACTCCAGCGGTCAGTTGCAGCTCTGCCCAACAGCGTGTTCTCAGTTCTGCGGGCAAGCACGCCCTCTTGCCTTGGCCCCGAGAGCAAAGTCCCGAGCGAGCACTCGACTCAGTGCAATGCACCCGGAAGGACGCTCTCGCTCGTCTTTCAAGGAGCGATTCCTAACAGCAGAAGCAGCAGAGGCACAAACTGCATGACGAGAAGGGACAACGTAGAACACGTCTCTGTCCTGGCACATTTCCGTGTGCCATACTTCCCTCCGGGTCTTCGGGCCTTGCGAAGCTCTGTGTACTGCGAGCGCTGCTACTCGCAGCTGAGAAGGACCGTGGAGCTAGCGGCGAATTCGGAGAGCTCTTCGCTGCACTGCGCCGCTCGCAAGCGGCTTCGTTCTTCGCCTTCTGCCGTCCGGCGAGAGCTGAACTCCAGCGGTCAGTTGCAGCTCTGCCCAACAGCGTGTTCTCAGTTCTGCGGGCAAGCACGCCCTCTTGCCTTGGCCCCGAGAGCAAAGTCCCGAGCGAGCACTCGACTCAGTGCAATGCACCCGGAAGGACGCTCTCGCTCGTCTTTCAAGGAGCGATTACCTACAGCAAAAGCAGCAGAGGCACAAACTGCATGACGAGAAGGGACAACCTAGAACACGTCTCTGTCCTGGCACATTTTCGTGTGCGATACTTCCCTCCGGGTCTTCGGGCCTTGCGAAGCCCTGTGTACTGCGAGCGCTGCTACTCGCAGCTGAGAAGGACCGTGGAGCTAGCGGCGAATTCGGAGAGCTCTTCGCTGCACTGCGCCGCTCGCAAGCGGCTTCGTTCTTCGCCTTCTGCCGTCCGGCGAGAGCTGAACTCCAGCGGTCAGTTGCAGCTCTGCCCAACAGCGTGTTCTCAGTTCTGCGGGCAAGCACGCCCTCTTGCCTTGGCCCCGAGAGCAAAGTCCCGAGCGAGCACTCGACTCAGTGCAATGCACCCGGAAGGACGCTCTCGCTCGCCTTTCAAGGAGCGATTCCTAACAGCAGAAGCAGCAGAGGCACAAACTGCATGACGAGAAGGGACAACGTAGAACACGTCTCTGTCCTGGCACATTTCCGTGTGCCATACTTCCCTCCGGGTCTTCGGGCCTTGCGAAGCCCTGTGTACTGCGAGCGCTGCTACTCGCAGCTGAGAAGGACCGTGGAGCTAGCGGCGAATTCGGAGAGCTCTTCGCTGCACTGCGCCGCTCGCAAGCGGCTTCGTTCTTCGCCTTCTGCCGTCCGGCGAGAGCTGAACTCCAGCGGTCAGTTGCAGCTCTGCCCAACAGCGTGTTCTCAGTTCTGCGGGCAAGCACGCCCTCTTGCCTTGGCCCCGAGAGCAAAGTCCCGAGCGAGCACTCGACTCAGTGCAATGCACCCGGAAGGACGCTCTCGCTCGCCTTTCAAGGAGCGATTCCTAACAGCAGAAGCAGCAGAGGCACAAACTGCATGACGAGAAGGGACAACGTAGAACACGTCTCTGTCCTGGCACATTTTCGTGTGCGATACTTCCCTCCGGGTCTTCGGGCCTTGCGAAGCCCTGTGTACTGCGAGCGCTGCTACTCGCAGCTGAGAAGGACCGTGGAGCTAGCGGCGAATTCGGAGAGCTCTTCGCTGCACTGCGCCGCTCGCAAGCGGCTTCGTTCTTCGCCTTCTGCCGTCCGGCGAGAGCTGAACTCCAGCGGTCAGTTGCAGCTCTGCCCAACAGCGTGTTCTCAGTTCTGCGGGCAAGCACGCCCTCTTGCCTTGGCCCCGAGAGCAAAGTCCCGAGCGAGCACTCGACTCAGTGCAATGCACCCGGAAGGACGCTCTCGCTCGTCTTTCAAGGAGCGATTCCTAACAGCAGAAGCAGCAGAGGCACAAACTGCATGACGAGAAGGGACAACGTAGAACACGTCTCTGTCCTGGCACATTTCCGTGTGCCATACTTCCCTCCGGGTCTTCGGGCCTTGCGAAGCTCTGTGTACTGCGAGCGCTGCTACTCGCAGCTGAGAAGGACCGTGGAGCTAGCGGCGAATTCGGAGAGCTCTTCGCTGCACTGCGCCGCTCGCAAGCGGCTTCGTTCTTCGCCTTCTGCCGTCCGGCGAGAGCTGAACTCCAGCGGTCAGTTGCAGCTCTGCCCAACAGCGTGTTCTCAGTTCTGCGGGCAAGCACGCCCTCTTGCCTTGGCCCCGAGAGCAAAGTCCCGAGCGAGCACTCGACTCAGTGCAATGCACCCGGAAGGACGCTCTCGCTCGCCTTTCAAGGAGCGATTCCTAACAGCAGAAGCAGCAGAGGCACAAACTGCATGACGAGAAGGGACAACGTAGAACACGTCTCTGTCCTGGCGCATTTTCGTGTGCGATACTTCCCTCCGGGTCTTCGGGCCTTGCGAAGCCCTGTGTACTGCGAGCGCTGCTACTCGCAGCTGAGAAGGACCGTGGAGCTAGCGGCGAATTCGGAGAGCTCTTCGCTGCACTGCGCCGCTCGCAAGCGGCTTCGTTCTTCGCCTTCTGCCGTCCGGCGAGAGCTGAACTCCAGCGGTCAGTTGCAGCTCTGCCCAACAGCGTGTTCTCAGTTCTGCGGGCAAGCACGCCCTCTTGCCTTGGCCCCGAGAGCAAAGTCCCGAGCGAGCACTCGACTCAGTGCAATGCACCCGGAAGGACGCTCTCGCTCGTCTTTCAAGGAGCGATTCCTAACAGCAGAAGCAGCAGAGGCACAAACTGCATGACGAGAAGGGACAACGTAGAACACGTCTCTGTCCTGGCACATTTCCGTGTGCCATACTTCCCTCCGGGTCTTCGGGCCTTGCGAAGCCCTGTGTACTGCGAGCGCTGCTACTCGCAGCTGAGAAGGACCGTGGAGCTAGCGGCGAATTCGGAGAGCTCTTCGCTGCACTGCGCCGCTCGCAAGCGGCTTCGTTCTTCGCCTTCTGCCGTCCGGCGAGAGCTGAACTCCAGCGGTCAGTTGCAGCTCTGCCCAACAGCGTGTTCTCAGTTCTGCGGGCAAGCACGCCCTCTTGCCTTGGCCCCGAGAGCAAAGTCCCGAGCGAGCACTCGACTCAGTGCAATGCACCCGGAAGGACGCTCTCGCTCGCCTTTCAAGGAGCGATTCCTAACAGCAGAAGCAGCAGAGGCACAAACTGCATGACGAGAAGGGACAACGTAGAACACGTCTCTGTCCTGGCACATTTCCGTGTGCCATACTTCCCTCCGGGTCTTCGGGCCTTGCGAAGCCCTGTGTACTGCGAGCGCTGCTACTCGCAGCTGAGAAGGACCGTGGAGCTAGCGGCGAATTCGGAGAGCTCTTCGCTGCACTGCGCCGCTCGCAAGCGGCTTCGTTCTTCGCCTTCTGCCGTCCGGCGAGAGCTGAACTCCAGCGGTCAGTTGCAGCTCTGCCCAACAGCGTGTTCTCAGTTCTGCGGGCAAGCACGCCCTCTTGCCTTGGCCCCGAGAGCAAAGTCCCGAGCGAGCACTCGACTCAGTGCAATGCACCCGGAAGGACGCTCTCGCTCGCCTTTCAAGGAGCGATTCCTAACAGCAGAAGCAGCAGAGGCACAAACTGCATGACGAGAAGGGACAACGTAGAACACGTCTCTGTCCTGGCACATTTCCGTGTGCCATACTTCCCTCCGGGTCTTCGGGCCTTGCGAAGCTCTGTGTACTGCGAGCGCTGCTACTCGCAGCTGAGAAGGACCGTGGAGCTAGCGGCGAATTCGGAGAGCTCTTCGCTGCACTGCGCCGCTCGCAAGCGGCTTCGTTCTTCGCCTTCTGCCGTCCGGCGAGAGCTGAACTCCAGCGGTCAGTTGCAGCTCTGCCCAACAGCGTGTTCTCAGTTCTGCGGGCAAGCACGCCCTCTTGCCTTGGCCCCGAGAGCAAAGTCCCGAGCGAGCACTCGACTCAGTGCAATGCACCCGGAAGGACGCTCTCGCTCGCCTTTCAAGGAGCGATTCCTAACAGCAGAAGCAGCAGAGGCACAAACTGCATGACGAGAAGGGACAACGTAGAACACGTCTCTGTCCTGGCACATTTTCGTGTGCGATACTTCCCTCCGGGTCTTCGGGCCTTGCGAAGCCCTGTGTACTGCGAGCGCTGCTACTCGCAGCTGAGAAGGACCGTGGAGCTAGCGGCGAATTCGGAGAGCTCTTCGCTGCACTGCGCCGCTCGCAAGCGGCTTCGTTCTTCGCCTTCTGCCGTCCGGCGAGAGCTGAACTCCAGCGGTCAGTTGCAGCTCTGCCCAACAGCGTGTTCTCAGTTCTGCGGGCAAGCACGCCCTCTTGCCTTGGCCCCGAGAGCAAAGTCCCGAGCGAGCACTCGACTCAGTGCAATGCACCCGGAAGGACGCTCTCGCTCGTCTTTCAAGGAGCGATTCCTAACAGCAGAAGCAGCAGAGGCACAAACTGCATGACGAGAAGGGACAACGTAGAACACGTCTCTGTCCTGGCACATTTCCGTGTGCCATACTTCCCTCCGGGTCTTCGGGCCTTGCGAAGCTCTGTGTACTGCGAGCGCTGCTACTCGCAGCTGAGAAGGACCGTGGAGCTAGCGGCGAATTCGGAGAGCTCTTCGCTGCACTGCGCCGCTCGCAAGCGGCTTCGTTCTTCGCCTTCTGCCGTCCGGCGAGAGCTGAACTCCAGCGGTCAGTTGCAGCTCTGCCCAACAGCGTGTTCTCAGTTCTGCGGGCAAGCACGCCCTCTTGCCTTGGCCCCGAGAGCAAAGTCCCGAGCGAGCACTCGACTCAGTGCAATGCACCCGGAAGGACGCTCTCGCTCGTCTTTCAAGGAGCGATTACCTACAGCAAAAGCAGCAGAGGCACAAACTGCATGACGAGAAGGGACAACCTAGAACACGTCTCTGTCCTGGCACATTTTCGTGTGCGATACTTCCCTCCGGGTCTTCGGGCCTTGCGAAGCCCTGTGTACTGCGAGCGCTGCTACTCGCAGCTGAGAAGGACCGTGGAGCTAGCGGCGAATTCGGAGAGCTCTTCGCTGCACTGCGCCGCTCGCAAGCGGCTTCGTTCTTCGCCTTCTGCCGTCCGGCGAGAGCTGAACTCCAGCGGTCAGTTGCAGCTCTGCCCAACAGCGTGTTCTCAGTTCTGCGGGCAAGCACGCCCTCTTGCCTTGGCCCCGAGAGCAAAGTCCCGAGCGAGCACTCGACTCAGTGCAATGCACCCGGAAGGACGCTCTCGCTCGCCTTTCAAGGAGCGATTCCTAACAGCAGAAGCAGCAGAGGCACAAACTGCATGACGAGAAGGGACAACGTAGAACACGTCTCTGTCCTGGCACATTTCCGTGTGCGATACTTCCCTCCGGGTCTTCGGGCCTTGCGAAGCCCTGTGTACTGCGAGCGCTGCTACTCGCAGCTGAGAAGGACCGTGGAGCTAGCGGCGAATTCGGAGAGCTCTTCGCTGCACTGCGCCGCTCGCAAGCGGCTTCGTTCTTCGCCTTCTGCCGTCCGGCGAGAGCTGAACTCCAGCGGTCAGTTGCAGCTCTGCCCAACAGCGTGTTCTCAGTTCTGCGGGCAAGCACGCCCTCTTGCCTTGGCCCCGAGAGCAAAGTCCCGAGCGAGCACTCGACTCAGTGCAATGCACCCGGAAGGACGCTCTCGCTCGCCTTTCAAGGAGCGATTCCTAACAGCAGAAGCAGCAGAGGCACAAACTGCATGACGAGAAGGGACAACGTAGAACACGTCTCTGTCCTGGCACATTTTCGTGTGCGATACTTCCCTCCGGGTCTTCGGGCCTTGCGAAGCCCTGTGTACTGCGAGCGCTGCTACTCGCAGCTGAGAAGGACCGTGGAGCTAGCGGCGAATTCGGAGAGCTCTTCGCTGCACTGCGCCGCTCGCAAGCGGCTTCGTTCTTCGCCTTCTGCCGTCCGGCGAGAGCTGAACTCCAGCGGTCAGTTGCAGCTCTGCCCAACAGCGTGTTCTCAGTTCTGCGGGCAAGCACGCCCTCTTGCCTTGGCCCCGAGAGCAAAGTCCCGAGCGAGCACTCGACTCAGTGCAATGCACCCGGAAGGACGCTCTCGCTCGTCTTTCAAGGAGCGATTCCTAACAGCAGAAGCAGCAGAGGCACAAACTGCATGACGAGAAGGGACAACGTAGAACACGTCTCTGTCCTGGCACATTTCCGTGTGCCATACTTCCCTCCGGGTCTTCGGGCCTTGCGAAGCTCTGTGTACTGCGAGCGCTGCTACTCGCAGCTGAGAAGGACCGTGGAGCTAGCGGCGAATTCGGAGAGCTCTTCGCTGCACTGCGCCGCTCGCAAGCGGCTTCGTTCTTCGCCTTCTGCCGTCCGGCGAGAGCTGAACTCCAGCGGTCAGTTGCAGCTCTGCCCAACAGCGTGTTCTCAGTTCTGCGGGCAAGCACGCCCTCTTGCCTTGGCCCCGAGAGCAAAGTCCCGAGCGAGCACTCGACTCAGTGCAATGCACCCGGAAGGACGCTCTCGCTCGCCTTTCAAGGAGCGATTACCTACAGCAAAAGCAGCAGAGGCACAAACTGCATGACGAGAAGGGACAACCTAGAACACGTCTCTGTCCTGGCACATTTTCGTGTGCGATACTTCCCTCCGGGTCTTCGGGCCTTGCGAAGCCCTGTGTACTGCGAGCGCTGCTACTCGCAGCTGAGAAGGACCGTGGAGCTAGCGGCGAATTCGGAGAGCTCTTCGCTGCACTGCGCCGCTCGCAAGCGGCTTCGTTCTTCGCCTTCTGCCGTCCGGCGAGAGCTGAACTCCAGCGGTCAGTTGCAGCTCTGCCCAACAGCGTGTTCTCAGTTCTGCGGGCAAGCACGCCCTCTTGCCTTGGCCCCGAGAGCAAAGTCCCGAGCGAGCACTCGACTCAGTGCAATGCACCCGGAAGGACGCTCTCGCTCGCCTTTCAAGGAGCGATTCCTAACAGCAGAAGCAGCAGAGGCACAAACTGCATGACGAGAAGGGACAACGTAGAACACGTCTCTGTCCTGGCACATTTCCGTGTGCGATACTTCCCTCCGGGTCTTCGGGCCTTGCGAAGCCCTGTGTACTGCGAGCGCTGCTACTCGCAGCTGAGAAGGACCGTGGAGCTAGCGGCGAATTCGGAGAGCTCTTCGCTGCACTGCGCCGCTCGCAAGCGGCTTCGTTCTTCGCCTTCTGCCGTCCGGCGAGAGCTGAACTCCAGCGGTCAGTTGCAGCTCTGCCCAACAGCGTGTTCTCAGTTCTGCGGGCAAGCACGCCCTCTTGCCTTGGCCCCGAGAGCAAAGTCCCGAGCGAGCACTCGACTCAGTGCAATGCACCCGGAAGGACGCTCTCGCTCGCCTTTCAAGGAGCGATTCCTAACAGCAGAAGCAGCAGAGGCACAAACTGCATGACGAGAAGGGACAACGTAGAACACGTCTCTGTCCTGGCACATTTTCGTGTGCGATACTTCCCTCCGGGTCTTCGGGCCTTGCGAAGCCCTGTGTACTGCGAGCGCTGCTACTCGCAGCTGAGAAGGACCGTGGAGCTAGCGGCGAATTCGGAGAGCTCTTCGCTGCACTGCGCCGCTCGCAAGCGGCTTCGTTCTTCGCCTTCTGCCGTCCGGCGAGAGCTGAACTCCAGCGGTCAGTTGCAGCTCTGCCCAACAGCGTGTTCTCAGTTCTGCGGGCAAGCACGCCCTCTTGCCTTGGCCCCGAGAGCAAAGTCCCGAGCGAGCACTCGACTCAGTGCAATGCACCCGGAAGGACGCTCTCGCTCGTCTTTCAAGGAGCGATTCCTAACAGCAGAAGCAGCAGAGGCACAAACTGCATGACGAGAAGGGACAACGTAGAACACGTCTCTGTCCTGGCACATTTCCGTGTGCCATACTTCCCTCCGGGTCTTCGGGCCTTGCGAAGCTCTGTGTACTGCGAGCGCTGCTACTCGCAGCTGAGAAGGACCGTGGAGCTAGCGGCGAATTCGGAGAGCTCTTCGCTGCACTGCGCCGCTCGCAAGCGGCTTCGTTCTTCGCCTTCTGCCGTCCGGCGAGAGCTGAACTCCAGCGGTCAGTTGCAGCTCTGCCCAACAGCGTGTTCTCAGTTCTGCGGGCAAGCACGCCCTCTTGCCTTGGCCCCGAGAGCAAAGTCCCGAGCGAGCACTCGACTCAGTGCAATGCACCCGGAAGGACGCTCTCGCTCGTCTTTCAAGGAGCGATTACCTACAGCAAAAGCAGCAGAGGCACAAACTGCATGACGAGAAGGGACAACGTAGAACACGTCTCTGTCCTGGCACATTTTCGTGTGCGATACTTCCCTCCGGGTCTTCGGGCCTTGCGAAGCTCTGTGTACTGCGAGCGCTGCTACTCGCAGCTGAGAAGGACCGTGGAGCTAGCGGCGAATTCGGAGAGCTCTTCGCTGCACTGCGCCGCTCGCAAGCGGCTTCGTTCTTCGCCTTCTGCCGTCCGGCGAGAGCTGAACTCCAGCGGTCAGTTGCAGCTCTGCCCAACAGCGTGTTCTCAGTTCTGCGGGCAAGCACGCCCTCTTGCCTTGGCCCCGAGTGCAAAGTCCCGAGCGAGCACTCGACTCAGTGCAATGCACCCGGAAGGACGCTCTCGCTCGTCTTTCAAGGAGCGATTCCTAACAGCAGAAGCAGCAGAGGCACAAACTGCATGACGAGAAGGGACAACGTAGAACACGTCTCTGTCCTGGCGCATTTTCGTGTGCGATACTTCCCTCCGGGTCTTCGGGCCTTGCGAAGCTCTGTGTACTGCGAGCGCTGCTACTCGCAGCTGAGAAGGACCGTGGAGCTAGCGGCGAATTCGGAGAGCTCTTCGCTGCACTGCGCCGCTCGCAAGCGGCTTCGTTTTCGCCTTTTGCCGTCCGGCGAGAGCTGAACTCCAGCGGTCAGTTGCAGCTCTGCCCAACAGCGTGTTCTCAGTTCTGCGGGCAAGCACGCCCTCTTGCCTTGGCCCCGAGTGCAAAGTCCCGAGCGAGCACTCGACTCAGTGCAATGCACCCGGAAGGACGCTCTCGCTCGTCTTTCAAGGAGCGATTCCTAACAGCAGAAGCAGCAGAGGCACAAACTGCATGACGAGAAGGGACAACGTAGAACACGTCTCTGTCCTGGCACATTTTCGTGTGCGATACTTCCCTCCGGGTCTTCGGGCCTTGCGAAGCTCTGTGTACTGCGAGCGCTGCTACTCGCAGCTGAGAAGGACCGTGGAGCTAGCGGCGAATTCGGAGAGCTCTTCGCTGCACTGCGCCGCTCGCAAGCGGCTTCGTTCTTCGCCTTCTGCCGTCCGGCGAGAGCTGAACTCCAGCGGTCAGTTGCAGCTCTGCCCAACAGCGTGTTCTCAGTTCTGCGGGCAAGCACGCCCTCTTGCCTTGGCCCCGAGTGCAAAGTCCCGAGCGAGCACTCGACTCAGTGCAATGCACCCGGAAGGACGCTCTCGCTCGCCTTTCAAGGAGCGATTCCTAACAGCAGAAGCAGCAGAGGCACAAACTGCATGACGAGAAGGGACAACGTAGAACACGTCTCTGTCCTGGCACATTTCCGTGTGCGATACTTCCCTCCGGGTCTTCGGGCCTTGCGAAGCCCTGTGTACTGCGAGCGCTGCTACTCGCAGCTGAGAAGGACCGTGGAGCTAGCGGCGAATTCGGAGAGCTCTTCGCTGCACTGCGCCGCTCGCAAGCGGCTTCGTTCTTCGCCTTCTGCCGTCCGGCGAGAGCTGAACTCCAGCGGTCAGTTGCAGCTCTGCCCAACAGCGTGTTCTCAGTTCTGCGGGCAAGCACGCCCTCTTGCCTTGGCCCCGAGAGCAAAGTCCCGAGCGAGCACTCGACTCAGTGCAATGCACCCGGAAGGACGCTCTCGCTCGCCTTTCAAGGAGCGATTCCTAACAGCAGAAGCAGCAGAGGCACAAACTGCATGACGAGAAGGGACAACGTAGAACACGTCTCTGTCCTGGCACATTTTCGTGTGCGATACTTCCCTCCGGGTCTTCGGGCCTTGCGAAGCCCTGTGTACTGCGAGCGCTGCTACTCGCAGCTGAGAAGGACCGTGGAGCTAGCGGCGAATTCGGAGAGCTCTTCGCTGCACTGCGCCGCTCGCAAGCGGCTTCGTTCTTCGCCTTCTGCCGTCCGGCGAGAGCTGAACTCCAGCGGTCAGTTGCAGCTCTGCCCAACAGCGTGTTCTCAGTTCTGCGGGCAAGCACGCCCTCTTGCCTTGGCCCCGAGAGCAAAGTCCCGAGCGAGCACTCGACTCAGTGCAATGCACCCGGAAGGACGCTCTCGCTCGTCTTTCAAGGAGCGATTCCTAACAGCAGAAGCAGCAGAGGCACAAACTGCATGACGAGAAGGGACAACGTAGAACACGTCTCTGTCCTGGCACATTTCCGTGTGCCATACTTCCCTCCGGGTCTTCGGGCCTTGCGAAGCTCTGTGTACTGCGAGCGCTGCTACTCGCAGCTGAGAAGGACCGTGGAGCTAGCGGCGAATTCGGAGAGCTCTTCGCTGCACTGCGCCGCTCGCAAGCGGCTTCGTTCTTCGCCTTCTGCCGTCCGGCGAGAGCTGAACTCCAGCGGTCAGTTGCAGCTCTGCCCAACAGCGTGTTCTCAGTTCTGCGGGCAAGCACGCCCTCTTGCCTTGGCCCCGAGAGCAAAGTCCCGAGCGAGCACTCGACTCAGTGCAATGCACCCGGAAGGACGCTCTCGCTCGTCTTTCAAGGAGCGATTACCTACAGCAAAAGCAGCAGAGGCACAAACTGCATGACGAGAAGGGACAACGTAGAACACGTCTCTGTCCTGGCACATTTTCGTGTGCGATACTTCCCTCCGGGTCTTCGGGCCTTGCGAAGCTCTGTGTACTGCGAGCGCTGCTACTCGCAGCTGAGAAGGACCGTGGAGCTAGCGGCGAATTCGGAGAGCTCTTCGCTGCACTGCGCCGCTCGCAAGCGGCTTCGTTCTTCGCCTTCTGCCGTCCGGCGAGAGCTGAACTCCAGCGGTCAGTTGCAGCTCTGCCCAACAGCGTGTTCTCAGTTCTGCGGGCAAGCACGCCCTCTTGCCTTGGCCCCGAGTGCAAAGTCCCGAGCGAGCACTCGACTCAGTGCAATGCACCCGGAAGGACGCTCTCGCTCGTCTTTCAAGGAGCGATTCCTAACAGCAGAAGCAGCAGAGGCACAAACTGCATGACGAGAAGGGACAACGTAGAACACGTCTCTGTCCTGGCGCATTTTCGTGTGCGATACTTCCCTCCGGGTCTTCGGGCCTTGCGAAGCTCTGTGTACTGCGAGCGCTGCTACTCGCAGCTGAGAAGGACCGTGGAGCTAGCGGCGAATTCGGAGAGCTCTTCGCTGCACTGCGCCGCTCGCAAGCGGCTTCGTTTTCGCCTTTTGCCGTCCGGCGAGAGCTGAACTCCAGCGGTCAGTTGCAGCTCTGCCCAACAGCGTGTTCTCAGTTCTGCGGGCAAGCACGCCCTCTTGCCTTGGCCCCGAGTGCAAAGTCCCGAGCGAGCACTCGACTCAGTGCAATGCACCCGGAAGGACGCTCTCGCTCGCCTTTCAAGGAGCGATTCCTAACAGCAGAAGCAGCAGAGGCACAAACTGCATGACGAGAAGGGACAACGTAGAACACGTCTCTGTCCTGGCACATTTTCGTGTGCGATACTTCCCTCCGGGTCTTCGGGCCTTGCGAAGCTCTGTGTACTGCGAGCGCTGCTACTCGCAGCTGAGAAGGACCGTGGAGCTAGCGGCGAATTCGGAGAGCTCTTCGCTGCACTGCGCCGCTCGCAAGCGGCTTCGTTCTTCGCCTTCTGCCGTCCGGCGAGAGCTGAACTCCAGCGGTCAGTTGCAGCTCTGCCCAACAGCGTGTTCTCAGTTCTGCGGGCAAGCACGCCCTCTTGCCTTGGCCCCGAGTGCAAAGTCCCGAGCGAGCACTCGACTCAGTGCAATGCACCCGGAAGGACGCTCTCGCTCGTCTTTCAAGGAGCGATTCCTAACAGCAGAAGCAGCAGAGGCACAAACTGCATGACGAGAAGGGACAACGTAGAACACGTCTCTGTCCTGGCACATTTTCGTGTGCGATACTTCCCTCCGGGTCTTCGGGCCTTGCGAAGCTCTGTGTACTGCGAGCGCTGCTACTCGCAGCTGAGAAGGACCGTGGAGCTAGCGGCGAATTCGGAGAGCTCTTCGCTGCACTGCGCCGCTCGCAAGCGGCTTCGTTCTTCGCCTTCTGCCGTCCGGCGAGAGCTGAACTCCGGCGGTCAGTTGCAGCTCTGCCCAACAGCGTGTTCTCAGTTCTGCGGGCAAGCACGCCCTCTTGCCTTGGCCCCGGGAGCAAAGTCCCGAGCGAGCACTCGACTCAGTGCAATGCACCCGGAAGGACGCTCTCGCTCGTCTTTCAAGGAGCGATTCCTAACAGCAGAAGCAGCAGAGGCACAAACTGCATGACGAGAAGGGACAACGTAGAACACGTCTCTGTCCTGGCACATTTCCGTGTGCCATACTTCCCTCCGGGTCTTCGGGCCTTGCGAAGCTCTGTGTACTGCGAGCGCTGCTACTCGCAGCTGAGAAGGACCGTGGAGCTAGCGGCGAATTCGGAGAGTTCTTCGCTGCACTGCGCCGCTCGCAAGCGGCTTCGTTCTTCGCCTTCTGCCGTCCGGCGAGAGCTGAACTCCGGCGGTCAGTTGCAGCTCTGCCCAACAGCGTGTTCTCAGTTCTGCGGGCAAGCACGCCCTCTTGCCTTGGCCCCGAGTGCAAAGTCCCGAGCGAGCACTCGACTCAGTGCAATGCACCCGGAAGGACGCTCTCGCTCGTCTTTCAAGGAGCGATTCCTAACAGCAGAAGCAGCAGAGGCACAAACTGCATGACGAGAAGGGACAACGTAGAACACGTCTCTGTCCTGGCGCATTTTCGTGTGCGATACTTCCCTCCGGGTCTTCGGGCCTTGCGAAGCTCTGTGTACTGCGAGCGCTGCTACTCGCAGCTGAGAAGGACCGTGGAGCTAGCGGCGAATTCGGAGAGCTCTTCGCTGCACTGCGCCGCTCGCAAGCGGCTTCGTTTTCGCCTTCTGCCGTCCGGCGAGAGCTGAACTCCGGCGGTCAGTTGCAGCTCTGCCCAACAGCGTGTTCTCAGTTCTGCGGGCAAGCACGCCCTCTTGCCTTGGCCCCGAGTGCAAAGTCCCGAGCGAGCACTCGACTCAGTGCAATGCACCCGGAAGGACGCTCTCGCTCGTCTTTCAAGGAGCGATTCCTAACAGCAGAAGCAGCAGAGGCACAAACTGCATGACGAGAAGGGACAACGTAGAACACGTCTCTGTCCTGGCGCATTTTCGTGTGCGATACTTCCCTCCGGGTCTTCGGGCCTTGCGAAGCTCTGTGTACTGCGAGCGCTGCTACTCGCAGCTGAGAAGGACCGTGGAGCTAGCGGCGAATTCGGAGAGCTCTTCGCTGCACTGCGCCGCTCGCAAGCGGCTTCGTTCTTCGCCTTCTGCCGTCCGGCGAGAGCTGAACTCCAGCGGTCAGTTGCAGCTCTGCCCAACAGCGTGTTCTCAGTTCTGCGGGCAAGCACGCCCTCTTGCCTTGGCCCCGAGTGCAAAGTCCCGAGCGAGCACTCGACTCAGTGCAATGCACCCGGAAGGACGCTCTCGCTCGTCTTTCAAGGAGCGATTCCTAACAGCAGAAGCAGCAGAGGCACAAACTGCATGACGAGAAGGGACAACGTAGAACACGTCTCTGTCCTGGCACATTTTCGTGTGCGATACTTCCCTCCGGGTCTTCGGGCCTTGCGAAGCTCTGTGTACTGCGAGCGCTGCTACTCGCAGCTGAGAAGGACCGTGGAGCTAGCGGCGAATTCGGAGAGCTCTTCGCTGCACTGCGCCGCTCGCAAGCGGCTTCGTTCTTCGCCTTCTGCCGTCCGGCGAGAGCTGAACTCCAGCGGTCAGTTGCAGCTCTGCCCAACAGCGTGTTCTCAGTTCTGCGGGCAAGCACGCCCTCTTGCCTTGGCCCCGAGAGCAAAGTCCCGAGCGAGCACTCGACTCAGTGCAATGCACCCGGAAGGACGCTCTCGCTCGTCTTTCAAGGAGCGATTCCTAACAGCAGAAGCAGCAGAGGCACAAACTGCATGACGAGAAGGGACAACGTAGAACACGTCTCTGTCCTGGCACATTTTCGTGTGCGAAACTTCCCTCCGGGTCTTCGGGCCTTGCGAAGCCCTGTGTACTGCGAGCGCTGCTACTCGCAGCTGAGAAGGACCGTGGAGCTAGCGGCGAATTCGGAGAGCTCTTCGCTGCACTGCGCCGCTCGCAAGCGGCTTCGTTCTTCGCCTTCTGCCGTCCGGCGAGAGCTGAACTCCAGCGGTCAGTTGCAGCTCTGCCCAACAGCGTGTTCTCAGTTCTGCGGGCAAGCACGCCCTCTTGCCTTGGCCCCGAGAGCAAAGTCCCGAGCGAGCACTCGACTCAGTGCAATGCACCCGGAAGGACGCTCTCGCTCGCCTTTCAAGGAGCGATTCCTAACAGCAGAAGCAGCAGAGGCACAAACTGCATGACGAGAAGGGACAACGTAGAACACGTCTCTGTCCTGGCACATTTTCGTGTGCGATACTTCCCTCCGGGTCTTCGGGCCTTGCGAAGCCCTGTGTACTGCGAGCGCTGCTACTCGCAGCTGAGAAGGACCGTGGAGCTAGCGGCGAATTCGGAGAGCTCTTCGCTGCACTGCGCCGCTCGCAAGCGGCTTCGTTCTTCGCCTTCTGCCGTCCGGCGAGAGCTGAACTCCAGCGGTCAGTTGCAGCTCTGCCCAACAGCGTGTTCTCAGTTCTGCGGGCAAGCACGCCCTCTTGCCTTGGCCCCGAGAGCAAAGTCCCGAGCGAGCACTCGACTCAGTGCAATGCACCCGGAAGGACGCTCTCGCTCGTCTTTCAAGGAGCGATTCCTAACAGCAGAAGCAGCAGAGGCACAAACTGCATGACGAGAAGGGACAACGTAGAACACGTCTCTGTCCTGGCACATTTCCGTGTGCCATACTTCCCTCCGGGTCTTCGGGCCTTGCGAAGCTCTGTGTACTGCGAGCGCTGCTACTCGCAGCTGAGAAGGACCGTGGAGCTAGCGGCGAATTCGGAGAGCTCTTCGCTGCACTGCGCCGCTCGCAAGCGGCTTCGTTCTTCGCCTTCTGCCGTCCGGCGAGAGCTGAACTCCAGCGGTCAGTTGCAGCTCTGCCCAACAGCGTGTTCTCAGTTCTGCGGGCAAGCACGCCCTCTTGCCTTGGCCCCGAGAGCAAAGTCCCGAGCGAGCACTCGACTCAGTGCAATGCACCCGGAAGGACGCTCTCGCTCGTCTTTCAAGGAGCGATTCCTAACAGCAGAAGCAGCAGAGGCACAAACTGCATGACGAGAAGGGACAACGTAGAACACGTCTCTGTCCTGGCACATTTCCGTGTGCCATACTTCCCTCCGGGTCTTCGGGCCTTGCGAAGCTCTGTGTACTGCGAGCGCTGCTACTCGCAGCTGAGAAGGACCGTGGAGCTAGCGGCGAATTCGGAGAGCTCTTCGCTGCACTGCGCCGCTCGCAAGCGGCTTCGTTCTTCGCCTTCTGCCGTCCGGCGAGAGCTGAACTCCAGCGGTCAGTTGCAGCTCTGCCCAACAGCGTGTTCTCAGTTCTGCGGGCAAGCACGCCCTCTTGCCTTGGCCCCGAGAGCAAAGTCCCGAGCGAGCACTCGACTCAGTGCAATGCACCCGGAAGGACGCTCTCGCTCGTCTTTCAAGGAGCGATTCCTAACAGCAGAAGCAGCAGAGGCACAAACTGCATGACGAGAAGGGACAACGTAGAACACGTCTCTGTCCTGGCACATTTCCGTGTGCCATACTTCCCTCCGGGTCTTCGGGCCTTGCGAAGCTCTGTGTACTGCGAGCGCTGCTACTCGCAGCTGAGAAGGACCGTGGAGCTAGCGGCGAATTCGGAGAGCTCTTCGCTGCACTGCGCCGCTCGCAAGCGGCTTCGTTCTTCGCCTTCTGCCGTCCGGCGAGAGCTGAACTCCAGCGGTCAGTTGCAGCTCTGCCCAACAGCGTGTTCTCAGTTCTGCGGGCAAGCACGCCCTCTTGCCTTGGCCCCGAGAGCAAAGTCCCGAGCGAGCACTCGACTCAGTGCAATGCACCCGGAAGGACGCTCTCGCTCGTCTTTCAAGGAGCGATTACCTACAGCAAAAGCAGCAGAGGCACAAACTGCATGACGAGAAGGGACAACGTAGAACACGTCTCTGTCCTGGCACATTTCCGTGTGCGATACTTCCCTCCGGGTCTTCGGGCCTTGCGAAGCTCTGTGTACTGCGAGCGCTGCTACTCGCAGCTGAGAAGGACCGTGGAGCTAGCGGCGAATTCGGAGAGCTCTTCGCTGCACTGCGCCGCTCGCAAGCGGCTTCGTTCTTCGCCTTCTGCCGTCCGGCGAGAGCTGAACTCCAGCGGTCAGTTGCAGCTCTGCCCAACAGCGTGTTCTCAGTTCTGCGGGCAAGCACGCCCTCTTGCCTTGGCCCCGAGTGCAAAGTCCCGAGCGAGCACTCGACTCAGTGCAATGCACCCGGAAGGACGCTCTCGCTCGTCTTTCAAGGAGCGATTCCTAACAGCAGAAGCAGCAGAGGCACAAACTGCATGACGAGAAGGGACAACGTAGAACACGTCTCTGTCCTGGCACATTTTCGTGTGCGATACTTCCCTCCGGGTCTTCGGGCCTTGCGAAGCTCTGTGTACTGCGAGCGCTGCTACTCGCAGCTGAGAAGGACCGTGGAGCTAGCGGCGAATTCGGAGAGCTCTTCGCTGCACTGCGCCGCTCGCAAGCGGCTTCGTTCTTCGCCTTCTGCCGTCCGGCGAGAGCTGAACTCCAGCGGTCAGTTGCAGCTCTGCCCAACAGCGTGTTCTCAGTTCTGCGGGCAAGCACGCCCTCTTGCCTTGGCCCCGAGTGCAAAGTCCCGAGCGAGCACTCGACTCAGTGCAATGCACCCGGAAGGACGCTCTCGCTCGTCTTTCAAGGAGCGATTCCTAACAGCAGAAGCAGCAGAGGCACAAACTGCATGACGAGAAGGGACAACGTAGAACACGTCTCTGTCCTGGCACATTTTCGTGTGCGATACTTCCCTCCGGGTCTTCGGGCCTTGCGAAGCTCTGTGTACTGCGAGCGCTGCTACTCGCAGCTGAGAAGGACCGTGGAGCTAGCGGCGAATTCGGAGAGCTCTTCGCTGCACTGCGCCGCTCGCAAGCGGCTTCGTTCTTCGCCTTCTGCCGTCCGGCGAGAGCTGAACTCCAGCGGTCAGTTGCAGCTCTGCCCAACAGCGTGTTCTCAGTTCTGCGGGCAAGCACGCCCTCTTGCCTTGGCCCCGAGTGCAAAGTCCCGAGCGAGCACTCGACTCAGTGCAATGCACCCGGAAGGACGCTCTCGCTCGTCTTTCAAGGAGCGATTCCTAACAGCAGAAGCAGCAGAGGCACAAACTGCATGACGAGAAGGGACAACGTAGAACACGTCTCTGTCCTGGCGCATTTTCGTGTGCGATACTTCCCTCCGGGTCTTCGGGCCTTGCGAAGCTCCGTGTACTGCGAGCGCTGCTACTCGCAGCTGAGAAGGACCGTGGAGCTAGCGGCGAATTCGGAGAGCTCTTCGCTGCACTGCGCCGCTCGCAAGCGGCTTCGTTCTTCGCCTTCTGCCGTCCGGCGAGAGCTGAACTCCAGCGGTCAGTTGCAGCTCTGCCCAACAGCGTGTTCTCAGTTCTGCGGGCAAGCACGCCCTCTTGCCTTGGCCCCGAGTGCAAAGTCCCGAGCGAGCACTCGACTCAGTGCAATGCACCCGGAAGGACGCTCTCGCTCGTCTTTCAAGGAGCGATTCCTAACAGCAGAAGCAGCAGAGGCACAAACTGCATGACGAGAAGGGACAACGTAGAACACGTCTCTGTCCTGGCGCATTTTCGTGTGCGATACTTCCCTCCGGGTCTTCGGGCCTTGCGAAGCTCCGTGTACTGCGAGCGCTGCTACTCGCAGCTGAGAAGGACCGTGGAGCTAGCGGCGAATTCGGAGAGCTCTTCGCTGCACTGCGCCGCTCGCAAGCGGCTTCGTTCTTCGCCTTCTGCCGTCCGGCGAGAGCTGAACTCCAGCGGTCAGTTGCAGCTCTGCCCAACAGCGTGTTCTCAGTTCTGCGGGCAAGCACGCCCTCTTGCCTTGGCCCCGAGTGCAAAGTCCCGAGCGAGCACTCGACTCAGTGCAATGCACCCGGAAGGACGCTCTCGCTCGTCTTTCAAGGAGCGATTCCTAACAGCAGAAGCAGCAGAGGCACAAACTGCATGACGAGAAGGGACAACGTAGAACACGTCTCTGTCCTGGCACATTTTCGTGTGCGATACTTCCCTCCGGGTCTTCGGGCCTTGCGAAGCTCCGTGTACTGCGAGCGCTGCTACTCGCAGCTGAGAAGGACCGTGGAGCTAGCGGCGAATTCGGAGAGCTCTTCGCTGCACTGCGCCGCTCGCAAGCGGCTTCGTTCTTCGCCTTCTGCCGTCCGGCGAGAGCTGAACTCCGGCGGTCAGTTGCAGCTCTGCCCAACAGCGTGTTCTCAGTTCTGCGGGCAAGCACGCCCTCTTGCCTTGGCCCCGGGAGCAAAGTCCCGAGCGAGCACTCGACTCAGTGCAATGCACCCGGAAGGACGCTCTCGCTCGTCTTTCAGGGAGCGATTCCTAACAGCAGAAGCAGCAGAGGCACAAACTGCATGACGAGAAGGGACAACGTAGAACACGTCTCTGTCCTGGCACATTTTCGTGTGCGATACTTCCCTCCGGGTCTTCGGGCCTTGCGAAGCTCTGTGTACTGCGAGCGCTGCTACTCGCAGCTGAGAAGGACCGTGGAGCTAGCGGCGAATTCGGAGAGCTCTTCGCTGCACTGCGCCGCTCGCAAGCGGCTTCGTTCTTCGCCTTCTGCCGTCCGGCGAGAGCTGAACTCCGGCGGTCAGTTGCAGCTCTGCCCAACAGCGTGTTCTCAGTTCTGCGGGCAAGCACGCCCTCTTGCCTTGGCCCCGAGTGCAAAGTCCCGAGCGAGCACTCGACTCAGTGCAATGCACCCGGAAGGACGCTCTCGCTCGTCTTTCAAGGAGCGATTCCTAACAGCAGAAGCAGCAGAGGCACAAACTGCATGACGAGAAGGGACAACGTAGAACACGTCTCTGTCCTGGCACATTTTCGTGTGCGATACTTCCCTCCGGGTCTTCGGGCCTTGCGAAGCTCTGTGTACTGCGAGCGCTGCTACTCGCAGCTGAGAAGGACCGTGGAGCTAGCGGCGAATTCGGAGAGCTCTTCGCTGCACTGCGCCGCTCGCAAGCGGCTTCGTTCTTCGCCTTCTGCCGTCCGGCGAGAGATGAACTCCGGCGGTCAGTTGCAGCTCTGCCCAACAGCGTGTTCTCAGTTCTGCGGGCAAGCACGCCCTCTTGCCTTGGCCCCGAGTGCAAAGTCCCGAGCGAGCACTCGACTCAGTGCAATGCACCCGGAAGGACGCTCTCGCTCGTCTTTCAAGGAGCGATTCCTAACAGCAGAAGCAGCAGAGGCACAAACTGCATGACGAGAAGGGACAACGTAGAACACGTCTCTGTCCTGGCACATTTTCGTGTGCGATACTTCCCTCCGGGTCTTCGGGCCTTGCGAAGCTCCGTGTACTGCGAGCGCTGCTACTCGCAGCTGAGAAGGACCGTGGAGCTAGCGGCGAATTCGGAGAGCTCTTCGCTGCACTGCGCCGCTCGCAAGCGGCTTCGTTCTTCGCCTTCTGCCGTCCGGCGAGAGATGAACTCCGGCGGTCAGTTGCAGCTCTGCCCAACAGCGTGTTCTCAGTTCTGCGGGCAAGCACGCCCTCTTGCCTTGGCCCCGAGTGCAAAGTCCCGAGCGAGCACTCGACTCAGTGCAATGCACCCGGAAGGACGCTCTCGCTCGTCTTTCAAGGAGCGATTCCTAACAGCAGAAGCAGCAGAGGCACAAACTGCATGACGAGAAGGGACAACGTAGAACACGTCTCTGTCCTGGCACATTTCCGTGTGCGATACTTCCCTCCGGGTCTTCGGGCCTTGCGAAGCTCCGTGTACTGCGAGCGCTGCTACTCGCAGCTGAGAAGGACCGTGGAGCTAGCGGCGAATTCGGAGAGCTCTTCGCTGCACTGCGCCGCTCGCAAGCGGCTTCGTTCTTCGCCTTCTGCCGTCCGGCGAGAGCTGAACTCCGGCGGTCAGTTGCAGCTCTGCCCAACAGCGTGTTCTCAGTTCTGCGGGCAAGCACGCCCTCTTGCCTTGGCCCCGGGAGCAAAGTCCCGAGCGAGCACTCGACTCAGTGCAATGCACCCGGAAGGACGCTCTCGCTCGTCTTTCAGGGAGCGATTCCTAACAGCAGAAGCAGCAGAGGCACAAACTGCATGACGAGAAGGGACAACGTAGAACACGTCTCTGTCCTGGCACATTTCCGTGTGCGATACTTCCCTCCGGGTCTTCGGGCCTTGCGAAGCTCTGTGTACTGCGAGCGCTGCTACTCGCAGCTGAGAAGGACCGTGGAGCTAGCGGCGAATTCGGAGAGCTCTTCGCTGCACTGCGCCGCTCGCAAGCGGCTTCGTTCTTCGCCTTCTGCCGTCCGGCGAGAGCTGAACTCCGGCGGTCAGTTGCAGCTCTGCCCAACAGCGTGTTCTCAGTTCTGCGGGCAAGCACGCCCTCTTGCCTTGGCCCCGAGTGCAAAGTCCCGAGCGAGCACTCGACTCAGTGCAATGCACCCGGAAGGACGCTCTCGCTCGTCTTTCAAGGAGCGATTCCTAACAGCAGAAGCAGCAGAGGCACAAACTGCATGACGAGAAGGGACAACGTAGAACACGTCTCTGTCCTGGCACATTTTCGTGTGCGATACTTCCCTCCGGGTCTTCGGGCCTTGCGAAGCTCTGTGTACTGCGAGCGCTGCTACTCGCAGCTGAGAAGGACCGTGGAGCTAGCGGCGAATTCGGAGAGCTCTTCGCTGCACTGCGCCGCTCGCAAGCGGCTTCGTTCTTCGCCTTCTGCCGTCCGGCGAGAGATGAACTCCGGCGGTCAGTTGCAGCTCTGCCCAACAGCGTGTTCTCAGTTCTGCGGGCAAGCACGCCCTCTTGCCTTGGCCCCGAGTGCAAAGTCCCGAGCGAGCACTCGACTCAGTGCAATGCACCCGGAAGGACGCTCTCGCTCGCCTTTCAAGGAGCGATTCCTAACAGCAGAAGCAGCAGAGGCACAAACTGCATGACGAGAAGGGACAACGTAGAACACGTCTCTGTCCTGGCACATTTTCGTGTGCGATACTTCCCTCCGGGTCTTCGGGCCTTGCGAAGCCCTGTGTACTGCGAGCGCTGCTACTCGCAGCTGAGAAGGACCGTGGAGCTAGCGGCGAATTCGGAGAGCTCTTCGCTGCACTGCGCCGCTCGCAAGCGGCTTCGTTCTTCGCCTTCTGCCGTCCGGCGAGAGATGAACTCCGGCGGTCAGTTGCAGCTCTGCCCAACAGCGTGTTCTCAGTTCTGCGGGCAAGCACGCCCTCTTGCCTTGGCCCCGAGAGCAAAGTCCCGAGCGAGCACTCGACTCAGTGCAATGCACCCGGAAGGACGCTCTCGCTCGCCTTTCAAGGAGCGATTCCTAACAGCAGAAGCAGCAGAGGCACAAACTGCATGACGAGAAGGGACAACGTAGAACACGTCTCTGTCCTGGCACATTTTCGTGTGCGATACTTCCCTCCGGGTCTTCGGGCCTTGCGAAGCCCTGTGTACTGCGAGCGCTGCTACTCGCAGCTGAGAAGGACCGTGGAGCTAGCGGCGAATTCGGAGAGCTCTTCGCTGCACTGCGCCGCTCGCAAGCGGCTTCGTTCTTCGCCTTCTGCCGTCCGGCGAGAGCTGAACTCCAGCGGTCAGTTGCAGCTCTGCCCAACAGCGTGTTCTCAGTTCTGCGGGCAAGCACGCCCTCTTGCCTTGGCCCCGAGAGCAAAGTCCCGAGCGAGCACTCGACTCAGTGCAATGCACCCGGAAGGACGCTCTCGCTCGTCTTTCAAGGAGCGATTCCTAACAGCAGAAGCAGCAGAGGCACAAACTGCATGACGAGAAGGGACAACGTAGAACACGTCTCTGTCCTGGCACATTTCCGTGTGCCATACTTCCCTCCGGGTCTTCGGGCCTTGCGAAGCTCTGTGTACTGCGAGCGCTGCTACTCGCAGCTGAGAAGGACCGTGGAGCTAGCGGCGAATTCGGAGAGCTCTTCGCTGCACTGCGCCGCTCGCAAGCGGCTTCGTTCTTCGCCTTCTGCCGTCCGGCGAGAGCTGAACTCCAGCGGTCAGTTGCAGCTCTGCCCAACAGCGTGTTCTCAGTTCTGCGGGCAAGCACGCCCTCTTGCCTTGGCCCCGAGAGCAAAGTCCCGAGCGAGCACTCGACTCAGTGCAATGCACCCGGAAGGACGCTCTCGCTCGTCTTTCAAGGAGCGATTACCTACAGCAAAAGCAGCAGAGGCACAAACTGCATGACGAGAAGGGACAACGTAGAACACGTCTCTGTCCTGGCACATTTTCGTGTGCGATACTTCCCTCCGGGTCTTCGGGCCTTGCGAAGCTCTGTGTACTGCGAGCGCTGCTACTCGCAGCTGAGAAGGACCGTGGAGCTAGCGGCGAATTCGGAGAGCTCTTCGCTGCACTGCGCCGCTCGCAAGCGGCTTCGTTCTTCGCCTTCTGCCGTCCGGCGAGAGCTGAACTCCAGCGGTCAGTTGCAGCTCTGCCCAACAGCGTGTTCTCAGTTCTGCGGGCAAGCACGCCCTCTTGCCTTGGCCCCGAGTGCAAAGTCCCGAGCGAGCACTCGACTCAGTGCAATGCACCCGGAAGGACGCTCTCGCTCGTCTTTCAAGGAGCGATTCCTAACAGCAGAAGCAGCAGAGGCACAAACTGCATGACGAGAAGGGACAACGTAGAACACGTCTCTGTCCTGGCGCATTTTCGTGTGCGATACTTCCCTCCGGGTCTTCGGGCCTTGCGAAGCTCTGTGTACTGCGAGCGCTGCTACTCGCAGCTGAGAAGGACCGTGGAGCTAGCGGCGAATTCGGAGAGTTCTTCGCTGCACTGCGCCTCTCGCAAGCGGCTTCGTTTTCGCCTTCTGCCGTCCGGCGAGAGCTGAACTCCAGCGGTCAGTTGCAGCTCTGCCCAACAGCGTGTTCTCAGTTCTGCGGGCAAGCACGCCCTCTTGCCTTGGCCCCGAGTGCAAAGTCCCGAGCGAGCACTCGACTCAGTGCAATGCACCCGGAAGGACGCTCTCGCTCGTCTTTCAAGGAGCGATTCCTAACAGCAGAAGCAGCAGAGGCACAAACTGCATGACGAGAAGGGACAACGTAGAACACGTCTCTGTCCTGGCGCATTTTCGTGTGCGATACTTCCCTCCGGGTCTTCGGGCCTTGCGAAGCTCTGTGTACTGCGAGCGCTGCTACTCGCAGCTGAGAAGGACCGTGGAGCTAGCGGCGAATTCGGAGAGCTCTTCGCTGCACTGCGCCGCTCGCAAGCGGCTTCGTTCTTCGCCTTCTGCCGTCCGGCGAGAGCTGAACTCCAGCGGTCAGTTGCAGCTCTGCCCAACAGCGTGTTCTCAGTTCTGCGGGCAAGCACGCCCTCTTGCCTTGGCCCCGAGTGCAAAGTCCCGAGCGAGCACTCGACTCAGTGCAATGCACCCGGAAGGACGCTCTCGCTCGTCTTTCAAGGAGCGATTCCTAACAGCAGAAGCAGCAGAGGCACAAACTGCATGACGAGAAGGGACAACGTAGAACACGTCTCTGTCCTGGCGCATTTTCGTGTGCGATACTTCCCTCCGGGTCTTCGGGCCTTGCGAAGCTCCGTGTACTGCGAGCGCTGCTACTCGCAGCTGAGAAGGACCGTGGAGCTAGCGGCGAATTCGGAGAGCTCTTCGCTGCACTGCGCCGCTCGCAAGCGGCTTCGTTCTTCGCCTTCTGCCGTCCGGCGAGAGATGAACTCCAGCGGTCAGTTGCAGCTCTGCCCAACAGCGTGTTCTCAGTTCTGCGGGCAAGCACGCCCTCTTGCCTTGGCCCCGAGTGCAAAGTCCCGAGCGAGCACTCGACTCAGTGCAATGCACCCGGAAGGACGCTCTCGCTCGTCTTTCAAGGAGCGATTCCTAACAGCAGAAGCAGCAGAGGCACAAACTGCATGACGAGAAGGGACAACGTAGAACACGTCTCTGTCCTGGCACATTTTCGTGTGCGATACTTCCCTCCGGGTCTTCGGGCCTTGCGAAGCTCCGTGTACTGCGAGCGCTGCTACTCGCAGCTGAGAAGGACCGTGGAGCTAGCGGCGAATTCGGAGAGCTCTTCGCTGCACTGCGCCGCTCGCAAGCGGCTTCGTTCTTCGCCTTCTGCCGTCCGGCGAGAGCTGAACTCCAGCGGTCAGTTGCAGCTCTGCCCAACAGCGTGTTCTCAGTTCTGCGGGCAAGCACGCCCTCTTGCCTTGGCCCCGAGAGCAAAGTCCCGAGCGAGCACTCGACTCAGTGCAATGCACCCGGAAGGACGCTCTCGCTCGTCTTTCAAGGAGCGATTCCTAACAGCAGAAGCAGCAGAGGCACAAACTGCATGACGAGAAGGGACAACGTAGAACACGTCTCTGTCCTGGCACATTTCCGTGTGCCATACTTCCCTCCGGGTCTTCGGGCCTTGCGAAGCTCTGTGTACTGCGAGCGCTGCTACTCGCAGCTGAGAAGGACCGTGGAGCTAGCGGCGAATTCGGAGAGCTCTTCGCTGCACTGCGCCGCTCGCAAGCGGCTTCGTTCTTCGCCTTCTGCCGTCCGGCGAGAGCTGAACTCCAGCGGTCAGTTGCAGCTCTGCCCAACAGCGTGTTCTCAGTTCTGCGGGCAAGCACGCCCTCTTGCCTTGGCCCCGAGAGCAAAGTCCCGAGCGAGCACTCGACTCAGTGCAATGCACCCGGAAGGACGCTCTCGCTCGTCTTTCAAGGAGCGATTACCTACAGCAAAAGCAGCAGAGGCACAAACTGCATGACGAGAAGGGACAACGTAGAACACGTCTCTGTCCTGGCACATTTCCGTGTGCCATACTTCCCTCCGGGTCTTCGGGCCTTGCGAAGCTCTGTGTACTGCGAGCGCTGCTACTCGCAGCTGAGAAGGACCGTGGAGCTAGCGGCGAATTCGGAGAGCTCTTCGCTGCACTGCGCCGCTCGCAAGCGGCTTCGTTCTTCGCCTTCTGCCGTCCGGCGAGAGCTGAACTCCAGCGGTCAGTTGCAGCTCTGCCCAACAGCGTGTTCTCAGTTCTGCGGGCAAGCACGCCCTCTTGCCTTGGCCCCGAGAGCAAAGTCCCGAGCGAGCACTCGACTCAGTGCAATGCACCCGGAAGGACGCTCTCGCTCGCCTTTCAAGGAGCGATTCCTAACAGCAGAAGCAGCAGAGGCACAAACTGCATGACGAGAAGGGACAACGTAGAACACGTCTCTGTCCTGGCGCATTTTCGTGTGCGATACTTCCCTCCGGGTCTTCGGGCCTTGCGAAGCCCTGTGTACTGCGAGCGCTGCTACTCGCAGCTGAGAAGGACCGTGGAGCTAGCGGCGAATTCGGAGAGCTCTTCGCTGCACTGCGCCGCTCGCAAGCGGCTTCGTTCTTCGCCTTCTGCCGTCCGGCGAGAGCTGAACTCCAGCGGTCAGTTGCAGCTCTGCCCAACAGCGTGTTCTCAGTTCTGCGGGCAAGCACGCCCTCTTGCCTTGGCCCCGAGAGCAAAGTCCCGAGCGAGCACTCGACTCAGTGCAATGCACCCGGAAGGACGCTCTCGCTCGTCTTTCAAGGAGCGATTCCTAACAGCAGAAGCAGCAGAGGCACAAACTGCATGACGAGAAGGGACAACGTAGAACACGTCTCTGTCCTGGCACATTTCCGTGTGCCATACTTCCCTCCGGGTCTTCGGGCCTTGCGAAGCCCTGTGTACTGCGAGCGCTGCTACTCGCAGCTGAGAAGGACCGTGGAGCTAGCGGCGAATTCGGAGAGCTCTTCGCTGCACTGCGCCGCTCGCAAGCGGCTTCGTTCTTCGCCTTCTGCCGTCCGGCGAGAGCTGAACTCCAGCGGTCAGTTGCAGCTCTGCCCAACAGCGTGTTCTCAGTTCTGCGGGCAAGCACGCCCTCTTGCCTTGGCCCCGAGAGCAAAGTCCCGAGCGAGCACTCGACTCAGTGCAATGCACCCGGAAGGACGCTCTCGCTCGCCTTTCAAGGAGCGATTCCTAACAGCAGAAGCAGCAGAGGCACAAACTGCATGACGAGAAGGGACAACGTAGAACACGTCTCTGTCCTGGCACATTTCCGTGTGCCATACTTCCCTCCGGGTCTTCGGGCCTTGCGAAGCCCTGTGTACTGCGAGCGCTGCTACTCGCAGCTGAGAAGGACCGTGGAGCTAGCGGCGAATTCGGAGAGCTCTTCGCTGCACTGCGCCGCTCGCAAGCGGCTTCGTTCTTCGCCTTCTGCCGTCCGGCGAGAGCTGAACTCCAGCGGTCAGTTGCAGCTCTGCCCAACAGCGTGTTCTCAGTTCTGCGGGCAAGCACGCCCTCTTGCCTTGGCCCCGAGAGCAAAGTCCCGAGCGAGCACTCGACTCAGTGCAATGCACCCGGAAGGACGCTCTCGCTCGCCTTTCAAGGAGCGATTCCTAACAGCAGAAGCAGCAGAGGCACAAACTGCATGACGAGAAGGGACAACGTAGAACACGTCTCTGTCCTGGCACATTTCCGTGTGCCATACTTCCCTCCGGGTCTTCGGGCCTTGCGAAGCTCTGTGTACTGCGAGCGCTGCTACTCGCAGCTGAGAAGGACCGTGGAGCTAGCGGCGAATTCGGAGAGCTCTTCGCTGCACTGCGCCGCTCGCAAGCGGCTTCGTTCTTCGCCTTCTGCCGTCCGGCGAGAGCTGAACTCCAGCGGTCAGTTGCAGCTCTGCCCAACAGCGTGTTCTCAGTTCTGCGGGCAAGCACGCCCTCTTGCCTTGGCCCCGAGAGCAAAGTCCCGAGCGAGCACTCGACTCAGTGCAATGCACCCGGAAGGACGCTCTCGCTCGCCTTTCAAGGAGCGATTCCTAACAGCAGAAGCAGCAGAGGCACAAACTGCATGACGAGAAGGGACAACGTAGAACACGTCTCTGTCCTGGCACATTTTCGTGTGCGATACTTCCCTCCGGGTCTTCGGGCCTTGCGAAGCCCTGTGTACTGCGAGCGCTGCTACTCGCAGCTGAGAAGGACCGTGGAGCTAGCGGCGAATTCGGAGAGCTCTTCGCTGCACTGCGCCGCTCGCAAGCGGCTTCGTTCTTCGCCTTCTGCCGTCCGGCGAGAGCTGAACTCCAGCGGTCAGTTGCAGCTCTGCCCAACAGCGTGTTCTCAGTTCTGCGGGCAAGCACGCCCTCTTGCCTTGGCCCCGAGAGCAAAGTCCCGAGCGAGCACTCGACTCAGTGCAATGCACCCGGAAGGACGCTCTCGCTCGTCTTTCAAGGAGCGATTCCTAACAGCAGAAGCAGCAGAGGCACAAACTGCATGACGAGAAGGGACAACGTAGAACACGTCTCTGTCCTGGCACATTTCCGTGTGCCATACTTCCCTCCGGGTCTTCGGGCCTTGCGAAGCTCTGTGTACTGCGAGCGCTGCTACTCGCAGCTGAGAAGGACCGTGGAGCTAGCGGCGAATTCGGAGAGCTCTTCGCTGCACTGCGCCGCTCGCAAGCGGCTTCGTTCTTCGCCTTCTGCCGTCCGGCGAGAGCTGAACTCCAGCGGTCAGTTGCAGCTCTGCCCAACAGCGTGTTCTCAGTTCTGCGGGCAAGCACGCCCTCTTGCCTTGGCCCCGAGAGCAAAGTCCCGAGCGAGCACTCGACTCAGTGCAATGCACCCGGAAGGACGCTCTCGCTCGTCTTTCAAGGAGCGATTACCTACAGCAAAAGCAGCAGAGGCACAAACTGCATGACGAGAAGGGACAACCTAGAACACGTCTCTGTCCTGGCACATTTTCGTGTGCGATACTTCCCTCCGGGTCTTCGGGCCTTGCGAAGCCCTGTGTACTGCGAGCGCTGCTACTCGCAGCTGAGAAGGACCGTGGAGCTAGCGGCGAATTCGGAGAGCTCTTCGCTGCACTGCGCCGCTCGCAAGCGGCTTCGTTCTTCGCCTTCTGCCGTCCGGCGAGAGCTGAACTCCAGCGGTCAGTTGCAGCTCTGCCCAACAGCGTGTTCTCAGTTCTGCGGGCAAGCACGCCCTCTTGCCTTGGCCCCGAGAGCAAAGTCCCGAGCGAGCACTCGACTCAGTGCAATGCACCCGGAAGGACGCTCTCGCTCGCCTTTCAAGGAGCGATTCCTAACAGCAGAAGCAGCAGAGGCACAAACTGCATGACGAGAAGGGACAACGTAGAACACGTCTCTGTCCTGGCACATTTCCGTGTGCCATACTTCCCTCCGGGTCTTCGGGCCTTGCGAAGCCCTGTGTACTGCGAGCGCTGCTACTCGCAGCTGAGAAGGACCGTGGAGCTAGCGGCGAATTCGGAGAGCTCTTCGCTGCACTGCGCCGCTCGCAAGCGGCTTCGTTCTTCGCCTTCTGCCGTCCGGCGAGAGCTGAACTCCAGCGGTCAGTTGCAGCTCTGCCCAACAGCGTGTTCTCAGTTCTGCGGGCAAGCACGCCCTCTTGCCTTGGCCCCGAGAGCAAAGTCCCGAGCGAGCACTCGACTCAGTGCAATGCACCCGGAAGGACGCTCTCGCTCGCCTTTCAAGGAGCGATTCCTAACAGCAGAAGCAGCAGAGGCACAAACTGCATGACGAGAAGGGACAACGTAGAACACGTCTCTGTCCTGGCACATTTTCGTGTGCGATACTTCCCTCCGGGTCTTCGGGCCTTGCGAAGCCCTGTGTACTGCGAGCGCTGCTACTCGCAGCTGAGAAGGACCGTGGAGCTAGCGGCGAATTCGGAGAGCTCTTCGCTGCACTGCGCCGCTCGCAAGCGGCTTCGTTCTTCGCCTTCTGCCGTCCGGCGAGAGCTGAACTCCAGCGGTCAGTTGCAGCTCTGCCCAACAGCGTGTTCTCAGTTCTGCGGGCAAGCACGCCCTCTTGCCTTGGCCCCGAGAGCAAAGTCCCGAGCGAGCACTCGACTCAGTGCAATGCACCCGGAAGGACGCTCTCGCTCGTCTTTCAAGGAGCGATTCCTAACAGCAGAAGCAGCAGAGGCACAAACTGCATGACGAGAAGGGACAACGTAGAACACGTCTCTGTCCTGGCACATTTCCGTGTGCCATACTTCCCTCCGGGTCTTCGGGCCTTGCGAAGCTCTGTGTACTGCGAGCGCTGCTACTCGCAGCTGAGAAGGACCGTGGAGCTAGCGGCGAATTCGGAGAGCTCTTCGCTGCACTGCGCCGCTCGCAAGCGGCTTCGTTCTTCGCCTTCTGCCGTCCGGCGAGAGCTGAACTCCAGCGGTCAGTTGCAGCTCTGCCCAACAGCGTGTTCTCAGTTCTGCGGGCAAGCACGCCCTCTTGCCTTGGCCCCGAGAGCAAAGTCCCGAGCGAGCACTCGACTCAGTGCAATGCACCCGGAAGGACGCTCTCGCTCGCCTTTCAAGGAGCGATTCCTAACAGCAGAAGCAGCAGAGGCACAAACTGCATGACGAGAAGGGACAACGTAGAACACGTCTCTGTCCTGGCGCATTTTCGTGTGCGATACTTCCCTCCGGGTCTTCGGGCCTTGCGAAGCCCTGTGTACTGCGAGCGCTGCTACTCGCAGCTGAGAAGGACCGTGGAGCTAGCGGCGAATTCGGAGAGCTCTTCGCTGCACTGCGCCGCTCGCAAGCGGCTTCGTTCTTCGCCTTCTGCCGTCCGGCGAGAGCTGAACTCCAGCGGTCAGTTGCAGCTCTGCCCAACAGCGTGTTCTCAGTTCTGCGGGCAAGCACGCCCTCTTGCCTTGGCCCCGAGAGCAAAGTCCCGAGCGAGCACTCGACTCAGTGCAATGCACCCGGAAGGACGCTCTCGCTCGTCTTTCAAGGAGCGATTCCTAACAGCAGAAGCAGCAGAGGCACAAACTGCATGACGAGAAGGGACAACGTAGAACACGTCTCTGTCCTGGCACATTTCCGTGTGCCATACTTCCCTCCGGGTCTTCGGGCCTTGCGAAGCCCTGTGTACTGCGAGCGCTGCTACTCGCAGCTGAGAAGGACCGTGGAGCTAGCGGCGAATTCGGAGAGCTCTTCGCTGCACTGCGCCGCTCGCAAGCGGCTTCGTTCTTCGCCTTCTGCCGTCCGGCGAGAGCTGAACTCCAGCGGTCAGTTGCAGCTCTGCCCAACAGCGTGTTCTCAGTTCTGCGGGCAAGCACGCCCTCTTGCCTTGGCCCCGAGAGCAAAGTCCCGAGCGAGCACTCGACTCAGTGCAATGCACCCGGAAGGACGCTCTCGCTCGCCTTTCAAGGAGCGATTCCTAACAGCAGAAGCAGCAGAGGCACAAACTGCATGACGAGAAGGGACAACGTAGAACACGTCTCTGTCCTGGCACATTTCCGTGTGCCATACTTCCCTCCGGGTCTTCGGGCCTTGCGAAGCCCTGTGTACTGCGAGCGCTGCTACTCGCAGCTGAGAAGGACCGTGGAGCTAGCGGCGAATTCGGAGAGCTCTTCGCTGCACTGCGCCGCTCGCAAGCGGCTTCGTTCTTCGCCTTCTGCCGTCCGGCGAGAGCTGAACTCCAGCGGTCAGTTGCAGCTCTGCCCAACAGCGTGTTCTCAGTTCTGCGGGCAAGCACGCCCTCTTGCCTTGGCCCCGAGAGCAAAGTCCCGAGCGAGCACTCGACTCAGTGCAATGCACCCGGAAGGACGCTCTCGCTCGCCTTTCAAGGAGCGATTCCTAACAGCAGAAGCAGCAGAGGCACAAACTGCATGACGAGAAGGGACAACGTAGAACACGTCTCTGTCCTGGCACATTTCCGTGTGCCATACTTCCCTCCGGGTCTTCGGGCCTTGCGAAGCTCTGTGTACTGCGAGCGCTGCTACTCGCAGCTGAGAAGGACCGTGGAGCTAGCGGCGAATTCGGAGAGCTCTTCGCTGCACTGCGCCGCTCGCAAGCGGCTTCGTTCTTCGCCTTCTGCCGTCCGGCGAGAGCTGAACTCCAGCGGTCAGTTGCAGCTCTGCCCAACAGCGTGTTCTCAGTTCTGCGGGCAAGCACGCCCTCTTGCCTTGGCCCCGAGAGCAAAGTCCCGAGCGAGCACTCGACTCAGTGCAATGCACCCGGAAGGACGCTCTCGCTCGCCTTTCAAGGAGCGATTCCTAACAGCAGAAGCAGCAGAGGCACAAACTGCATGACGAGAAGGGACAACGTAGAACACGTCTCTGTCCTGGCACATTTTCGTGTGCGATACTTCCCTCCGGGTCTTCGGGCCTTGCGAAGCCCTGTGTACTGCGAGCGCTGCTACTCGCAGCTGAGAAGGACCGTGGAGCTAGCGGCGAATTCGGAGAGCTCTTCGCTGCACTGCGCCGCTCGCAAGCGGCTTCGTTCTTCGCCTTCTGCCGTCCGGCGAGAGCTGAACTCCAGCGGTCAGTTGCAGCTCTGCCCAACAGCGTGTTCTCAGTTCTGCGGGCAAGCACGCCCTCTTGCCTTGGCCCCGAGAGCAAAGTCCCGAGCGAGCACTCGACTCAGTGCAATGCACCCGGAAGGACGCTCTCGCTCGTCTTTCAAGGAGCGATTCCTAACAGCAGAAGCAGCAGAGGCACAAACTGCATGACGAGAAGGGACAACGTAGAACACGTCTCTGTCCTGGCACATTTCCGTGTGCCATACTTCCCTCCGGGTCTTCGGGCCTTGCGAAGCTCTGTGTACTGCGAGCGCTGCTACTCGCAGCTGAGAAGGACCGTGGAGCTAGCGGCGAATTCGGAGAGCTCTTCGCTGCACTGCGCCGCTCGCAAGCGGCTTCGTTCTTCGCCTTCTGCCGTCCGGCGAGAGCTGAACTCCAGCGGTCAGTTGCAGCTCTGCCCAACAGCGTGTTCTCAGTTCTGCGGGCAAGCACGCCCTCTTGCCTTGGCCCCGAGAGCAAAGTCCCGAGCGAGCACTCGACTCAGTGCAATGCACCCGGAAGGACGCTCTCGCTCGTCTTTCAAGGAGCGATTACCTACAGCAAAAGCAGCAGAGGCACAAACTGCATGACGAGAAGGGACAACCTAGAACACGTCTCTGTCCTGGCACATTTTCGTGTGCGATACTTCCCTCCGGGTCTTCGGGCCTTGCGAAGCCCTGTGTACTGCGAGCGCTGCTACTCGCAGCTGAGAAGGACCGTGGAGCTAGCGGCGAATTCGGAGAGCTCTTCGCTGCACTGCGCCGCTCGCAAGCGGCTTCGTTCTTCGCCTTCTGCCGTCCGGCGAGAGCTGAACTCCAGCGGTCAGTTGCAGCTCTGCCCAACAGCGTGTTCTCAGTTCTGCGGGCAAGCACGCCCTCTTGCCTTGGCCCCGAGAGCAAAGTCCCGAGCGAGCACTCGACTCAGTGCAATGCACCCGGAAGGACGCTCTCGCTCGCCTTTCAAGGAGCGATTCCTAACAGCAGAAGCAGCAGAGGCACAAACTGCATGACGAGAAGGGACAACGTAGAACACGTCTCTGTCCTGGCACATTTCCGTGTGCGATACTTCCCTCCGGGTCTTCGGGCCTTGCGAAGCCCTGTGTACTGCGAGCGCTGCTACTCGCAGCTGAGAAGGACCGTGGAGCTAGCGGCGAATTCGGAGAGCTCTTCGCTGCACTGCGCCGCTCGCAAGCGGCTTCGTTCTTCGCCTTCTGCCGTCCGGCGAGAGCTGAACTCCAGCGGTCAGTTGCAGCTCTGCCCAACAGCGTGTTCTCAGTTCTGCGGGCAAGCACGCCCTCTTGCCTTGGCCCCGAGAGCAAAGTCCCGAGCGAGCACTCGACTCAGTGCAATGCACCCGGAAGGACGCTCTCGCTCGCCTTTCAAGGAGCGATTCCTAACAGCAGAAGCAGCAGAGGCACAAACTGCATGACGAGAAGGGACAACGTAGAACACGTCTCTGTCCTGGCACATTTTCGTGTGCGATACTTCCCTCCGGGTCTTCGGGCCTTGCGAAGCCCTGTGTACTGCGAGCGCTGCTACTCGCAGCTGAGAAGGACCGTGGAGCTAGCGGCGAATTCGGAGAGCTCTTCGCTGCACTGCGCCGCTCGCAAGCGGCTTCGTTCTTCGCCTTCTGCCGTCCGGCGAGAGCTGAACTCCAGCGGTCAGTTGCAGCTCTGCCCAACAGCGTGTTCTCAGTTCTGCGGGCAAGCACGCCCTCTTGCCTTGGCCCCGAGAGCAAAGTCCCGAGCGAGCACTCGACTCAGTGCAATGCACCCGGAAGGACGCTCTCGCTCGTCTTTCAAGGAGCGATTCCTAACAGCAGAAGCAGCAGAGGCACAAACTGCATGACGAGAAGGGACAACGTAGAACACGTCTCTGTCCTGGCACATTTCCGTGTGCCATACTTCCCTCCGGGTCTTCGGGCCTTGCGAAGCTCTGTGTACTGCGAGCGCTGCTACTCGCAGCTGAGAAGGACCGTGGAGCTAGCGGCGAATTCGGAGAGCTCTTCGCTGCACTGCGCCGCTCGCAAGCGGCTTCGTTCTTCGCCTTCTGCCGTCCGGCGAGAGCTGAACTCCAGCGGTCAGTTGCAGCTCTGCCCAACAGCGTGTTCTCAGTTCTGCGGGCAAGCACGCCCTCTTGCCTTGGCCCCGAGAGCAAAGTCCCGAGCGAGCACTCGACTCAGTGCAATGCACCCGGAAGGACGCTCTCGCTCGCCTTTCAAGGAGCGATTACCTACAGCAAAAGCAGCAGAGGCACAAACTGCATGACGAGAAGGGACAACCTAGAACACGTCTCTGTCCTGGCACATTTTCGTGTGCGATACTTCCCTCCGGGTCTTCGGGCCTTGCGAAGCCCTGTGTACTGCGAGCGCTGCTACTCGCAGCTGAGAAGGACCGTGGAGCTAGCGGCGAATTCGGAGAGCTCTTCGCTGCACTGCGCCGCTCGCAAGCGGCTTCGTTCTTCGCCTTCTGCCGTCCGGCGAGAGCTGAACTCCAGCGGTCAGTTGCAGCTCTGCCCAACAGCGTGTTCTCAGTTCTGCGGGCAAGCACGCCCTCTTGCCTTGGCCCCGAGAGCAAAGTCCCGAGCGAGCACTCGACTCAGTGCAATGCACCCGGAAGGACGCTCTCGCTCGCCTTTCAAGGAGCGATTCCTAACAGCAGAAGCAGCAGAGGCACAAACTGCATGACGAGAAGGGACAACGTAGAACACGTCTCTGTCCTGGCACATTTCCGTGTGCGATACTTCCCTCCGGGTCTTCGGGCCTTGCGAAGCCCTGTGTACTGCGAGCGCTGCTACTCGCAGCTGAGAAGGACCGTGGAGCTAGCGGCGAATTCGGAGAGCTCTTCGCTGCACTGCGCCGCTCGCAAGCGGCTTCGTTCTTCGCCTTCTGCCGTCCGGCGAGAGCTGAACTCCAGCGGTCAGTTGCAGCTCTGCCCAACAGCGTGTTCTCAGTTCTGCGGGCAAGCACGCCCTCTTGCCTTGGCCCCGAGAGCAAAGTCCCGAGCGAGCACTCGACTCAGTGCAATGCACCCGGAAGGACGCTCTCGCTCGCCTTTCAAGGAGCGATTCCTAACAGCAGAAGCAGCAGAGGCACAAACTGCATGACGAGAAGGGACAACGTAGAACACGTCTCTGTCCTGGCACATTTTCGTGTGCGATACTTCCCTCCGGGTCTTCGGGCCTTGCGAAGCCCTGTGTACTGCGAGCGCTGCTACTCGCAGCTGAGAAGGACCGTGGAGCTAGCGGCGAATTCGGAGAGCTCTTCGCTGCACTGCGCCGCTCGCAAGCGGCTTCGTTCTTCGCCTTCTGCCGTCCGGCGAGAGCTGAACTCCAGCGGTCAGTTGCAGCTCTGCCCAACAGCGTGTTCTCAGTTCTGCGGGCAAGCACGCCCTCTTGCCTTGGCCCCGAGAGCAAAGTCCCGAGCGAGCACTCGACTCAGTGCAATGCACCCGGAAGGACGCTCTCGCTCGTCTTTCAAGGAGCGATTCCTAACAGCAGAAGCAGCAGAGGCACAAACTGCATGACGAGAAGGGACAACGTAGAACACGTCTCTGTCCTGGCACATTTCCGTGTGCCATACTTCCCTCCGGGTCTTCGGGCCTTGCGAAGCTCTGTGTACTGCGAGCGCTGCTACTCGCAGCTGAGAAGGACCGTGGAGCTAGCGGCGAATTCGGAGAGCTCTTCGCTGCACTGCGCCGCTCGCAAGCGGCTTCGTTCTTCGCCTTCTGCCGTCCGGCGAGAGCTGAACTCCAGCGGTCAGTTGCAGCTCTGCCCAACAGCGTGTTCTCAGTTCTGCGGGCAAGCACGCCCTCTTGCCTTGGCCCCGAGAGCAAAGTCCCGAGCGAGCACTCGACTCAGTGCAATGCACCCGGAAGGACGCTCTCGCTCGTCTTTCAAGGAGCGATTACCTACAGCAAAAGCAGCAGAGGCACAAACTGCATGACGAGAAGGGACAACGTAGAACACGTCTCTGTCCTGGCACATTTTCGTGTGCGATACTTCCCTCCGGGTCTTCGGGCCTTGCGAAGCTCTGTGTACTGCGAGCGCTGCTACTCGCAGCTGAGAAGGACCGTGGAGCTAGCGGCGAATTCGGAGAGCTCTTCGCTGCACTGCGCCGCTCGCAAGCGGCTTCGTTCTTCGCCTTCTGCCGTCCGGCGAGAGCTGAACTCCAGCGGTCAGTTGCAGCTCTGCCCAACAGCGTGTTCTCAGTTCTGCGGGCAAGCACGCCCTCTTGCCTTGGCCCCGAGTGCAAAGTCCCGAGCGAGCACTCGACTCAGTGCAATGCACCCGGAAGGACGCTCTCGCTCGTCTTTCAAGGAGCGATTCCTAACAGCAGAAGCAGCAGAGGCACAAACTGCATGACGAGAAGGGACAACGTAGAACACGTCTCTGTCCTGGCGCATTTTCGTGTGCGATACTTCCCTCCGGGTCTTCGGGCCTTGCGAAGCTCTGTGTACTGCGAGCGCTGCTACTCGCAGCTGAGAAGGACCGTGGAGCTAGCGGCGAATTCGGAGAGCTCTTCGCTGCACTGCGCCGCTCGCAAGCGGCTTCGTTTTCGCCTTTTGCCGTCCGGCGAGAGCTGAACTCCAGCGGTCAGTTGCAGCTCTGCCCAACAGCGTGTTCTCAGTTCTGCGGGCAAGCACGCCCTCTTGCCTTGGCCCCGAGTGCAAAGTCCCGAGCGAGCACTCGACTCAGTGCAATGCACCCGGAAGGACGCTCTCGCTCGTCTTTCAAGGAGCGATTCCTAACAGCAGAAGCAGCAGAGGCACAAACTGCATGACGAGAAGGGACAACGTAGAACACGTCTCTGTCCTGGCACATTTTCGTGTGCGATACTTCCCTCCGGGTCTTCGGGCCTTGCGAAGCTCTGTGTACTGCGAGCGCTGCTACTCGCAGCTGAGAAGGACCGTGGAGCTAGCGGCGAATTCGGAGAGCTCTTCGCTGCACTGCGCCGCTCGCAAGCGGCTTCGTTCTTCGCCTTCTGCCGTCCGGCGAGAGCTGAACTCCAGCGGTCAGTTGCAGCTCTGCCCAACAGCGTGTTCTCAGTTCTGCGGGCAAGCACGCCCTCTTGCCTTGGCCCCGAGTGCAAAGTCCCGAGCGAGCACTCGACTCAGTGCAATGCACCCGGAAGGACGCTCTCGCTCGCCTTTCAAGGAGCGATTCCTAACAGCAGAAGCAGCAGAGGCACAAACTGCATGACGAGAAGGGACAACGTAGAACACGTCTCTGTCCTGGCACATTTCCGTGTGCGATACTTCCCTCCGGGTCTTCGGGCCTTGCGAAGCCCTGTGTACTGCGAGCGCTGCTACTCGCAGCTGAGAAGGACCGTGGAGCTAGCGGCGAATTCGGAGAGCTCTTCGCTGCACTGCGCCGCTCGCAAGCGGCTTCGTTCTTCGCCTTCTGCCGTCCGGCGAGAGCTGAACTCCAGCGGTCAGTTGCAGCTCTGCCCAACAGCGTGTTCTCAGTTCTGCGGGCAAGCACGCCCTCTTGCCTTGGCCCCGAGAGCAAAGTCCCGAGCGAGCACTCGACTCAGTGCAATGCACCCGGAAGGACGCTCTCGCTCGCCTTTCAAGGAGCGATTCCTAACAGCAGAAGCAGCAGAGGCACAAACTGCATGACGAGAAGGGACAACGTAGAACACGTCTCTGTCCTGGCACATTTTCGTGTGCGATACTTCCCTCCGGGTCTTCGGGCCTTGCGAAGCCCTGTGTACTGCGAGCGCTGCTACTCGCAGCTGAGAAGGACCGTGGAGCTAGCGGCGAATTCGGAGAGCTCTTCGCTGCACTGCGCCGCTCGCAAGCGGCTTCGTTCTTCGCCTTCTGCCGTCCGGCGAGAGCTGAACTCCAGCGGTCAGTTGCAGCTCTGCCCAACAGCGTGTTCTCAGTTCTGCGGGCAAGCACGCCCTCTTGCCTTGGCCCCGAGAGCAAAGTCCCGAGCGAGCACTCGACTCAGTGCAATGCACCCGGAAGGACGCTCTCGCTCGTCTTTCAAGGAGCGATTCCTAACAGCAGAAGCAGCAGAGGCACAAACTGCATGACGAGAAGGGACAACGTAGAACACGTCTCTGTCCTGGCACATTTCCGTGTGCCATACTTCCCTCCGGGTCTTCGGGCCTTGCGAAGCTCTGTGTACTGCGAGCGCTGCTACTCGCAGCTGAGAAGGACCGTGGAGCTAGCGGCGAATTCGGAGAGCTCTTCGCTGCACTGCGCCGCTCGCAAGCGGCTTCGTTCTTCGCCTTCTGCCGTCCGGCGAGAGCTGAACTCCAGCGGTCAGTTGCAGCTCTGCCCAACAGCGTGTTCTCAGTTCTGCGGGCAAGCACGCCCTCTTGCCTTGGCCCCGAGAGCAAAGTCCCGAGCGAGCACTCGACTCAGTGCAATGCACCCGGAAGGACGCTCTCGCTCGTCTTTCAAGGAGCGATTACCTACAGCAAAAGCAGCAGAGGCACAAACTGCATGACGAGAAGGGACAACGTAGAACACGTCTCTGTCCTGGCACATTTTCGTGTGCGATACTTCCCTCCGGGTCTTCGGGCCTTGCGAAGCTCTGTGTACTGCGAGCGCTGCTACTCGCAGCTGAGAAGGACCGTGGAGCTAGCGGCGAATTCGGAGAGCTCTTCGCTGCACTGCGCCGCTCGCAAGCGGCTTCGTTCTT
Source organism: Sturnus vulgaris (assembly GCF_052056855.1). Classification (NCBI taxonomy): domain Eukaryota; kingdom Metazoa; phylum Chordata; class Aves; order Passeriformes; family Sturnidae; genus Sturnus; species Sturnus vulgaris. The sequence goes on from NW_028276064.1 coordinate 58,061, forward strand.
CGCCTTCTGCCGTCCGGCGAGAGCTGAACTCCAGCGGTCAGTTGCAGCTCTGCCCAACAGCGTGTTCTCAGTTCTGCGGGCAAGCACGCCCTCTTGCCTTGGCCCCGAGTGCAAAGTCCCGAGCGAGCACTCGACTCAGTGCAATGCACCCGGAAGGACGCTCTCGCTCGTCTTTCAAGGAGCGATTCCTAACAGCAGAAGCAGCAGAGGCACAAACTGCATGACGAGAAGGGACAACGTAGAACACGTCTCTGTCCTGGCGCATTTTCGTGTGCGATACTTCCCTCCGGGTCTTCGGGCCTTGCGAAGCTCTGTGTACTGCGAGCGCTGCTACTCGCAGCTGAGAAGGACCGTGGAGCTAGCGGCGAATTCGGAGAGCTCTTCGCTGCACTGCGCCGCTCGCAAGCGGCTTCGTTTTCGCCTTTTGCCGTCCGGCGAGAGCTGAACTCCAGCGGTCAGTTGCAGCTCTGCCCAACAGCGTGTTCTCAGTTCTGCGGGCAAGCACGCCCTCTTGCCTTGGCCCCGAGTGCAAAGTCCCGAGCGAGCACTCGACTCAGTGCAATGCACCCGGAAGGACGCTCTCGCTCGCCTTTCAAGGAGCGATTCCTAACAGCAGAAGCAGCAGAGGCACAAACTGCATGACGAGAAGGGACAACGTAGAACACGTCTCTGTCCTGGCACATTTTCGTGTGCGATACTTCCCTCCGGGTCTTCGGGCCTTGCGAAGCTCTGTGTACTGCGAGCGCTGCTACTCGCAGCTGAGAAGGACCGTGGAGCTAGCGGCGAATTCGGAGAGCTCTTCGCTGCACTGCGCCGCTCGCAAGCGGCTTCGTTCTTCGCCTTCTGCCGTCCGGCGAGAGCTGAACTCCAGCGGTCAGTTGCAGCTCTGCCCAACAGCGTGTTCTCAGTTCTGCGGGCAAGCACGCCCTCTTGCCTTGGCCCCGAGTGCAAAGTCCCGAGCGAGCACTCGACTCAGTGCAATGCACCCGGAAGGACGCTCTCGCTCGTCTTTCAAGGAGCGATTCCTAACAGCAGAAGCAGCAGAGGCACAAACTGCATGACGAGAAGGGACAACGTAGAACACGTCTCTGTCCTGGCACATTTTCGTGTGCGATACTTCCCTCCGGGTCTTCGGGCCTTGCGAAGCTCTGTGTACTGCGAGCGCTGCTACTCGCAGCTGAGAAGGACCGTGGAGCTAGCGGCGAATTCGGAGAGCTCTTCGCTGCACTGCGCCGCTCGCAAGCGGCTTCGTTCTTCGCCTTCTGCCGTCCGGCGAGAGCTGAACTCCGGCGGTCAGTTGCAGCTCTGCCCAACAGCGTGTTCTCAGTTCTGCGGGCAAGCACGCCCTCTTGCCTTGGCCCCGGGAGCAAAGTCCCGAGCGAGCACTCGACTCAGTGCAATGCACCCGGAAGGACGCTCTCGCTCGTCTTTCAAGGAGCGATTCCTAACAGCAGAAGCAGCAGAGGCACAAACTGCATGACGAGAAGGGACAACGTAGAACACGTCTCTGTCCTGGCACATTTCCGTGTGCCATACTTCCCTCCGGGTCTTCGGGCCTTGCGAAGCTCTGTGTACTGCGAGCGCTGCTACTCGCAGCTGAGAAGGACCGTGGAGCTAGCGGCGAATTCGGAGAGTTCTTCGCTGCACTGCGCCGCTCGCAAGCGGCTTCGTTCTTCGCCTTCTGCCGTCCGGCGAGAGCTGAACTCCGGCGGTCAGTTGCAGCTCTGCCCAACAGCGTGTTCTCAGTTCTGCGGGCAAGCACGCCCTCTTGCCTTGGCCCCGAGTGCAAAGTCCCGAGCGAGCACTCGACTCAGTGCAATGCACCCGGAAGGACGCTCTCGCTCGTCTTTCAAGGAGCGATTCCTAACAGCAGAAGCAGCAGAGGCACAAACTGCATGACGAGAAGGGACAACGTAGAACACGTCTCTGTCCTGGCGCATTTTCGTGTGCGATACTTCCCTCCGGGTCTTCGGGCCTTGCGAAGCTCTGTGTACTGCGAGCGCTGCTACTCGCAGCTGAGAAGGACCGTGGAGCTAGCGGCGAATTCGGAGAGCTCTTCGCTGCACTGCGCCGCTCGCAAGCGGCTTCGTTTTCGCCTTCTGCCGTCCGGCGAGAGCTGAACTCCGGCGGTCAGTTGCAGCTCTGCCCAACAGCGTGTTCTCAGTTCTGCGGGCAAGCACGCCCTCTTGCCTTGGCCCCGAGTGCAAAGTCCCGAGCGAGCACTCGACTCAGTGCAATGCACCCGGAAGGACGCTCTCGCTCGTCTTTCAAGGAGCGATTCCTAACAGCAGAAGCAGCAGAGGCACAAACTGCATGACGAGAAGGGACAACGTAGAACACGTCTCTGTCCTGGCGCATTTTCGTGTGCGATACTTCCCTCCGGGTCTTCGGGCCTTGCGAAGCTCTGTGTACTGCGAGCGCTGCTACTCGCAGCTGAGAAGGACCGTGGAGCTAGCGGCGAATTCGGAGAGCTCTTCGCTGCACTGCGCCGCTCGCAAGCGGCTTCGTTCTTCGCCTTCTGCCGTCCGGCGAGAGCTGAACTCCAGCGGTCAGTTGCAGCTCTGCCCAACAGCGTGTTCTCAGTTCTGCGGGCAAGCACGCCCTCTTGCCTTGGCCCCGAGTGCAAAGTCCCGAGCGAGCACTCGACTCAGTGCAATGCACCCGGAAGGACGCTCTCGCTCGTCTTTCAAGGAGCGATTCCTAACAGCAGAAGCAGCAGAGGCACAAACTGCATGACGAGAAGGGACAACGTAGAACACGTCTCTGTCCTGGCACATTTTCGTGTGCGATACTTCCCTCCGGGTCTTCGGGCCTTGCGAAGCTCTGTGTACTGCGAGCGCTGCTACTCGCAGCTGAGAAGGACCGTGGAGCTAGCGGCGAATTCGGAGAGCTCTTCGCTGCACTGCGCCGCTCGCAAGCGGCTTCGTTCTTCGCCTTCTGCCGTCCGGCGAGAGCTGAACTCCAGCGGTCAGTTGCAGCTCTGCCCAACAGCGTGTTCTCAGTTCTGCGGGCAAGCACGCCCTCTTGCCTTGGCCCCGAGAGCAAAGTCCCGAGCGAGCACTCGACTCAGTGCAATGCACCCGGAAGGACGCTCTCGCTCGTCTTTCAAGGAGCGATTCCTAACAGCAGAAGCAGCAGAGGCACAAACTGCATGACGAGAAGGGACAACGTAGAACACGTCTCTGTCCTGGCACATTTTCGTGTGCGAAACTTCCCTCCGGGTCTTCGGGCCTTGCGAAGCCCTGTGTACTGCGAGCGCTGCTACTCGCAGCTGAGAAGGACCGTGGAGCTAGCGGCGAATTCGGAGAGCTCTTCGCTGCACTGCGCCGCTCGCAAGCGGCTTCGTTCTTCGCCTTCTGCCGTCCGGCGAGAGCTGAACTCCAGCGGTCAGTTGCAGCTCTGCCCAACAGCGTGTTCTCAGTTCTGCGGGCAAGCACGCCCTCTTGCCTTGGCCCCGAGAGCAAAGTCCCGAGCGAGCACTCGACTCAGTGCAATGCACCCGGAAGGACGCTCTCGCTCGCCTTTCAAGGAGCGATTCCTAACAGCAGAAGCAGCAGAGGCACAAACTGCATGACGAGAAGGGACAACGTAGAACACGTCTCTGTCCTGGCACATTTTCGTGTGCGATACTTCCCTCCGGGTCTTCGGGCCTTGCGAAGCCCTGTGTACTGCGAGCGCTGCTACTCGCAGCTGAGAAGGACCGTGGAGCTAGCGGCGAATTCGGAGAGCTCTTCGCTGCACTGCGCCGCTCGCAAGCGGCTTCGTTCTTCGCCTTCTGCCGTCCGGCGAGAGCTGAACTCCAGCGGTCAGTTGCAGCTCTGCCCAACAGCGTGTTCTCAGTTCTGCGGGCAAGCACGCCCTCTTGCCTTGGCCCCGAGAGCAAAGTCCCGAGCGAGCACTCGACTCAGTGCAATGCACCCGGAAGGACGCTCTCGCTCGTCTTTCAAGGAGCGATTCCTAACAGCAGAAGCAGCAGAGGCACAAACTGCATGACGAGAAGGGACAACGTAGAACACGTCTCTGTCCTGGCACATTTCCGTGTGCCATACTTCCCTCCGGGTCTTCGGGCCTTGCGAAGCTCTGTGTACTGCGAGCGCTGCTACTCGCAGCTGAGAAGGACCGTGGAGCTAGCGGCGAATTCGGAGAGCTCTTCGCTGCACTGCGCCGCTCGCAAGCGGCTTCGTTCTTCGCCTTCTGCCGTCCGGCGAGAGCTGAACTCCAGCGGTCAGTTGCAGCTCTGCCCAACAGCGTGTTCTCAGTTCTGCGGGCAAGCACGCCCTCTTGCCTTGGCCCCGAGAGCAAAGTCCCGAGCGAGCACTCGACTCAGTGCAATGCACCCGGAAGGACGCTCTCGCTCGTCTTTCAAGGAGCGATTCCTAACAGCAGAAGCAGCAGAGGCACAAACTGCATGACGAGAAGGGACAACGTAGAACACGTCTCTGTCCTGGCACATTTCCGTGTGCCATACTTCCCTCCGGGTCTTCGGGCCTTGCGAAGCTCTGTGTACTGCGAGCGCTGCTACTCGCAGCTGAGAAGGACCGTGGAGCTAGCGGCGAATTCGGAGAGCTCTTCGCTGCACTGCGCCGCTCGCAAGCGGCTTCGTTCTTCGCCTTCTGCCGTCCGGCGAGAGCTGAACTCCAGCGGTCAGTTGCAGCTCTGCCCAACAGCGTGTTCTCAGTTCTGCGGGCAAGCACGCCCTCTTGCCTTGGCCCCGAGAGCAAAGTCCCGAGCGAGCACTCGACTCAGTGCAATGCACCCGGAAGGACGCTCTCGCTCGTCTTTCAAGGAGCGATTCCTAACAGCAGAAGCAGCAGAGGCACAAACTGCATGACGAGAAGGGACAACGTAGAACACGTCTCTGTCCTGGCACATTTCCGTGTGCCATACTTCCCTCCGGGTCTTCGGGCCTTGCGAAGCTCTGTGTACTGCGAGCGCTGCTACTCGCAGCTGAGAAGGACCGTGGAGCTAGCGGCGAATTCGGAGAGCTCTTCGCTGCACTGCGCCGCTCGCAAGCGGCTTCGTTCTTCGCCTTCTGCCGTCCGGCGAGAGCTGAACTCCAGCGGTCAGTTGCAGCTCTGCCCAACAGCGTGTTCTCAGTTCTGCGGGCAAGCACGCCCTCTTGCCTTGGCCCCGAGAGCAAAGTCCCGAGCGAGCACTCGACTCAGTGCAATGCACCCGGAAGGACGCTCTCGCTCGTCTTTCAAGGAGCGATTACCTACAGCAAAAGCAGCAGAGGCACAAACTGCATGACGAGAAGGGACAACGTAGAACACGTCTCTGTCCTGGCACATTTCCGTGTGCGATACTTCCCTCCGGGTCTTCGGGCCTTGCGAAGCTCTGTGTACTGCGAGCGCTGCTACTCGCAGCTGAGAAGGACCGTGGAGCTAGCGGCGAATTCGGAGAGCTCTTCGCTGCACTGCGCCGCTCGCAAGCGGCTTCGTTCTTCGCCTTCTGCCGTCCGGCGAGAGCTGAACTCCAGCGGTCAGTTGCAGCTCTGCCCAACAGCGTGTTCTCAGTTCTGCGGGCAAGCACGCCCTCTTGCCTTGGCCCCGAGTGCAAAGTCCCGAGCGAGCACTCGACTCAGTGCAATGCACCCGGAAGGACGCTCTCGCTCGTCTTTCAAGGAGCGATTCCTAACAGCAGAAGCAGCAGAGGCACAAACTGCATGACGAGAAGGGACAACGTAGAACACGTCTCTGTCCTGGCACATTTTCGTGTGCGATACTTCCCTCCGGGTCTTCGGGCCTTGCGAAGCTCTGTGTACTGCGAGCGCTGCTACTCGCAGCTGAGAAGGACCGTGGAGCTAGCGGCGAATTCGGAGAGCTCTTCGCTGCACTGCGCCGCTCGCAAGCGGCTTCGTTCTTCGCCTTCTGCCGTCCGGCGAGAGCTGAACTCCAGCGGTCAGTTGCAGCTCTGCCCAACAGCGTGTTCTCAGTTCTGCGGGCAAGCACGCCCTCTTGCCTTGGCCCCGAGTGCAAAGTCCCGAGCGAGCACTCGACTCAGTGCAATGCACCCGGAAGGACGCTCTCGCTCGTCTTTCAAGGAGCGATTCCTAACAGCAGAAGCAGCAGAGGCACAAACTGCATGACGAGAAGGGACAACGTAGAACACGTCTCTGTCCTGGCACATTTTCGTGTGCGATACTTCCCTCCGGGTCTTCGGGCCTTGCGAAGCTCTGTGTACTGCGAGCGCTGCTACTCGCAGCTGAGAAGGACCGTGGAGCTAGCGGCGAATTCGGAGAGCTCTTCGCTGCACTGCGCCGCTCGCAAGCGGCTTCGTTCTTCGCCTTCTGCCGTCCGGCGAGAGCTGAACTCCAGCGGTCAGTTGCAGCTCTGCCCAACAGCGTGTTCTCAGTTCTGCGGGCAAGCACGCCCTCTTGCCTTGGCCCCGAGTGCAAAGTCCCGAGCGAGCACTCGACTCAGTGCAATGCACCCGGAAGGACGCTCTCGCTCGTCTTTCAAGGAGCGATTCCTAACAGCAGAAGCAGCAGAGGCACAAACTGCATGACGAGAAGGGACAACGTAGAACACGTCTCTGTCCTGGCGCATTTTCGTGTGCGATACTTCCCTCCGGGTCTTCGGGCCTTGCGAAGCTCCGTGTACTGCGAGCGCTGCTACTCGCAGCTGAGAAGGACCGTGGAGCTAGCGGCGAATTCGGAGAGCTCTTCGCTGCACTGCGCCGCTCGCAAGCGGCTTCGTTCTTCGCCTTCTGCCGTCCGGCGAGAGCTGAACTCCAGCGGTCAGTTGCAGCTCTGCCCAACAGCGTGTTCTCAGTTCTGCGGGCAAGCACGCCCTCTTGCCTTGGCCCCGAGTGCAAAGTCCCGAGCGAGCACTCGACTCAGTGCAATGCACCCGGAAGGACGCTCTCGCTCGTCTTTCAAGGAGCGATTCCTAACAGCAGAAGCAGCAGAGGCACAAACTGCATGACGAGAAGGGACAACGTAGAACACGTCTCTGTCCTGGCGCATTTTCGTGTGCGATACTTCCCTCCGGGTCTTCGGGCCTTGCGAAGCTCCGTGTACTGCGAGCGCTGCTACTCGCAGCTGAGAAGGACCGTGGAGCTAGCGGCGAATTCGGAGAGCTCTTCGCTGCACTGCGCCGCTCGCAAGCGGCTTCGTTCTTCGCCTTCTGCCGTCCGGCGAGAGCTGAACTCCAGCGGTCAGTTGCAGCTCTGCCCAACAGCGTGTTCTCAGTTCTGCGGGCAAGCACGCCCTCTTGCCTTGGCCCCGAGTGCAAAGTCCCGAGCGAGCACTCGACTCAGTGCAATGCACCCGGAAGGACGCTCTCGCTCGTCTTTCAAGGAGCGATTCCTAACAGCAGAAGCAGCAGAGGCACAAACTGCATGACGAGAAGGGACAACGTAGAACACGTCTCTGTCCTGGCACATTTTCGTGTGCGATACTTCCCTCCGGGTCTTCGGGCCTTGCGAAGCTCCGTGTACTGCGAGCGCTGCTACTCGCAGCTGAGAAGGACCGTGGAGCTAGCGGCGAATTCGGAGAGCTCTTCGCTGCACTGCGCCGCTCGCAAGCGGCTTCGTTCTTCGCCTTCTGCCGTCCGGCGAGAGCTGAACTCCGGCGGTCAGTTGCAGCTCTGCCCAACAGCGTGTTCTCAGTTCTGCGGGCAAGCACGCCCTCTTGCCTTGGCCCCGGGAGCAAAGTCCCGAGCGAGCACTCGACTCAGTGCAATGCACCCGGAAGGACGCTCTCGCTCGTCTTTCAGGGAGCGATTCCTAACAGCAGAAGCAGCAGAGGCACAAACTGCATGACGAGAAGGGACAACGTAGAACACGTCTCTGTCCTGGCACATTTTCGTGTGCGATACTTCCCTCCGGGTCTTCGGGCCTTGCGAAGCTCTGTGTACTGCGAGCGCTGCTACTCGCAGCTGAGAAGGACCGTGGAGCTAGCGGCGAATTCGGAGAGCTCTTCGCTGCACTGCGCCGCTCGCAAGCGGCTTCGTTCTTCGCCTTCTGCCGTCCGGCGAGAGCTGAACTCCGGCGGTCAGTTGCAGCTCTGCCCAACAGCGTGTTCTCAGTTCTGCGGGCAAGCACGCCCTCTTGCCTTGGCCCCGAGTGCAAAGTCCCGAGCGAGCACTCGACTCAGTGCAATGCACCCGGAAGGACGCTCTCGCTCGTCTTTCAAGGAGCGATTCCTAACAGCAGAAGCAGCAGAGGCACAAACTGCATGACGAGAAGGGACAACGTAGAACACGTCTCTGTCCTGGCACATTTTCGTGTGCGATACTTCCCTCCGGGTCTTCGGGCCTTGCGAAGCTCTGTGTACTGCGAGCGCTGCTACTCGCAGCTGAGAAGGACCGTGGAGCTAGCGGCGAATTCGGAGAGCTCTTCGCTGCACTGCGCCGCTCGCAAGCGGCTTCGTTCTTCGCCTTCTGCCGTCCGGCGAGAGATGAACTCCGGCGGTCAGTTGCAGCTCTGCCCAACAGCGTGTTCTCAGTTCTGCGGGCAAGCACGCCCTCTTGCCTTGGCCCCGAGTGCAAAGTCCCGAGCGAGCACTCGACTCAGTGCAATGCACCCGGAAGGACGCTCTCGCTCGTCTTTCAAGGAGCGATTCCTAACAGCAGAAGCAGCAGAGGCACAAACTGCATGACGAGAAGGGACAACGTAGAACACGTCTCTGTCCTGGCACATTTTCGTGTGCGATACTTCCCTCCGGGTCTTCGGGCCTTGCGAAGCTCCGTGTACTGCGAGCGCTGCTACTCGCAGCTGAGAAGGACCGTGGAGCTAGCGGCGAATTCGGAGAGCTCTTCGCTGCACTGCGCCGCTCGCAAGCGGCTTCGTTCTTCGCCTTCTGCCGTCCGGCGAGAGATGAACTCCGGCGGTCAGTTGCAGCTCTGCCCAACAGCGTGTTCTCAGTTCTGCGGGCAAGCACGCCCTCTTGCCTTGGCCCCGAGTGCAAAGTCCCGAGCGAGCACTCGACTCAGTGCAATGCACCCGGAAGGACGCTCTCGCTCGTCTTTCAAGGAGCGATTCCTAACAGCAGAAGCAGCAGAGGCACAAACTGCATGACGAGAAGGGACAACGTAGAACACGTCTCTGTCCTGGCACATTTCCGTGTGCGATACTTCCCTCCGGGTCTTCGGGCCTTGCGAAGCTCCGTGTACTGCGAGCGCTGCTACTCGCAGCTGAGAAGGACCGTGGAGCTAGCGGCGAATTCGGAGAGCTCTTCGCTGCACTGCGCCGCTCGCAAGCGGCTTCGTTCTTCGCCTTCTGCCGTCCGGCGAGAGCTGAACTCCGGCGGTCAGTTGCAGCTCTGCCCAACAGCGTGTTCTCAGTTCTGCGGGCAAGCACGCCCTCTTGCCTTGGCCCCGGGAGCAAAGTCCCGAGCGAGCACTCGACTCAGTGCAATGCACCCGGAAGGACGCTCTCGCTCGTCTTTCAGGGAGCGATTCCTAACAGCAGAAGCAGCAGAGGCACAAACTGCATGACGAGAAGGGACAACGTAGAACACGTCTCTGTCCTGGCACATTTCCGTGTGCGATACTTCCCTCCGGGTCTTCGGGCCTTGCGAAGCTCTGTGTACTGCGAGCGCTGCTACTCGCAGCTGAGAAGGACCGTGGAGCTAGCGGCGAATTCGGAGAGCTCTTCGCTGCACTGCGCCGCTCGCAAGCGGCTTCGTTCTTCGCCTTCTGCCGTCCGGCGAGAGCTGAACTCCGGCGGTCAGTTGCAGCTCTGCCCAACAGCGTGTTCTCAGTTCTGCGGGCAAGCACGCCCTCTTGCCTTGGCCCCGAGTGCAAAGTCCCGAGCGAGCACTCGACTCAGTGCAATGCACCCGGAAGGACGCTCTCGCTCGTCTTTCAAGGAGCGATTCCTAACAGCAGAAGCAGCAGAGGCACAAACTGCATGACGAGAAGGGACAACGTAGAACACGTCTCTGTCCTGGCACATTTTCGTGTGCGATACTTCCCTCCGGGTCTTCGGGCCTTGCGAAGCTCTGTGTACTGCGAGCGCTGCTACTCGCAGCTGAGAAGGACCGTGGAGCTAGCGGCGAATTCGGAGAGCTCTTCGCTGCACTGCGCCGCTCGCAAGCGGCTTCGTTCTTCGCCTTCTGCCGTCCGGCGAGAGATGAACTCCGGCGGTCAGTTGCAGCTCTGCCCAACAGCGTGTTCTCAGTTCTGCGGGCAAGCACGCCCTCTTGCCTTGGCCCCGAGTGCAAAGTCCCGAGCGAGCACTCGACTCAGTGCAATGCACCCGGAAGGACGCTCTCGCTCGCCTTTCAAGGAGCGATTCCTAACAGCAGAAGCAGCAGAGGCACAAACTGCATGACGAGAAGGGACAACGTAGAACACGTCTCTGTCCTGGCACATTTTCGTGTGCGATACTTCCCTCCGGGTCTTCGGGCCTTGCGAAGCCCTGTGTACTGCGAGCGCTGCTACTCGCAGCTGAGAAGGACCGTGGAGCTAGCGGCGAATTCGGAGAGCTCTTCGCTGCACTGCGCCGCTCGCAAGCGGCTTCGTTCTTCGCCTTCTGCCGTCCGGCGAGAGATGAACTCCGGCGGTCAGTTGCAGCTCTGCCCAACAGCGTGTTCTCAGTTCTGCGGGCAAGCACGCCCTCTTGCCTTGGCCCCGAGAGCAAAGTCCCGAGCGAGCACTCGACTCAGTGCAATGCACCCGGAAGGACGCTCTCGCTCGCCTTTCAAGGAGCGATTCCTAACAGCAGAAGCAGCAGAGGCACAAACTGCATGACGAGAAGGGACAACGTAGAACACGTCTCTGTCCTGGCACATTTTCGTGTGCGATACTTCCCTCCGGGTCTTCGGGCCTTGCGAAGCCCTGTGTACTGCGAGCGCTGCTACTCGCAGCTGAGAAGGACCGTGGAGCTAGCGGCGAATTCGGAGAGCTCTTCGCTGCACTGCGCCGCTCGCAAGCGGCTTCGTTCTTCGCCTTCTGCCGTCCGGCGAGAGCTGAACTCCAGCGGTCAGTTGCAGCTCTGCCCAACAGCGTGTTCTCAGTTCTGCGGGCAAGCACGCCCTCTTGCCTTGGCCCCGAGAGCAAAGTCCCGAGCGAGCACTCGACTCAGTGCAATGCACCCGGAAGGACGCTCTCGCTCGTCTTTCAAGGAGCGATTCCTAACAGCAGAAGCAGCAGAGGCACAAACTGCATGACGAGAAGGGACAACGTAGAACACGTCTCTGTCCTGGCACATTTCCGTGTGCCATACTTCCCTCCGGGTCTTCGGGCCTTGCGAAGCTCTGTGTACTGCGAGCGCTGCTACTCGCAGCTGAGAAGGACCGTGGAGCTAGCGGCGAATTCGGAGAGCTCTTCGCTGCACTGCGCCGCTCGCAAGCGGCTTCGTTCTTCGCCTTCTGCCGTCCGGCGAGAGCTGAACTCCAGCGGTCAGTTGCAGCTCTGCCCAACAGCGTGTTCTCAGTTCTGCGGGCAAGCACGCCCTCTTGCCTTGGCCCCGAGAGCAAAGTCCCGAGCGAGCACTCGACTCAGTGCAATGCACCCGGAAGGACGCTCTCGCTCGTCTTTCAAGGAGCGATTACCTACAGCAAAAGCAGCAGAGGCACAAACTGCATGACGAGAAGGGACAACGTAGAACACGTCTCTGTCCTGGCACATTTTCGTGTGCGATACTTCCCTCCGGGTCTTCGGGCCTTGCGAAGCTCTGTGTACTGCGAGCGCTGCTACTCGCAGCTGAGAAGGACCGTGGAGCTAGCGGCGAATTCGGAGAGCTCTTCGCTGCACTGCGCCGCTCGCAAGCGGCTTCGTTCTTCGCCTTCTGCCGTCCGGCGAGAGCTGAACTCCAGCGGTCAGTTGCAGCTCTGCCCAACAGCGTGTTCTCAGTTCTGCGGGCAAGCACGCCCTCTTGCCTTGGCCCCGAGTGCAAAGTCCCGAGCGAGCACTCGACTCAGTGCAATGCACCCGGAAGGACGCTCTCGCTCGTCTTTCAAGGAGCGATTCCTAACAGCAGAAGCAGCAGAGGCACAAACTGCATGACGAGAAGGGACAACGTAGAACACGTCTCTGTCCTGGCGCATTTTCGTGTGCGATACTTCCCTCCGGGTCTTCGGGCCTTGCGAAGCTCTGTGTACTGCGAGCGCTGCTACTCGCAGCTGAGAAGGACCGTGGAGCTAGCGGCGAATTCGGAGAGTTCTTCGCTGCACTGCGCCTCTCGCAAGCGGCTTCGTTTTCGCCTTCTGCCGTCCGGCGAGAGCTGAACTCCAGCGGTCAGTTGCAGCTCTGCCCAACAGCGTGTTCTCAGTTCTGCGGGCAAGCACGCCCTCTTGCCTTGGCCCCGAGTGCAAAGTCCCGAGCGAGCACTCGACTCAGTGCAATGCACCCGGAAGGACGCTCTCGCTCGTCTTTCAAGGAGCGATTCCTAACAGCAGAAGCAGCAGAGGCACAAACTGCATGACGAGAAGGGACAACGTAGAACACGTCTCTGTCCTGGCGCATTTTCGTGTGCGATACTTCCCTCCGGGTCTTCGGGCCTTGCGAAGCTCTGTGTACTGCGAGCGCTGCTACTCGCAGCTGAGAAGGACCGTGGAGCTAGCGGCGAATTCGGAGAGCTCTTCGCTGCACTGCGCCGCTCGCAAGCGGCTTCGTTCTTCGCCTTCTGCCGTCCGGCGAGAGCTGAACTCCAGCGGTCAGTTGCAGCTCTGCCCAACAGCGTGTTCTCAGTTCTGCGGGCAAGCACGCCCTCTTGCCTTGGCCCCGAGTGCAAAGTCCCGAGCGAGCACTCGACTCAGTGCAATGCACCCGGAAGGACGCTCTCGCTCGTCTTTCAAGGAGCGATTCCTAACAGCAGAAGCAGCAGAGGCACAAACTGCATGACGAGAAGGGACAACGTAGAACACGTCTCTGTCCTGGCGCATTTTCGTGTGCGATACTTCCCTCCGGGTCTTCGGGCCTTGCGAAGCTCCGTGTACTGCGAGCGCTGCTACTCGCAGCTGAGAAGGACCGTGGAGCTAGCGGCGAATTCGGAGAGCTCTTCGCTGCACTGCGCCGCTCGCAAGCGGCTTCGTTCTTCGCCTTCTGCCGTCCGGCGAGAGATGAACTCCAGCGGTCAGTTGCAGCTCTGCCCAACAGCGTGTTCTCAGTTCTGCGGGCAAGCACGCCCTCTTGCCTTGGCCCCGAGTGCAAAGTCCCGAGCGAGCACTCGACTCAGTGCAATGCACCCGGAAGGACGCTCTCGCTCGTCTTTCAAGGAGCGATTCCTAACAGCAGAAGCAGCAGAGGCACAAACTGCATGACGAGAAGGGACAACGTAGAACACGTCTCTGTCCTGGCACATTTTCGTGTGCGATACTTCCCTCCGGGTCTTCGGGCCTTGCGAAGCTCCGTGTACTGCGAGCGCTGCTACTCGCAGCTGAGAAGGACCGTGGAGCTAGCGGCGAATTCGGAGAGCTCTTCGCTGCACTGCGCCGCTCGCAAGCGGCTTCGTTCTTCGCCTTCTGCCGTCCGGCGAGAGCTGAACTCCGGCGGTCAGTTGCAGCTCTGCCCAACAGCGTGTTCTCAGTTCTGCGGGCAAGCACGCCCTCTTGCCTTGGCCCCGGGAGCAAAGTCCCGAGCGAGCACTCGACTCAGTGCAATGCACCCGGAAGGACGCTCTCGCTCGTCTTTCAAGGAGCGATTCCTAACAGCAGAAGCAGCAGAGGCACAAACTGCATGACGAGAAGGGACAACGTAGAACACGTCTCTGTCCTGGCACATTTCCGTGTGCCATACTTCCCTCCGGGTCTTCGGGCCTTGCGAAGCTCTGTGTACTGCGAGCGCTGCTACTCGCAGCTGAGAAGGACCGTGGAGCTAGCGGCGAATTCGGAGAGCTCTTCGCTGCACTGCGCCGCTCGCAAGCGGCTTCGTTCTTCGCCTTCTGCCGTCCGGCGAGAGCTGAACTCCGGCGGTCAGTTGCAGCTCTGCCCAACAGCGTGTTCTCAGTTCTGCGGGCAAGCACGCCCTCTTGCCTTGGCCCCGAGTGCAAAGTCCCGAGCGAGCACTCGACTCAGTGCAATGCACCCGGAAGGACGCTCTCGCTCGTCTTTCAAGGAGCGATTCCTAACAGCAGAAGCAGCAGAGGCACAAACTGCATGACGAGAAGGGACAACGTAGAACACGTCTCTGTCCTGGCACATTTCCGTGTGCCATACTTCCCTCCGGGTCTTCGGGCCTTGCGAAGCTCTGTGTACTGCGAGCGCTGCTACTCGCAGCTGAGAAGGACCGTGGAGCTAGCGGCGAATTCGGAGAGCTCTTCGCTGCACTGCGCCGCTCGCAAGCGGCTTCGTTCTTCGCCTTCTGCCGTCCGGCGAGAGCTGAACTCCGGCGGTCAGTTGCAGCTCTGCCCAACAGCGTGTTCTCAGTTCTGCGGGCAAGCACGCCCTCTTGCCTTGGCCCCGAGTGCAAAGTCCCGAGCGAGCACTCGACTCAGTGCAATGCACCCGGAAGGACGCTCTCGCTCGTCTTTCAAGGAGCGATTCCTAACAGCAGAAGCAGCAGAGGCACAAACTGCATGACGAGAAGGGACAACGTAGAACACGTCTCTGTCCTGGCACATTTTCGTGTGCGATACTTCCCTCCGGGTCTTCGGGCCTTGCGAAGCTCTGTGTACTGCGAGCGCTGCTACTCGCAGCTGAGAAGGACCGTGGAGCTAGCGGCGAATTCGGAGAGCTCTTCGCTGCACTGCGCCGCTCGCAAGCGGCTTCGTTCTTCGCCTTCTGCCGTCCGGCGAGAGCTGAACTCCAGCGGTCAGTTGCAGCTCTGCCCAACAGCGTGTTCTCAGTTCTGCGGGCAAGCACGCCCTCTTGCCTTGGCCCCGAGAGCAAAGCCCCGAGCGAGCACTCGACTCAGTGCAATGCACCCGGAAGGACGCTCTCGCTCGTCTTTCAAGGAGCGATTCCTAACAGCAGAAGCAGCAGAGGCACAAACTGCATGACGAGAAGGGACAACGTAGAACACGTCTCTGTCCTGGCACATTTCCGTGTGCCATACTTCCCTCCGGGTCTTCGGGCCTTGCGAAGCTCTGTGTACTGCGAGCGCTGCTACTCGCAGCTGAGAAGGACCGTGGAGCTAGCGGCGAATTCGGAGAGCTCTTCGCTGCACTGCGCCGCTCGCAAGCGGCTTCGTTCTTCGCCTTCTGCCGTCCGGCGAGAGCTGAACTCCAGCGGTCAGTTGCAGCTCTGCCCAACAGCGTGTTCTCAGTTCTGCGGGCAAGCACGCCCTCTTGCCTTGGCCCCGAGTGCAAAGTCCCGAGCGAGCACTCGACTCAGTGCAATGCACCCGGAAGGACGCTCTCGCTCGCCTTTCAAGGAGCGATTCCTAACAGCAGAAGCAGCAGAGGCACAAACTGCATGACGAGAAGGGACAACGTAGAACACGTCTCTGTCCTGGCACATTTTCGTGTGCGATACTTCCCTCCGGGTCTTCGGGCCTTGCGAAGCCCTGTGTACTGCGAGCGCTGCTACTCGCAGCTGAGAAGGACCGTGGAGCTAGCGGCGAATTCGGAGAGCTCTTCGCTGCACTGCGCCGCTCGCAAGCGGCTTCGTTCTTCGCCTTCTGCCGTCCGGCGAGAGCTGAACTCCGGCGGTCAGTTGCAGCTCTGCCCAACAGCGTGTTCTCAGTTCTGCGGGCAAGCACGCCCTCTTGCCTTGGCCCCGAGAGCAAAGTCCCGAGCGAGCACTCGACTCAGTGCAATGCACCCGGAAGGACGCTCTCGCTCGTCTTTCAAGGAGCGATTCCTAACAGCAGAAGCAGCAGAGGCACAAACTGCATGACGAGAAGGGACAACGTAGAACACGTCTCTGTCCTGGCACATTTTCGTGTGCGAAACTTCCCTCCGGGTCTTCGGGCCTTGCGAAGCCCTGTGTACTGCGAGCGCTGCTACTCGCAGCTGAGAAGGACCGTGGAGCTAGCGGCGAATTCGGAGAGCTCTTCGCTGCACTGCGCCGCTCGCAAGCGGCTTCGTTCTTCGCCTTCTGCCGTCCGGCGAGAGCTGAACTCCGGCGGTCAGTTGCAGCTCTGCCCAACAGCGTGTTCTCAGTTCTGCGGGCAAGCACGCCCTCTTGCCTTGGCCCCGAGAGCAAAGTCCCGAGCGAGCACTCGACTCAGTGCAATGCACCCGGAAGGACGCTCTCGCTCGTCTTTCAAGGAGCGATTCCTAACAGCAGAAGCAGCAGAGGCACAAACTGCATGACGAGAAGGGACAACGTAGAACACGTCTCTGTCCTGGCACATTTTCGTGTGCGATACTTCCCTCCGGGTCTTCGGGCCTTGCGAAGCCCTGTGTACTGCGAGCGCTGCTACTCGCAGCTGAGAAGGACCGTGGAGCTAGCGGCGAATTCGGAGAGCTCTTCGCTGCACTGCGCCGCTCGCAAGCGGCTTCGTTCTTCGCCTTCTGCCGTCCGGCGAGAGCTGAACTCCAGCGGTCAGTTGCAGCTCTGCCCAACAGCGTGTTCTCAGTTCTGCGGGCAAGCACGCCCTCTTGCCTTGGCCCCGAGAGCAAAGTCCCGAGCGAGCACTCGACTCAGTGCAATGCACCCGGAAGGACGCTCTCGCTCGTCTTTCAAGGAGCGATTCCTAACAGCAGAAGCAGCAGAGGCACAAACTGCATGACGAGAAGGGACAACGTAGAACACGTCTCTGTCCTGGCACATTTCCGTGTGCCATACTTCCCTCCGGGTCTTCGGGCCTTGCGAAGCTCTGTGTACTGCGAGCGCTGCTACTCGCAGCTGAGAAGGACCGTGGAGCTAGCGGCGAATTCGGAGAGCTCTTCGCTGCACTGCGCCGCTCGCAAGCGGCTTCGTTCTTCGCCTTCTGCCGTCCGGCGAGAGCTGAACTCCAGCGGTCAGTTGCAGCTCTGCCCAACAGCGTGTTCTCAGTTCTGCGGGCAAGCACGCCCTCTTGCCTTGGCCCCGAGAGCAAAGTCCCGAGCGAGCACTCGACTCAGTGCAATGCACCCGGAAGGACGCTCTCGCTCGTCTTTCAAGGAGCGATTACCTACAGCAAAAGCAGCAGAGGCACAAACTGCATGACGAGAAGGGACAACGTAGAACACGTCTCTGTCCTGGCACATTTTCGTGTGCGATACTTCCCTCCGGGTCTTCGGGCCTTGCGAAGCTCTGTGTACTGCGAGCGCTGCTACTCGCAGCTGAGAAGGACCGTGGAGCTAGCGGCGAATTCGGAGAGCTCTTCGCTGCACTGCGCCGCTCGCAAGCGGCTTCGTTCTTCGCCTTCTGCCGTCCGGCGAGAGCTGAACTCCGGCGGTCAGTTGCAGCTCTGCCCAACAGCGTGTTCTCAGTTCTGCGGGCAAGCACGCCCTCTTGCCTTGGCCCCGAGTGCAAAGTCCCGAGCGAGCACTCGACTCAGTGCAATGCACCCGGAAGGACGCTCTCGCTCGTCTTTCAAGGAGCGATTCCTAACAGCAGAAGCAGCAGAGGCACAAACTGCATGACGAGAAGGGACAACGTAGAACACGTCTCTGTCCTGGCGCATTTTCGTGTGCGATACTTCCCTCCGGGTCTTCGGGCCTTGCGAAGCTCTGTGTACTGCGAGCGCTGCTACTCGCAGCTGAGAAGGACCGTGGAGCTAGCGGCGAATTCGGAGAGTTCTTCGCTGCACTGCGCCTCTCGCAAGCGGCTTCGTTTTCGCCTTTTGCCGTCCGGCGAGAGCTGAACTCCAGCGGTCAGTTGCAGCTCTGCCCAACAGCGTGTTCTCAGTTCTGCGGGCAAGCACGCCCTCTTGCCTTGGCCCCGAGTGCAAAGTCCCGAGCGAGCACTCGACTCAGTGCAATGCACCCGGAAGGACGCTCTCGCTCGTCTTTCAAGGAGCGATTCCTAACAGCAGAAGCAGCAGAGGCACAAACTGCATGACGAGAAGGGACAACGTAGAACACGTCTCTGTCCTGGCGCATTTTCGTGTGCGATACTTCCCTCCGGGTCTTCGGGCCTTGCGAAGCTCTGTGTACTGCGAGCGCTGCTACTCGCAGCTGAGAAGGACCGTGGAGCTAGCGGCGAATTCGGAGAGCTCTTCGCTGCACTGCGCCGCTCGCAAGCGGCTTCGTTCTTCGCCTTCTGCCGTCCGGCGAGAGCTGAACTCCAGCGGTCAGTTGCAGCTCTGCCCAACAGCGTGTTCTCAGTTCTGCGGGCAAGCACGCCCTCTTGCCTTGGCCCCGAGTGCAAAGTCCCGAGCGAGCACTCGACTCAGTGCAATGCACCCGGAAGGACGCTCTCGCTCGTCTTTCAAGGAGCGATTCCTAACAGCAGAAGCAGCAGAGGCACAAACTGCATGACGAGAAGGGACAACGTAGAACACGTCTCTGTCCTGGCACATTTTCGTGTGCGATACTTCCCTCCGGGTCTTCGGGCCTTGCGAAGCTCTGTGTACTGCGAGCGCTGCTACTCGCAGCTGAGAAGGACCGTGGAGCTAGCGGCGAATTCGGAGAGCTCTTCGCTGCACTGCGCCGCTCGCAAGCGGCTTCGTTCTTCGCCTTCTGCCGTCCGGCGAGAGCTGAACTCCAGCGGTCAGTTGCAGCTCTGCCCAACAGCGTGTTCTCAGTTCTGCGGGCAAGCACGCCCTCTTGCCTTGGCCCCGAGTGCAAAGTCCCGAGCGAGCACTCGACTCAGTGCAATGCACCCGGAAGGACGCTCTCGCTCGTCTTTCAAGGAGCGATTCCTAACAGCAGAAGCAGCAGAGGCACAAACTGCATGACGAGAAGGGACAACGTAGAACACGTCTCTGTCCTGGCACATTTTCGTGTGCGATACTTCCCTCCGGGTCTTCGGGCCTTGCGAAGCTCTGTGTACTGCGAGCGCTGCTACTCGCAGCTGAGAAGGACCGTGGAGCTAGCGGCGAATTCGGAGAGCTCTTCGCTGCACTGCGCCGCTCGCAAGCGGCTTCGTTCTTCGCCTTCTGCCGTCCGGCGAGAGCTGAACTCCAGCGGTCAGTTGCAGCTCTGCCCAACAGCGTGTTCTCAGTTCTGCGGGCAAGCACGCCCTCTTGCCTTGGCCCCGAGTGCAAAGTCCCGAGCGAGCACTCGACTCAGTGCAATGCACCCGGAAGGACGCTCTCGCTCGTCTTTCAAGGAGCGATTCCTAACAGCAGAAGCAGCAGAGGCACAAACTGCATGACGAGAAGGGACAACGTAGAACACGTCTCTGTCCTGGCGCATTTTCGTGTGCGATACTTCCCTCCGGGTCTTCGGGCCTTGCGAAGCTCTGTGTACTGCGAGCGCTGCTACTCGCAGCTGAGAAGGACCGTGGAGCTAGCGGCGAATTCGGAGAGCTCTTCGCTGCACTGCGCCGCTCGCAAGCGGCTTCGTTCTTCGCCTTTTGCCGTCCGGCGAGAGCTGAACTCCAGCGGTCAGTTGCAGCTCTGCCCAACAGCGTGTTCTCAGTTCTGCGGGCAAGCACGCCCTCTTGCCTTGGCCCCGAGTGCAAAGTCCCGAGCGAGCACTCGACTCAGTGCAATGCACCCGGAAGGACGCTCTCGCTCGTCTTTCAAGGAGCGATTACCTACAGCAGAAGCAGCAGAGGCACAAACTGCATGACGAGAAGGGACAACGTAGAACACGTCTCTGTCCTGGCACATTTTCGTGTGCGATACTTCCCTCCGGGTCTTCGGGCCTTGCGAAGCCCTGTGTACTGCGAGCGCTGCTACTCGCAGCTGAGAAGGACCGTGGAGCTAGCGGCGAATTCGGAGAGCTCTTCGCTGCACTGCGCCGCTCGCAAGCGGCTTCGTTCTTCGCCTTCTGCCGTCCGGCGAGAGCTGAACTCCAGCGGTCAGTTGCAGCTCTGCCCAACAGCGTGTTCTCAGTTCTGCGGGCAAGCACGCCCTCTTGCCTTGGCCCCGAGAGCAAAGTCCCGAGCGAGCACTCGACTCAGTGCAATGCACCCGGAAGGACGCTCTCGCTCGTCTTTCAAGGAGCGATTCCTAACAGCAGAAGCAGCAGAGGCACAAACTGCATGACGAGAAGGGACAACGTAGAACACGTCTCTGTCCTGGCACATTTTCGTGTGCGATACTTCCCTCCGGGTCTTCGGGCCTTGCGAAGCTCTGTGTACTGCGAGCGCTGCTACTCGCAGCTGAGAAGGACCGTGGAGCTAGCGGCGAATTCGGAGAGCTCTTCGCTGCACTGCGCCGCTCGCAAGCGGCTTCGTTCTTCGCCTTCTGCCGTCCGGCGAGAGCTGAACTCCAGCGGTCAGTTGCAGCTCTGCCCAACAGCGTGTTCTCAGTTCTGCGGGCAAGCACGCCCTCTTGCCTTGGCCCCGAGAGCAAAGTCCCGAGCGAGCACTCGACTCAGTGCAATGCACCCGGAAGGACGCTCTCGCTCGTCTTTCAAGGAGCGATTCCTAACAGCAGAAGCAGCAGAGGCACAAACTGC
This sequence comes from Sturnus vulgaris, assembly GCF_052056855.1. Lineage (NCBI taxonomy): Eukaryota > Metazoa > Chordata > Aves > Passeriformes > Sturnidae > Sturnus > Sturnus vulgaris. The sequence goes on from NW_028276064.1 coordinate 78,389, forward strand.
ATGACGAGAAGGGACAACGTAGAACACGTCTCTGTCCTGGCGCATTTTCGTGTGCGATACTTCCCTCCGGGTCTTCGGGCCTTGCGAAGCTCTGTGTACTGCGAGCGCTGCTACTCGCAGCTGAGAAGGACCGTGGAGCTAGCGGCGAATTCGGAGAGCTCTTCGCTGCACTGCGCCGCTCGCAAGCGGCTTCGTTCTTCGCCTTCTGCCGTCCGGCGAGAGCTGAACTCCAGCGGTCAGTTGCAGCTCTGCCCAACAGCGTGTTCTCAGTTCTGCGGGCAAGCACGCCCTCTTGCCTTGGCCCCGAGTGCAAAGTCCCGAGCGAGCACTCGACTCAGTGCAATGCACCCGGAAGGACGCTCTCGCTCGCCTTTCAAGGAGCGATTCCTAACAGCAGAAGCAGCAGAGGCACAAACTGCATGACGAGAAGGGACAACGTAGAACACGTCTCTGTCCTGGCGCATTTCCGTGTGCCATACTTCCCTCCGGGTCTTCGGGCCTTGCGAAGCTCTGTGTACTGCGAGCGCTGCTACTCGCAGCTGAGAAGGACCGTGGAGCTAGCGGCGAATTCGGAGAGCTCTTCGCTGCACTGCGCCGCTCGCAAGCGGCTTCGTTCTTCGCCTTCTGCCGTCCGGCGAGAGCTGAACTCCAGCGGTCAGTTGCAGCTCTGCCCAACAGCGTGTTCTCAGTTCTGCGGGCAAGCACGCCCTCTTGCCTTGGCCCCGAGTGCAAAGTCCCGAGCGAGCACTCGACTCAGTGCAATGCACCCGGAAGGACGCTCTCGCTCGTCTTTCAAGGAGCGATTCCTAACAGCAGAAGCAGCAGAGGCACAAACTGCATGACGAGAAGGGACAACGTAGAACACGTCTCTGTCCTGGCACATTTTCGTGTGCGATACTTCCCTCCGGGTCTTCGGGCCTTGCGAAGCCCTGTGTACTGCGAGCGCTGCTACTCGCAGCTGAGAAGGACCGTGGAGCTAGCGGCGAATTCGGAGAGCTCTTCGCTGCACTGCGCCGCTCGCAAGCGGCTTCGTTCTTCGCCTTCTGCCGTCCGGCGAGAGCTGAACTCCAGCGGTCAGTTGCAGCTCTGCCCAACAGCGTGTTCTCAGTTCTGCGGGCAAGCACGCCCTCTTGCCTTGGCCCCGAGAGCAAAGTCCCGAGCGAGCACTCGACTCAGTGCAATGCACCCGGAAGGACGCTCTCGCTCGTCTTTCAAGGAGCGATTCCTAACAGCAGAAGCAGCAGAGGCACAAACTGCATGACGAGAAGGGACAACGTAGAACACGTCTCTGTCCTGGCACATTTTCGTGTGCGAAACTTCCCTCCGGGTCTTCGGGCCTTGCGAAGCCCTGTGTACTGCGAGCGCTGCTACTCGCAGCTGAGAAGGACCGTGGAGCTAGCGGCGAATTCGGAGAGCTCTTCGCTGCACTGCGCCGCTCGCAAGCGGCTTCGTTCTTCGCCTTCTGCCGTCCGGCGAGAGCTGAACTCCAGCGGTAAGTTTCAGCTCTGCCCAACAGCGTGTTCTCAGTTCTGCGGGCAAGCACGCCCTCTTGCCTTGGCCCCGAGTGCAAAGTCCCGAGCGAGCACTCGACTCAGTGCAATGCACCCGGAAGGACGCTCTCGCTCGCCTTTCAAGGAGCGATTCCTAACAGCAGAAGCAGCAGAGGCACAAACTGCATGACGAGAAGGGACAACGTAGAACACGTCTCTGTCCTGGCACATTTTCGTGTGCGATACTTCCCTCCGGGTCTTCGGGCCTTGCGAAGCCCTGTGTACTGCGAGCGCTGCTACTCGCAGCTGAGAAGGACCGTGGAGCTAGCGGCGAATTCGGAGAGCTCTTCGCTGCACTGCGCCGCTCGCAAGCGGCTTCGTTCTTCGCCTTCTGCCGTCCGGCGAGAGCTGAACTCCAGCGGTCAGTTGCAGCTCTGCCCAACAGCGTGTTCTCAGTTCTGCGGGCAAGCACGCCCTCTTGCCTTGGCCCCGAGAGCAAAGTCCCGAGCGAGCATTCGACTTAGTGCAATGCACCCAGAAGGACGCTCTCGCTCGTCTTTCAAGGAGCGATTCCTAACAGCAGAAGCAGCAGAGGCACAAACTGCATGACGAGAAGGGACAACGTAGAACACGTCTCTGTCCTGGCACATTTTCGTGTGCGATACTTCCCTCCGGGTCTTCGGGCCTTGCGAAGCCCTGTGTACTGCGAGCGCTGCTACTCGCAGCTGAGAAGGACCGTGGAGCTAGCGGCGAATTCGGAGAGCTCTTCGCTGCACTGCGCCGCTCGCAAGCGGCTTCGTTCTTCGCCTTCTGCCGTCCGGCGAGAGCTGAACTCCAGCGGTCAGTTGCAGCTCTGCCCAACAGCGTGTTCTCAGTTCTGCGGGCAAGCACGCCCTCTTGCCTTGGCCCCGAGAGCAAAGTCCCGAGCGAGCACTCGACTCAGTGCAATGCACCCGGAAGGACGCTCTCGCTCGTCTTTCAAGGAGCGATTACCTACAGCAAAAGCAGCAGAGGCACAAACTGCATGACGAGAAGGGACAACGTAGAACACGTCTCTGTCCTGGCACATTTTCGTGTGCGATACTTCCCTCCGGGTCTTCGGGCCTTGCGAAGCTCTGTGTACTGCGAGCGCTGCTACTCGCAGCTGAGAAGGACCGTGGAGCTAGCGGCGAATTCGGAGAGCTCTTCGCTGCACTGCGCCGCTCGCAAGCGGCTTCGTTCTTCGCCTTCTGCCGTCCGGCGAGAGCTGAACTCCAGCGGTCAGTTGCAGCTCTGCCCAACAGCGTGTTCTCAGTTCTGCGGGCAAGCACGCCCTCTTGCCTTGGCCCCGAGTGCAAAGTCCCGAGCGAGCACTCGACTCAGTGCAATGCACCCGGAAGGACGCTCTCGCTCGTCTTTCAAGGAGCGATTCCTAACAGCAGAAGCAGCAGAGGCACAAACTGCATGACGAGAAGGGACAACGTAGAACACGTCTCTGTCCTGGCACATTTTCGTGTGCGATACTTCCCTCCGGGTCTTCGGGCCTTGCGAAGCTCTGTGTACTGCGAGCGCTGCTACTCGCAGCTGAGAAGGACCGTGGAGCTAGCGGCGAATTCGGAGAGCTCTTCGCTGCACTGCGCCGCTCGCAAGCGGCTTCGTTCTTCGCCTTCTGCCGTCCGGCGAGAGCTGAACTCCAGCGGTCAGTTGCAGCTCTGCCCAACAGCGTGTTCTCAGTTCTGCGGGCAAGCACGCCCTCTTGCCTTGGCCCCGAGTGCAAAGTCCCGAGCGAGCACTCGACTCAGTGCAATGCACCCGGAAGGACGCTCTCGCTCGTCTTTCAAGGAGCGATTCCTAACAGCAGAAGCAGCAGAGGCACAAACTGCATGACGAGAAGGGACAACGTAGAACACGTCTCTGTCCTGGCACATTTTCGTGTGCGATACTTCCCTCCGGGTCTTCGGGCCTTGCGAAGCCCTGTGTACTGCGAGCGCTGCTACTCGCAGCTGAGAAGGACCGTGGAGCTAGCGGCGAATTCGGAGAGCTCTTCGCTGCACTGCGCCGCTCGCAAGCGGCTTCGTTCTTCGCCTTCTGCCGTCCGGCGAGAGCTGAACTCCAGCGGTCAGTTGCAGCTCTGCCCAACAGCGTGTTCTCAGTTCTGCGGGCAAGCACGCCCTCTTGCCTTGGCCCCGAGTGCAAAGTCCCGAGCGAGCACTCGACTCAGTGCAATGCACCCGGAAGGACGCTCTCGCTCGTCTTTCAAGGAGCGATTCCTAACAGCAGAAGCAGCAGAGGCACAAACTGCATGACGAGAAGGGACAACGTAGAACACGTCTCTGTCCTGGCACATTTTCGTGTGCGATACTTCCCTCCGGGGCTTCGGGCCTTGCGAAGCCCTGTGTACTGCGAGCGCTGCTACTCGCAGCTGAGAAGGACCGTGGAGCTAGCGGCGAATTCGGAGAGCTCTTCGCTGCACTGCGCCGCTCGCAAGCGGCTTCGTTCTTCGCCTTCTGCCGTCCGGCGAGAGCTGAACTCCAGCGGTCAGTTGCAGCTCTGCCCAACAGCGTGTTCTCAGTTCTGCGGGCAAGCACGCCCTCTTGCCTTGGCCCCGAGAGCAAAGTCCCGAGCGAGCACTCGACTCAGTGCAATGCACCCGGAAGGACGCTCTCGCTCGTCTTTCAAGGAGCGATTCCTAACAGCAGAAGCAGCAGAGGCACAAACTGCATGACGAGAAGGGACAACGTAGAACACGTCTCTGTCCTGGCACATTTCCGTGTGCCATACTTCCCTCCGGGTCTTCGGGCCTTGCGAAGCCCTGTGTACTGCGAGCGCTGCTACTCGCAGCTGAGAAGGACCGTGGAGCTAGCGGCGAATTCGGAGAGCTCTTCGCTGCACTGCGCCGCTCGCAAGCGGCTTCGTTCTTCGCCTTCTGCCGTCCGGCGAGAGCTGAACTCCAGCGGTCAGTTGCAGCTCTGCCCAACAGCGTGTTCTCAGTTCTGCGGGCAAGCACGCCCTCTTGCCTTGGCCCCGAGAGCAAAGTCCCGAGCGAGCACTCGACTCAGTGCAATGCACCCGGAAGGACGCTCTCGCTCGCCTTTCAAGGAGCGATTCCTAACAGCAGAAGCAGCAGAGGCACAAACTGCATGACGAGAAGGGACAACGTAGAACACGTCTCTGTCCTGGCACATTTTCGTGTGCGATACTTCCCTCCAGGTCTTCGGGCCTTGCGAAGCCCTGTGTACTGCGAGCGCTGCTACTCGCAGCTGAGAAGGACCGTGGAGCTAGCGGCGAATTCGGAGAGCTCTTCGCTGCACTGCGCCGCTCGCAAGCGGCTTCGTTCTTCGCCTTCTGCCGTCCGGCGAGAGCTGAACTCCAGCGGTCAGTTGCAGCTCTGCCCAACAGCGTGTTCTCAGTTCTGCGGGCAAGCACGCCCTCTTGCCTTGGCCCCGAGAGCAAAGTCCCGAGCGAGCACTCGACTCAGTGCAATGCACCCGGAAGGACGCTCTCGCTCGCCTTTCAAGGAGCGATTCCTAACAGCAGAAGCAGCAGAGGCACAAACTGCATGACGAGAAGGGACAACGTAGAACACGTCTCTGTCCTGGCACATTTTCGTGTGCGATACTTCCCTCCGGGTCTTCGGGCCTTGCGAAGCCCTGTGTACTGCGAGCGCTGCTACTCGCAGCTGAGAAGGACCGTGGAGCTAGCGGCGAATTCGGAGAGCTCTTCGCTGCACTGCGCCGCTCGCAAGCGGCTTCGTTCTTCGCCTTCTGCCGTCCGGCGAGAGCTGAACTCCAGCGGTCAGTTGCAGCTCTGCCCAACAGCGTGTTCTCAGTTCTGCGGGCAAGCACGCCCTCTTGCCTTGGCCCCGAGAGCAAAGTCCCGAGCGAGCACTCGACTCAGTGCAATGCACCCGGAAGGACGCTCTCGCTCGTCTTTCAAGGAGCGATTCCTAACAGCAGAAGCAGCAGAGGCACAAACTGCATGACGAGAAGGGACAACGTAGAACACGTCTCTGTCCTGGCACATTTTCGTGTGCGAAACTTCCCTCCGGGTCTTCGGGCCTTGCGAAGCCCTGTGTACTGCGAGCGCTGCTACTCGCAGCTGAGAAGGACCGTGGAGCTAGCGGCGAATTCGGAGAGCTCTTCGCTGCACTGCGCCGCTCGCAAGCGGCTTCGTTCTTCGCCTTCTGCCGTCCGGCGAGAGCTGAACTCCAGCGGTCAGTTGCAGCTCTGCCCAACAGCGTGTTCTCAGTTCTGCGGGCAAGCACGCCCTCTTGCCTTGGCCCCGAGAGCAAAGTCCCGAGCGAGCACTCGACTCAGTGCAATGCACCCGGAAGGACGCTCTCGCTCGCCTTTCAAGGAGCGATTCCTAACAGCAGAAGCAGCAGAGGCACAAACTGCATGACGAGAAGGGACAACGTAGAACACGTCTCTGTCCTGGCACATTTTCGTGTGCGAAACTTCCCTCCGGGTCTTCCGGCCTTGCGAAGCCCTGTGTACTGCGAGCGCTGCTACTCGCAGCTGAGAAGGACCGTGGAGCTAGCGGCGAATTCGGAGAGCTCTTCGCTGCACTGCGCCGCTCGCAAGCGGCTTCGTTCTTCGCCTTCTGCCGTCCGGCGAGAGCTGAACTCCAGCGGTAAGTTTCAGCTCTGCCCAACAGCGTGTTCTCAGTTCTGCGGGCAAGCACGCCCTCTTGCCTTGGCCCCGAGAGCAAAGTCCCGAGCGAGCACTCGACTCAGTGCAATGCACCCGGAAGGACGCTCTCGCTCGCCTTTCAAGGAGCGATTCCTAACAGCAGAAGCAGCAGAGGCACAAACTGCATGACGAGAAGGGACAACGTAGAACACGTCTCTGTCCTGGCACATTTTCGTGTGCGATACTTCCCTCCGGGTCTTCGGGCCTTGCGAAGCCCTGTGTACTGCGAGCGCTGCTACTCGCAGCTGAGAAGGACCGTGGAGCTAGCGGCGAATTCGGAGAGCTCTTCGCTGCACTGCGCCGCTCGCAAGCGGCTTCGTTCTTCGCCTTCTGCCGTCCGGCGAGAGCTGAACTCCAGCGGTCAGTTGCAGCTCTGCCCAACAGCGTGTTCTCAGTTCTGCGGGCAAGCACGCCCTCTTGCCTTGGCCCCGAGAGCAAAGTCCCGAGCGAGCACTCGACTCAGTGCAATGCACCCGGAAAGACGCTGTTGCTCGCCTTTCAAGGAGCGATTCCTAACAGCAGAAGCAGCAGAGGCACAAACTGCATGACGAGAAGGGACAACGTAGAACACGTCTCTGTCCTGGTACATTTTCCTGTGCGAAACTTCCCTCCGGGTCTTCGGTCCTTGCGAAGCTCTATGTACTGTGAGCGCTGCTACTTGCAGCTGAGAAAGACCGTGGAGCTAGCGGCGAATTCGGAGAGCGCTGAGCACGTAGTCAAGAAGCGAGACGTGGCCCTGCAACGCGGTGCTAATAGCAGCTTCCTCGCGGCCGGGGCGAGCTCCGGCCACAAGACATTCTCGTCCTGGCAACGGATCTCTGTGAAGGGCGTAGGCGAAATGCTTTCGTTTTCCATTCGAACTGCGAGAGAGGCAGACTGTTGCACGGAGCTCTGAGAACAAAGGTGCACGCCCTAGGCGGGCTTGGGCAGAAGCAGCGTTCTCTAGCTCTTGGCTGCCGGCGCACTTGTGGTTGTGTGGCGCCCTTGCAGTGGCTTCTGGCCGCCGGCAAGTGAAAGCGGCTCCACGCTTGGGCGAGGGCGGTGAACGAAGCGGCACTAGTCCCGTGCTTGTGTGCACCACGTTACAGGCTACTAGGAGAGGAAGGTGGTTGACTCTCGCTTGCCTTCCCAAGTGCCCTTAGCAGTCGGAAGGAGCAAGCTGAAGCACTGCTGCTTGTGCTGCTCCTTGGTTCCCTTGCAGCCCGCTGTGAAAGCATTGGCGGTCGCTTCTAGGCGCCGAGTTGCACACAGCACCACTGTAAGTGCCGCGGAGAAGGGAAATCCAGAGTGCAGCGAGGAGCTGGACGTGGCTTACGTGCAGTAAGGAGAAGGTGAACCTAGGCACTGCCTCTTCAATCTGGCCGCCTCTGCTCTGGTAGCAACTTTTGCAAGTCGGCAGAGGGAGCTGCGAGTATGTAGAACGGAGGGCAGCGAGACGCCGTGTGTTATGCGCCCTTTCAGGGCTGCTGCCAGGGTGCCACTTTAAGAACGCCTTCTTCTTCCTCGCGTCCTTCCTCCACTATAGTCTCCTGGATTCACCTGAGACTCTTCCTAGGCATCTCCCTGATCCTTTTTGCAATGAGTCTCACATCATTCTCCTGAAGAAACTGTCTGCTTATGGTTTGCATGGGTGGGCTGTTTGCTGGGTGACAAACTGGGTGATGGCCAGGCCCACAGAGTGGTGGGAAATAGAGTTCATCCAGCTGGTCCCCAAGGCTCGGTCTTGGGCCCAGTCCTGTTTAATATCTTGCTCAGTGTTCTGGACAAGGGGATAGAGTACACGCCCAGGAAGTTCACAGATGATGCAAAGTTGGCTGGTAGTGTTTTTTTCTTCTGGAGGACAGCAGGCTCTGCTTCTTCTTCCTCCTGTTCTGAGGTCGCTGCTCCCTCTTCATCCCTCATTAAGTGTGCTGATTTTGTCACTTGGATGAGAAAACAAACAATTTTAGCAACAATACTAGTGGCAGGGTACAAGAAAGGAAGAGTTCACACGAATCCCCCCCCCCCCCCGCCCAACAACAGAAAATACCTGATGGCTCCTCTGCCCAGCTTACTGACTACACCGGAACCCATTGTCCCCCAAAGATACTCCCTTCTCCCTGCCCCCAGCCATGATGTGAGATGGAATAGAATAACTAAGATTAAGATTCTCCCTATGGAACTCCATCATACTTCGATTCTGGGAAAAAAAATTTCTTGAAGTTCTATCATTTCAGATCATTTGAATTTGAATTTGCATACTAAAAAGTCTAGCCAGAAACTCATGACAATATTAATAGCCCATTCTAGAATGTCCGAGATGATAGACACTTCTTTCAAGAGAATGTGATACCTCACGTGACTTCTCCAGAATTTAAATGAACAGCGGGAGTAGTCTACAAGATTCTTGCTGCCATCTGGATTTCCTGGTATTTGGCTGGTCTATGTAAACCAACCAGCTATTCAGCAGAGGGAATATTAGTGTGATACTTGATGGTATGTGAGATGGAACACAGTAATTTATGGCTTTTTGCATAGTGATGAAGCTGTAAAGAAAGCTCCGTAATGCTCAGACAAGGAGGCTGCTGGACTTCAAGCAGCAAAGGCCCAAAACGAACCAGTGAAAAGGTGTCATTGAAAAAAAAAAAAAAGCCAGGTGGGGAGCAAAGTGATACTTAAGGGCAGTTTACTGAAAGAGGGAATCTAGTGAAAAAAAAAGTCCAAGAGTGAAGGAATAACAGAGAAAATGAAACTAAGGAAGGAAATCAATCTCAGCTAATCATTTCAGAAGCTAACAAGTTGTCATTGCAATGATGCATAAAGTGAGAAAAAATAAATATGTCTGCGCCAAAATCTGAAATATGAACTTTATTGCATTCTGTCTTCCACGGAATCATACAACAGTCTGTGATTAAAGATCATGTAGTCCAACTTCCTTGCCAGGTAGATCTTACAGTAGATCAAATTGCTCAAGACTAGCCAAACTGATAAGGAGCACTCTCAATGATGGGGCATCCACAACTTCTCTGGAACACCCGTTTGAGTGTCTCACCAGCTTCATTGTAGAAAAGTTTTTCCTTTTAGCCAATCTAAACCTAGTCTCAGTTTGAAAGCATGGCCCCTTATCCTGTCTCTGCAAACTTTCCTAAAAAGTCTTTCTCCATTTGTCTTATACCCTCTTTACATATTCAAAGGCCACAATACTGTCTCTCCAGAAACCTCTCTTCTCCAGGCTAAAAGATCCTACTTTTCACAAGAACCAGGTCATAAACTGAGATGGAAGACATCTCAGGAGATCAGATCATCCAACAGCTCAGCGTAAGAATAGCTCTGAAGTCAGATCAACTAGCTTAGGGCTGTGTCTGTTTGAATTTTGAAAATTAGCAGGACTTGAAATGCTTCAAGGAAGAGAACTCGGGGTGGCTCCAGAAACAGCCTGAGAAACTCGAGCAAACTCGAAACCTCAGAAACTACCACTGCTTTCTCTCCCTCAGCCCAAGCAGTCCCAAAGAAGAAGTGTTCCCAGCAGGCTGGGATAGCACACATATACACTACATATACGTGACAGGCATCGCCAGCAGCCACATCCTGCTCCTTTCTGTGGCTGGCAAGAGTGAGACTGGATGTTTACATGTGGGCAAACTGGGTCCCTCCAGCAGCTCACACACTCAGCCTGCCCAGTGACCCCACTGAATTCCAGTATTAGCAGTGTGCCAAGGCCACAGCACTACTCCGCTTGCTGGCACAGACCATCACACGCCTCCTAAATCAGTCAGGACTCCCCTGGTCCCACAGCCAGCACCCCACTTGCCCTCCGCCAGGCCACTGCCATTGTTCACCAACTTCTCCACTTTGATCTTTGCTGGTGCTCTCAACACTGGCACACCCAGATGTTCTGCAGCTGTTGTCTCCTGGTGGAAAGGACTTGTAAAGCCATGTTTCCTAACAGGACTTCCACAACCTTTCAAAGCAACCTTTTCTGGGGTATGAACAATCTCATTCAAATGTCAACATTTCTTTTCCCGTATGTGAAATCAGAATTTCCTTCTTCCGGGCATGCCCAAAACAAGGCACAAACTACATTGTGCCTTCTGTTTCACATGCTGACTCGTTTGTAAACAATGCTAGGAGAATACCTGTTTTGATCCAAGCTAATCTCTGGCCCTTATAGTGCTTTCGGTAGTTAGTTTTGCTTTGTTATTTACTTGATGTCCCATTGAATTGTTGAATCATAAACAGACTACCTGTCTGTATAGCAGCATAGCAGTGATGAATAAATGCAAGAGAAGGAGCAAGGTGATTGTTTGCTAGACTCTTCCTAGAAACTGAGAAATCTGTTACTTAATGCTGACCACAGCAGATGGAGGAAGCATCCTACATGATGTCAAAGCAATGAAGCTGTAATCACTTTTATGATTACAGTCAAGGCACTGCTTTTGCCACCATAAGTGGAGTGCAGGGAATCTTAAAAGACGACACTCTAACTGTTGTCCATGCTCACTGAGAAAATAATGCTTTTACAGCAGAGCAGGTCTCACCGCAGCTAAATCATGGCTTCAACTGTACACCGCCTTCAAAAAGCCCACAAAAACACAAATGAAAGGATTTGGAACCCAAGGGAATCTCGGATTGTGACATCAGCTCACTCTGGATTCTTTCCAAATTCTCAATTCCATTTTCTTCCGAGCCAATTTTCCCACCTAACTTGAGATGTAATTTATGGATTTCCAACACATCTAGTTACCTTAGAATTAGATTGCCACTAGCCAAAAAGACAGAAACAAGCAGTTAAGTGAAGACTGAAACCATGGTTGTTTAGAACAGCAAAACTTGGGCGAAACTATTCTTAAGAAAACCAAAACTTTTAGGACTTACCCATGTATTTTTGGAGGTGGAAAAAGTTTTACATCGAAAAGTCCCTAGGGAACTCTCTTCAGTGCCTGGAGAGCCGCTGTCGCTCGCCTTTCAAGGACCTATTCGTCACAGCAGAGGCAGCAGAGCACAAGATGGCCGACGAGAAGGGGCAGTGTAGAACTCTCTGTCTGTCTGTGTCTCTACTCAGTGTAGAACGTCTCTATCCTGGCACATTTTCGAGTGCGATACTTCCCTCCGGGTCTTCGGTCCTTGCGAAGCTCTATGTACTGTGAGCGCTGCTACTTGCAGCTGAGAAAGACCGTGGAGCTAGCGGCGAATTCGGAGAGCGCTGAGCACGTAGTCAAGAAGCGAGACGTGTCCCTGCAACGCGGTGCTAATAGCAGCTTCCTCGCGGCGGGGGCGAGCTCCGGCCACAAGACATTCTCGTCCTGGCAACGGATCTCTGTGAAGGGCGTAGGCGAAAAGCTTTCGTTTTCCATTCGAACTGCGAGAGAGGCAGACTGTTGCACGGAGCTCTGAGAACAAAGGTGCACGCCCTAGGCGGGCTTGGGCAGAAGCAGCGTTCTCTAGCTCTTGGCTGCCGGCGCACTTGTGGTTGTGTGGCGCCCTTGCAGCGGCTTCTGGCCGCCGGCAAGTGAAAGCGGCTCCACGCTTGGGCGAGGGCGGTGAACGAAGCGGCACTAGTCCCGTGCTTGTGTGCACCACGTTACTAGGAGAGGAAGGTGGTTGACTCTCGCTTGCCTTCCCAAGTGCCCTTAGCAGTCGGAAGGAGCAAGCTGAAGCACTGCTGCTTGTGCTGCTCCTTGGTTCCCTTGCAGCCCGCTGTGAAAGCATTGGCGGTCACTTCTAGGCGCCGAGTTGCACACAGCACCACGGTAAGTGCCTCGGAGAAGGGAAATCCAGAGTGCAGCGAGGAGCTGGACGTGGCTTACGTGCAGTAAGGAGAAGGTGAACCTAGGCACTGCCTCTTCAATCTGGCCGCCTCTGCTCTGGTAGCAACTTTTGCAAGTCGGCAGAGGGAGCCGCGAGTATGTAGAACGGAGGGCAGCGAGATGCCGTGTGTTATGCGCCTTTTCAGGGCTGCTGCCAGGGTGCTACTTTAAGAACGCCTTTTTCTTCCTCGCGTCCTTCTCGCTTCGCTCTAGCTGCATGGAGTACAGCACAGCGAAGGAGTGAGGAAGGGCTCTGCCCCAGCTTTTGTCCCGGCCTGCCTGTGCTGCGCCTTTAGCTGCACACGAGAACAACGGCATTTCTTACCCGCAAGGTAAAAAAGGCTTTAGTGTAGCCTTAGGAATGGCAAGTGCCTAGGCATTAAGTTGAGCGACCACGTATGAGGGAGTCTTTAGAGGTTTCCTCCCCCATGGCGCAGGTGTATTCTCATTCTCGTGCTGAACTGAAAAGTCCGGGCATGGCAAGACTGGCCTGCCTTGTGCAGAGACGAACACAAATGTGGGGCTATGATCCTCTGTGTTCGGAGCTCTGCTTCCGGGTGTGTGGGCCGCCGTGAGCCCGCAGCAGCCGCCGAGGACAGTGTGGATTGTGGATGAGTCTGGGCTGGCCCCCGGCCCCCCCGTTGGTCTGACAGCGGCAGAAGTGGCGTAGGAGCGGCATCGCCTGAGGGCCCCATGGGGGGCGGGAAGAGAGCCGGGAGTGACCCCGAACGACACCGGAAGCGATATCCGTAGGGCCCGGAAGGCCAGCGTTGCCATCGAGTTTGGCCGGTAGGAGGCGTCTAAGGTGCTTTGAAAGGTGGAGCTTCTTTGCTCTAGGACAGTCTGGGAGAGCTGAGGGTGTCCAATCTGGAGAACAGAAGGCTCCAGGGAGATCTTCGAGCCCTTTGCAGTGCCTGCTGGGGCTCCAAGATAGCTGGGGAGGGACTTTGGAAAAGGGTCTGGACTCGCAGGACAAGGGGGAATAGCTTCAAACTGCCAGAGGGCTGGGATAGATGGGATATTGGAAAGGAATTCTTCCTTGGGTGGGTGCTGAGGCACATGTTGCTCAAAGAGGCTGTGTAGGAGCCCCATGGCAGGAAGCGTCCAGGGCCAGGCTGGAGCGGACATGGAGCAACCTGGACTAGTGGAAAAGTGTCCCTGCCCGTGTCAGGATGTGGGAAGAAGATAATTTGTCTCTAAGGTCGCTTCCAGTCCAAACCATTCTGGGATTCTAGGATTCATGGAAGGCCCTTTTCCAAGTGAAGTGTTGTATCTCTTGGCTCCCAGCTTGTAGTTGCCAGTTCTTCTGGAAGCAGGCGTGGCGAAGCAGCTGTGATGAGCCATGGGTTCTCAATAGGACGAGTGTGATATATTTGCAGAGAGGAAGGCTGCAGACAGATCTTCAAGGTCCAGGTAAAACAAGCAAAGGATTGAATAGAAGCCAAAGATTGGTTGTGTTAGTCAGTTTGCTGGCTGTTGAAATGGCCCCAGGTAATTTTCAACATTTCTAATTTGGATTTGTTTGAGTAAAAAATGAATGTGTTACCTCCAGCGTAGGCTCTCCAATGCATCTCCATGTGCTCCCATCTCTTTGTTGTATATCGGGTTCTATTAACTGAAGACAGAATCATAACACAGTAGTAAAACATTTAGAGGTGCGAAGCCCTGTGTACTGCGAGCGCTGCTACTCGCAGCTGAGAAGGACCGTGGAGCTAGCGGCGAATTCGGAGAGCTCTTCGCTGCACTGCGCCGCTCGCAAGCGGCTTCGTTCTTCGCCTTCTGCCGTCCGGCGAGAGCTGAACTCCAGCGGTCAGTTGCAGCTCTGCCCAACAGCGTGTTCTCAGTTCTGCGGGCAAGCACGCCCTCTTGCCTTGGCCCCGAGAGCAAAGTCCCGAGCGAGCACTCGACTCAGTGCAATGCACCCGGAAGGACGCTCTCGCTCGTCTTTCAAGGAGCGATTCCTAACAGCAGAAGCAGCAGAGGCACAAACTGCATGACGAGAAGGGACAACGTAGAACACGTCTCTGTCCTGGCACATTTTCGTGTGCGATACTTCCCTCCGGGTCTTCGGGCCTTGCGAAGCTCTGTGTACTGCGAGCGCTGCTACTCGCAGCTGAGAAGGACCGTGGAGCTAGCGGCGAATTCGGAGAGCTCTTCGCTGCACTGCGCCGCTCGCAAGCGGCTTCGTTCTTCGCCTTCTGCCGTCCGGCGAGAGCTGAACTCCAGCGGTCAGTTGCAGCTCTGCCCAACAGCGTGTTCTCAGTTCTGCGGGCAAGCACGCCCTCTTGCCTTGGCCCCGAGAGCAAAGTCCCGAGCGAGCACTCGACTCAGTGCAATGCACCCGGAAGGACGCTCTCGCTCGTCTTTCAAGGAGCGATTCCTAACAGCAGAAGCAGCAGAGGCACAAACTGCATGACGAGAAGGGACAACGTAGAACACGTCTCTGTCCTGGCACATTTTCGTGTGCGATACTTCCCTCCGGGTCTTCGGGCCTTGCGAAGCTCTGTGTACTGCGAGCGCTGCTACTCGCAGCTGAGAAGGACCGTGGAGCTAGCGGCGAATTCGGAGAGCTCTTCGCTGCACTGCGCCGCTCGCAAGCGGCTTCGTTCTTCGCCTTCTGCCGTCCGGCGAGAGCTGAACTCCAGCGGTCAGTTGCAGCTCTGCCCAACAGCGTGTTCTCAGTTCTGCGGGCAAGCACGCCCTCTTGCCTTGGCCCCGAGAGCAAAGTCCCGAGCGAGCACTCGACTCAGTGCAATGCACCCGGAAGGACGCTCTCGCTCGTTTTTCAAGGAGCGATTCCTAACAGCAGAAGCAGCAGAGGCACAAACTGCATGACGAGAAGGGACAACGTAGAACACGTCTCTGTCCTGGCGCATTTTCGTGTGCGATACTTCCCTCCGGGTCTTCGGGCCTTGCGAAGCTCTGTGTACTGCGAGCGCTGCTACTCGCAGCTGAGAAGGACCGTGGAGCTAGCGGCGAATTCGGAGAGTTCTTCGCTGCACTGCGCCGCTCGCAAGCGGCTTCGTTTTCGCCTTTTGCCGTCCGGCGAGAGCTGAACTCCAGCGGTCAGTTGCAGCTCTGCCCAACAGCGTGTTCTCAGTTCTGCGGGCAAGCACGCCCTCTTGCCTTGGCCCCGAGAGCAAAGTCCCGAGCGAGCACTCGACTCAGTGCAATGCACCCGGAAGGACGCTCTCGCTCGTCTTTCAAGGAGCGATTCCTAACAGCAGAAGCAGCAGAGGCACAAACTGCATGACGAGAAGGGACAACGTAGAACACGTCTCTGTCCTGGCACATTTTCGTGTGCCATACTTCCCTCCGGGTCTTCGGGCCTTGCGAAGCCCTGTGTACTGCGAGCGCTGCTACTCGCAGCTGAGAAGGACCGTGGAGCTAGCGGCGAATTCGGAGAGCTCTTCGCTGCACTGCGCCGCTCGCAAGCGGCTTCGTTCTTCGCCTTCTGCCGTCCGGCGAGAGCTGAACTCCAGCGGTCAGTTGCAGCTCTGCCCAACAGCGTGTTCTCAGTTCTGCGGGCAAGCACGCCCTCTTGCCTTGGCCCCGAGAGCAAAGTCCCGAGCGAGCACTCGACTCAGTGCAATGCACCCGGAAGGACGCTCTCGCTCGTCTTTCAAGGAGCGATTCCTAACAGCAGAAGCAGCAGAGGCACAAACTGCATGACGAGAAGGGACAACGTAGAACACGTCTCTGTCCTGGCACATTTTCGTGTGCGATACTTCCCTCCGGGTCTTCGGGCCTTGCGAAGCTCCGTGTACTGCGAGCGCTGCTACTCGCAGCTGAGAAGGACCGTGGAGCTAGCGGCGAATTCGGAGAGCTCTTCGCTGCACTGCGCCGCTCGCAAGCGGCTTCGTTCTTCGCCTTCTGCCGTCCGGCGAGAGCTGAACTCCAGCGGTCAGTTGCAGCTCTGCCCAACAGCGTGTTCTCAGTTCTGCGGGCAAGCACGCCCTCTTGCCTTGGCCCCGAGTGCAAAGACCCGAGCGAGCACTCGACTCAGTGCAATGCACCCGGAAGGACGCTCTCGCTCGTCTTTCAAGGAGCGATTACCTACAGCAGAAGCAGCAGAGGCACAAACTGCATGACGAGAAGGGACAACGTAGAACACGTCTCTGTCCTGGCACATTTTCGTGTGCGATACTTCCCTCCGGGTCTTCGGGCCTTGCGAAGCTCTGTGTACTGCGAGCGCTGCTACTCGCAGCTGAGAAGGACCGTGGAGCTAGCGGCGAATTCGGAGAGCTCTTCGCTGCACTGCGCCGCTCGCAAGCGGCTTCGTTCTTCGCCTTCTGCCGTCCGGCGAGAGCTGAACTCCAGCGGTCAGTTGCAGCTCTGCCCAACAGCGTGTTCTCAGTTCTGCGGGCAAGCACGCCCTCTTGCCTTGGCCCCGAGAGCAAAGTCCCGAGCGAGCACTCGACTCAGTGCAATGCACCCGGAAGGACGCTCTCGCTCGTCTTTCAAGGAGCGATTCCTAACAGCAGAAGCAGCAGAGGCACAAACTGCATGACGAGAAGGGACAACGTAGAACACGTCTCTGTCCTGGCACATTTCCGTGTGCCATACTTCCCTCCGGGTCTTCGGGCCTTGCGAAGCTCCGTGTACTGCGAGCGCTGCTACTCGCAGCTGAGAAGGACCGTGGAGCTAGCGGCGAATTCGGAGAGCTCTTCGCTGCACTGCGCCGCTCGCAAGCGGCTTCGTTCTTCGCCTTCTGCCGTCCGGCGAGAGCTGAACTCCGGCGGTCAGTTGCAGCTCTGCCCAACAGCGTGTTCTCAGTTCTGCGGGCAAGCACGCCCTCTTGCCTTGGCCCCGAGAGCAAAGTCCCGAGCGAGCACTCGACTCAGTGCAATGCACCCGGAAGGACGCTCTCGCTCGTCTTTCAAGGAGCGATTACCTACAGCAAAAGCAGCAGAGGCACAAACTGCATGACGAGAAGGGACAACGTAGAACACGTCTCTGTCCTGGCACATTTTCGTGTGCGATACTTCCCTCCGGGTCTTCGGGCCTTGCGAAGCTCCGTGTACTGCGAGCGCTGCTACTCGCAGCTGAGAAGGACCGTGGAGCTAGCGGCGAATTCGGAGAGCTCTTCGCTGCACTGCGCCGCTCGCAAGCGGCTTCGTTCTTCGCCTTCTGCCGTCCGGCGAGAGCTGAACTCCGGCGGTCAGTTGCAGCTCTGCCCAACAGCGTGTTCTCAGTTCTGCGGGCAAGCACGCCCTCTTGCCTTGGCCCCGAGAGCAAAGTCCCGAGCGAGCACTCGACTCAGTGCAATGCACCCGGAAGGACGCTCTCGCTCGTCTTTCAAGGAGCGATTCCTAACAGCACAAGCAGCAGAGGCACAAACTGCATGACGAGAAGGGACAACGTAGAACACGTCTCTGTCCTGGCACATTTCCGTGTGCCATACTTCCCTCCGGGTCTTCGGGCCTTGCGAAGCTCCGTGTACTGCGAGCGCTGCTACTCGCAGCTGAGAAGGACCGTGGAGCTAGCGGCGAATTCGGAGAGCTCTTCGCTGCACTGCGCCGCTCGCAAGCGGCTTCGTTCTTCGCCTTCTGCCGTCCGGCGACAGCTGAACTCCGGCGGTCAGTTGCAGCTCTGCCCAACAGCGTGTTCTCAGTTCTGCGGGCAAGCACGCCCTCTTGCCTTGGCCCCGGGAGCAAAGTCCCGAGCGAGCACTCGACTCAGTGCAATGCACCCGGAAGGACGCTCTCGCTCGTCTTTCAAGGAGCGATTCCTAACAGCACAAGCAGCAGAGGCACAAACTGCATGACGAGAAGGGACAACGTAGAACACGTCTCTGTCCTGGCACATTTTCGTGTGCGATACTTCCCTCCGGGTCTTCGGGCCTTGCGAAGCTCCGTGTACTGCGAGCGCTGCTACTCGCAGCTGAGAAGGACCGTGGAGCTAGCGGCGAATTCGGAGAGCTCTTCGCTGCACTGCGCCGCTCGCAAGCGGCTTCGTTCTTCGCCTTCTGCCGTCCGGCGAGAGCTGAACTCCAGCGGTCAGTTGCAGCTCTGCCCAACAGCGTGTTCTCAGTTCTGCGGGCAAGCACGCCCTCTTGCCTTGGCCCCGAGAGCAAAGTCCCGAGCGAGCACTCGACTCAGTGCAATGCACCCGGAAGGACGCTCTCGCTCGTCTTTCAAGGAGCGATTCCTAACAGCAGAAGCAGCAGAGGCACAAACTGCATGACGAGAAGGGACAACGTAGAACACGTCTCTGTCCTGGCACATTTTCGTGTGCGATACTTCCCTCCGGGTCTTCGGGCCTTGCGAAGCTCCGTGTACTGCGAGCGCTGCTACTCGCAGCTGAGAAGGACCGTGGAGCAAGCGGCGAATTCGGAGAGCTCTTCGCTGCACTGCGCCGCTCGCAAGCGGCTTCGTTCTTCGCCTTCTGCCGTCCGGCGAGAGCTGAACTCCGGCGGTCAGTTGCAGCTCTGCCCAACAGCGTGTTCTCAGTTCTGCGGGCAAGCACGCCCTCTTGCCTTGGCCCCGGGAGCAAAGTCCCGAGCGAGCACTCGACTCAGTGCAATGCACCCGGAAGGACGCTCTCGCTCGTCTTTCAAGGAGCGATTCCTAACAGCAGAAGCAGCAGAGGCACAAACTGCATGACGAGAAGGGACAACGTAGAACACGTCTCTGTCCTGGCACATTTTCGTGTGCGATACTTCCCTCCGGGTCTTCGGGCCTTGCGAAGCTCCGTGTACTGCGAGCGCTGCTACTCGCAGCTGAGAAGGACCGTGGAGCAAGCGGCGAGTTCGGAGAGCTCTTCGCTGCACTGCGCCGCTCGCAAGCGGCTTCGTTCTTCGCCTTCTGCCGTCCGGCGAGAGCTGAACTCCGGCGGTCAGTTGCAGCTCTGCCCAACAGCGTGTTCTCAGTTCTGCGGGCAAGCACGCCCTCTTGCCTTGGCCCCGGGAGCAAAGTCCCGAGCGAGCACTCGACTCAGTGCAATGCACCCGGAAGGACGCTCTCGCTCGTCTTTCAAGGAGCGATTCCTAACAGCACAAGCAGCAGAGGCACAAACTGCATGACGAGAAGGGACAACGTAGAACACGTCTCTGTCCTGGCACATTTTCGTGTGCGATACTTCCCTCCGGGTCTTCGGGCCTTGCGAAGCTCCGTGTACTGCGAGCGCTGCTACTCGCAGCTGAGAAGGACCGTGGAGCTAGCGGCGAATTCGGAGAGCTCTTCGCTGCACTGCGCCGCTCGCAAGCGGCTTCGTTCTTCGCCTTCTGCCGTCCGGCGAGAGCTGAACTCCGGCGGTCAGTTGCAGCTCTGCCCAACAGCGTGTTCTCAGTTCTGCGGGCAAGCACGCCCTCTTGCCTTGGCCCCGGGAGCAAAGTCCCGAGCGAGCACTCGACTCAGTGCAATGCACCCGGAAGGACGCTCTCGCTCGTCTTTCAAGGAGCGATTCCTAACAGCAGAAGCAGCAGAGGCACAAACTGCATGACGAGAAGGGACAACGTAGAACACGTCTCTGTCCTGGCACATTTTCGTGTGCGATACTTCCCTCCGGGTCTTCGGGCCTTGCGAAGCTCCGTGTACTGCGAGCGCTGCTACTCGCAGCTGAGAAGGACCGTGGAGCTAGCGGCGAATTCGGAGAGCTCTTCGCTGCACTGCGCCGCTCGCAAGCGGCTTCGTTCTTCGCCTTCTGCCGTCCGGCGAGAGCTGAACTCCGGCGGTCAGTTGCAGCTCTGCCCAACAGCGTGTTCTCAGTTCTGCGGGCAAGCACGCCCTCTTGCCTTGGCCCCGGGAGCAAAGTCCCGAGCGAGCACTCGACTCAGTGCAATGCACCCGGAAGGACGCTCTCGCTCGCCTTTCAAGGAGCGATTCCTAACAGCAGAAGCAGCAGAGGCACAAACTGCATGACGAGAAGGGACAACGTAGAACACGTCTCTGTCCTGGCACATTTCCGTGTGCCATACTTCCCTCCGGGTCTTCGGGCCTTGCGAAGCTCTGTGTACTGCGAGCGCTGCTACTCGCAGCTGAGAAGGACCGTGGAGCTAGCGGCGAATTCGGAGAGCTCTTCGCTGCACTGCGCCGCTCGCAAGCGGCTTCGTTCTTCGCCTTCTGCCGTCCGGCGAGAGCTGAACTCCAGCGGTCAGTTGCAGCTCTGCCCAACAGCGTGTTCTCAGTTCTGCGGGCAAGCACGCCCTCTTGCCTTGGCCCCGAGAGCAAAGTCCCGAGCGAGCACTCGACTCAGTGCAATGCACCCGGAAAGACGCTGTTGCTCGCCTTTCAAGGAGCGATTCCTAACAGCAGAAGCAGCAGAGGCACAAACTGCATGACGAGAAGGGACAACGTAGAACACGTCTCTGTCCTGGTACATTTTCCTGTGCGAAACTTCCCTCCGGGTCTTCGGTCCTTGCGAAGCTCTATGTACTGTGAGCGCTGCTACTTGCAGCTGAGAAAGACCGTGGAGCTAGCGGCGAATTCGGAGAGCGCTGAGCACGTAGTCAAGAAGCGAGACGTGGCCCTGCAACGCGGTGCTAATAGCAGCTTCCTCGCGGCCGGGGCGAGCTCCGGCCACAAGACATTCTCGTCCTGGCAACGGATCTCTGTGAAGGGCGTAGGCGAAATGCTTTCGTTTTCCATTCGAACTGCGAGAGAGGCAGACTGTTGCACGGAGCTCTGAGAACAAAGGTGCACGCCCTAGGCGGGCTTGGGCAGAAGCAGCGTTCTCTAGCTCTTGGCTGCCGGCGCACTTGTGGTTGTGTGGCGCCCTTGCAGTGGCTTCTGGCCGCCGGCAAGTGAAAGCGGCTCCACGCTTGGGCGAGGGCGGTGAACGAAGCGGCACTAGTCCCGTGCTTGTGTGCACCACGTTACAGGCTACTAGGAGAGGAAGGTGGTTGACTCTCGCTTGCCTTCCCAAGTGCCCTTAGCAGTCGGAAGGAGCAAGCTGAAGCACTGCTGCTTGTGCTGCTCCTTGGTTCCCTTGCAGCCCGCTGTGAAAGCATTGGCGGTCGCTTCTAGGCGCCGAGTTGCACACAGCACCACTGTAAGTGCCGCGGAGAAGGGAAATCCAGAGTGCAGCGAGGAGCTGGACGTGGCTTACGTGCAGTAAGGAGAAGGTGAACCTAGGCACTGCCTCTTCAATCTGGCCGCCTCTGCTCTGGTAGCAACTTTTGCAAGTCGGCAGAGGGAGCTGCGAGTATGTAGAACGGAGGGCAGCGAGACGCCGTGTGTTATGCGCCCTTTCAGGGCTGCTGCCAGGGTGCCACTTTAAGAACGCCTTCTTCTTCCTCGCGTCCTTCCTCCACTATAGTCTCCTGGATTCACCTGAGACTCTTCCTAGGCATCTCCCTGATCCTTTTTGCAATGAGTCTCACATCATTCTCCTGAAGAAACTGTCTGCTTATGGTTTGCATGGGTGGGCTGTTTGCTGGGTGACAAACTGGGTGATGGCCAGGCCCACAGAGTGGTGGGAAATAGAGTTCATCCAGCTGGTCCCCAAGGCTCGGTCTTGGGCCCAGTCCTGTTTAATATCTTGCTCAGTGTTCTGGACAAGGGGATAGAGTACACGCCCAGGAAGTTCACAGATGATGCAAAGTTGGCTGGTAGTGTTTTTTTCTTCTGGAGGACAGCAGGCTCTGCTTCTTCTTCCTCCTGTTCTGAGGTCGCTGCTCCCTCTTCATCCCTCATTAAGTGTGCTGATTTTGTCACTTGGATGAGAAAACAAACAATTTTAGCAACAATACTAGTGGCAGGGTACAAGAAAGGAAGAGTTCACACGAATCCCCCCCCCCCCCGCCCAACAACAGAAAATACCTGATGGCTCCTCTGCCCAGCTTACTGACTACACCGGAACCCATTGTCCCCCAAAGATACTCCCTTCTCCCTGCCCCCAGCCATGATGTGAGATGGAATAGAATAACTAAGATTAAGATTCTCCCTATGGAACTCCATCATACTTCGATTCTGGGAAAAAAAATTTCTTGAAGTTCTATCATTTCAGATCATTTGAATTTGAATTTGCATACTAAAAAGTCTAGCCAGAAACTCATGACAATATTAATAGCCCATTCTAGAATGTCCGAGATGATAGACACTTCTTTCAAGAGAATGTGATACCTCACGTGACTTCTCCAGAATTTAAATGAACAGCGGGAGTAGTCTACAAGATTCTTGCTGCCATCTGGATTTCCTGGTATTTGGCTGGTCTATGTAAACCAACCAGCTATTCAGCAGAGGGAATATTAGTGTGATACTTGATGGTATGTGAGATGGAACACAGTAATTTATGGCTTTTTGCATAGTGATGAAGCTGTAAAGAAAGCTCCGTAATGCTCAGACAAGGAGGCTGCTGGACTTCAAGCAGCAAAGGCCCAAAACGAACCAGTGAAAAGGTGTCATTGAAAAAAAAAAAAAAGCCAGGTGGGGAGCAAAGTGATACTTAAGGGCAGTTTACTGAAAGAGGGAATCTAGTGAAAAAAAAAGTCCAAGAGTGAAGGAATAACAGAGAAAATGAAACTAAGGAAGGAAATCAATCTCAGCTAATCATTTCAGAAGCTAACAAGTTGTCATTGCAATGATGCATAAAGTGAGAAAAAATAAATATGTCTGCGCCAAAATCTGAAATATGAACTTTATTGCATTCTGTCTTCCACGGAATCATACAACAGTCTGTGATTAAAGATCATGTAGTCCAACTTCCTTGCCAGGTAGATCTTACAGTAGATCAAATTGCTCAAGACTAGCCAAACTGATAAGGAGCACTCTCAATGATGGGGCATCCACAACTTCTCTGGAACACCCGTTTGAGTGTCTCACCAGCTTCATTGTAGAAAAGTTTTTCCTTTTAGCCAATCTAAACCTAGTCTCAGTTTGAAAGCATGGCCCCTTATCCTGTCTCTGCAAACTTTCCTAAAAAGTCTTTCTCCATTTGTCTTATACCCTCTTTACATATTCAAAGGCCACAATACTGTCTCTCCAGAAACCTCTCTTCTCCAGGCTAAAAGATCCTACTTTTCACAAGAACCAGGTCATAAACTGAGATGGAAGACATCTCAGGAGATCAGATCATCCAACAGCTCAGCGTAAGAATAGCTCTGAAGTCAGATCAACTAGCTTAGGGCTGTGTCTGTTTGAATTTTGAAAATTAGCAGGACTTGAAATGCTTCAAGGAAGAGAACTCGGGGTGGCTCCAGAAACAGCCTGAGAAACTCGAGCAAACTCGAAACCTCAGAAACTACCACTGCTTTCTCTCCCTCAGCCCAAGCAGTCCCAAAGAAGAAGTGTTCCCAGCAGGCTGGGATAGCACACATATACACTACATATACGTGACAGGCATCGCCAGCAGCCACATCCTGCTCCTTTCTGTGGCTGGCAAGAGTGAGACTGGATGTTTACATGTGGGCAAACTGGGTCCCTCCAGCAGCTCACACACTCAGCCTGCCCAGTGACCCCACTGAATTCCAGTATTAGCAGTGTGCCAAGGCCACAGCACTACTCCGCTTGCTGGCACAGACCATCACACGCCTCCTAAATCAGTCAGGACTCCCCTGGTCCCACAGCCAGCACCCCACTTGCCCTCCGCCAGGCCACTGCCATTGTTCACCAACTTCTCCACTTTGATCTTTGCTGGTGCTCTCAACACTGGCACACCCAGATGTTCTGCAGCTGTTGTCTCCTGGTGGAAAGGACTTGTAAAGCCATGTTTCCTAACAGGACTTCCACAACCTTTCAAAGCAACCTTTTCTGGGGTATGAACAATCTCATTCAAATGTCAACATTTCTTTTCCCGTATGTGAAATCAGAATTTCCTTCTTCCGGGCATGCCCAAAACAAGGCACAAACTACATTGTGCCTTCTGTTTCACATGCTGACTCGTTTGTAAACAATGCTAGGAGAATACCTGTTTTGATCCAAGCTAATCTCTGGCCCTTATAGTGCTTTCGGTAGTTAGTTTTGCTTTGTTATTTACTTGATGTCCCATTGAATTGTTGAATCATAAACAGACTACCTGTCTGTATAGCAGCATAGCAGTGATGAATAAATGCAAGAGAAGGAGCAAGGTGATTGTTTGCTAGACTCTTCCTAGAAACTGAGAAATCTGTTACTTAATGCTGACCACAGCAGATGGAGGAAGCATCCTACATGATGTCAAAGCAATGAAGCTGTAATCACTTTTATGATTACAGTCAAGGCACTGCTTTTGCCACCATAAGTGGAGTGCAGGGAATCTTAAAAGACGACACTCTAACTGTTGTCCATGCTCACTGAGAAAATAATGCTTTTACAGCAGAGCAGGTCTCACCGCAGCTAAATCATGGCTTCAACTGTACACCGCCTTCAAAAAGCCCACAAAAACACAAATGAAAGGATTTGGAACCCAAGGGAATCTCGGATTGTGACATCAGCTCACTCTGGATTCTTTCCAAATTCTCAATTCCATTTTCTTCCGAGCCAATTTTCCCACCTAACTTGAGATGTAATTTATGGATTTCCAACACATCTAGTTACCTTAGAATTAGATTGCCACTAGCCAAAAAGACAGAAACAAGCAGTTAAGTGAAGACTGAAACCATGGTTGTTTAGAACAGCAAAACTTGGGCGAAACTATTCTTAAGAAAACCAAAACTTTTAGGACTTACCCATGTATTTTTGGAGGTGGAAAAAGTTTTACATCGAAAAGTCCCTAGGGAACTCTCTTCAGTGCCTGGAGAGCCGCTGTCGCTCGCCTTTCAAGGACCTATTCGTCACAGCAGAGGCAGCAGAGCACAAGATGGCCGACGAGAAGGGGCAGTGTAGAACTCTCTGTCTGTCTGTGTCTCTACTCAGTGTAGAACGTCTCTATCCTGGCACATTTTCGAGTGCGATACTTCCCTCCGGGTCTTCGGTCCTTGCGAAGCTCTATGTACTGTGAGCGCTGCTACTTGCAGCTGAGAAAGACCGTGGAGCTAGCGGCGAATTCGGAGAGCGCTGAGCACGTAGTCAAGAAGCGAGACGTGTCCCTGCAACGCGGTGCTAATAGCAGCTTCCTCGCGGCGGGGGCGAGCTCCGGCCACAAGACATTCTCGTCCTGGCAACGGATCTCTGTGAAGGGCGTAGGCGAAAAGCTTTCGTTTTCCATTCGAACTGCGAGAGAGGCAGACTGTTGCACGGAGCTCTGAGAACAAAGGTGCACGCCCTAGGCGGGCTTGGGCAGAAGCAGCGTTCTCTAGCTCTTGGCTGCCGGCGCACTTGTGGTTGTGTGGCGCCCTTGCAGCGGCTTCTGGCCGCCGGCAAGTGAAAGCGGCTCCACGCTTGGGCGAGGGCGGTGAACGAAGCGGCACTAGTCCCGTGCTTGTGTGCACCACGTTACTAGGAGAGGAAGGTGGTTGACTCTCGCTTGCCTTCCCAAGTGCCCTTAGCAGTCGGAAGGAGCAAGCTGAAGCACTGCTGCTTGTGCTGCTCCTTGGTTCCCTTGCAGCCCGCTGTGAAAGCATTGGCGGTCACTTCTAGGCGCCGAGTTGCACACAGCACCACGGTAAGTGCCTCGGAGAAGGGAAATCCAGAGTGCAGCGAGGAGCTGGACGTGGCTTACGTGCAGTAAGGAGAAGGTGAACCTAGGCACTGCCTCTTCAATCTGGCCGCCTCTGCTCTGGTAGCAACTTTTGCAAGTCGGCAGAGGGAGCCGCGAGTATGTAGAACGGAGGGCAGCGAGATGCCGTGTGTTATGCGCCTTTTCAGGGCTGCTGCCAGGGTGCTACTTTAAGAACGCCTTTTTCTTCCTCGCGTCCTTCTCGCTTCGCTCTAGCTGCATGGAGTACAGCACAGCGAAGGAGTGAGGAAGGGCTCTGCCCCAGCTTTTGTCCCGGCCTGCCTGTGCTGCGCCTTTAGCTGCACACGAGAACAACGGCATTTCTTACCCGCAAGGTAAAAAAGGCTTTAGTGTAGCCTTAGGAATGGCAAGTGCCTAGGCATTAAGTTGAGCGACCACGTATGAGGGAGTCTTTAGAGGTTTCCTCCCCCATGGCGCAGGTGTATTCTCATTCTCGTGCTGAACTGAAAAGTCCGGGCATGGCAAGACTGGCCTGCCTTGTGCAGAGACGAACACAAATGTGGGGCTATGATCCTCTGTGTTCGGAGCTCTGCTTCCGGGTGTGTGGGCCGCCGTGAGCCCGCAGCAGCCGCCGAGGACAGTGTGGATTGTGGATGAGTCTGGGCTGGCCCCCGGCCCCCCCGTTGGTCTGACAGCGGCAGAAGTGGCGTAGGAGCGGCATCGCCTGAGGGCCCCATGGGGGGCGGGAAGAGAGCCGGGAGTGACCCCGAACGACACCGGAAGCGATATCCGTAGGGCCCGGAAGGCCAGCGTTGCCATCGAGTTTGGCCGGTAGGAGGCGTCTAAGGTGCTTTGAAAGGTGGAGCTTCTTTGCTCTAGGACAGTCTGGGAGAGCTGAGGGTGTCCAATCTGGAGAACAGAAGGCTCCAGGGAGATCTTCGAGCCCTTTGCAGTGCCTGCTGGGGCTCCAAGATAGCTGGGGAGGGACTTTGGAAAAGGGTCTGGACTCGCAGGACAAGGGGGAATAGCTTCAAACTGCCAGAGGGCTGGGATAGATGGGATATTGGAAAGGAATTCTTCCTTGGGTGGGTGCTGAGGCACATGTTGCTCAAAGAGGCTGTGTAGGAGCCCCATGGCAGGAAGCGTCCAGGGCCAGGCTGGAGCGGACATGGAGCAACCTGGACTAGTGGAAAAGTGTCCCTGCCCGTGTCAGGATGTGGGAAGAAGATAATTTGTCTCTAAGGTCGCTTCCAGTCCAAACCATTCTGGGATTCTAGGATTCATGGAAGGCCCTTTTCCAAGTGAAGTGTTGTATCTCTTGGCTCCCAGCTTGTAGTTGCCAGTTCTTCTGGAAGCAGGCGTGGCGAAGCAGCTGTGATGAGCCATGGGTTCTCAATAGGACGAGTGTGATATATTTGCAGAGAGGAAGGCTGCAGACAGATCTTCAAGGTCCAGGTAAAACAAGCAAAGGATTGAATAGAAGCCAAAGATTGGTTGTGTTAGTCAGTTTGCTGGCTGTTGAAATGGCCCCAGGTAATTTTCAACATTTCTAATTTGGATTTGTTTGAGTAAAAAATGAATGTGTTACCTCCAGCGTAGGCTCTCCAATGCATCTCCATGTGCTCCCATCTCTTTGTTGTATATCGGGTTCTATTAACTGAAGACAGAATCATAACACAGTAGTAAAACATTTAGAGGTGCGAAGCCCTGTGTACTGCGAGCGCTGCTACTCGCAGCTGAGAAGGACCGTGGAGCTAGCGGCGAATTCGGAGAGCTCTTCGCTGCACTGCGCCGCTCGCAAGCGGCTTCGTTCTTCGCCTTCTGCCGTCCGGCGAGAGCTGAACTCCAGCGGTCAGTTGCAGCTCTGCCCAACAGCGTGTTCTCAGTTCTGCGGGCAAGCACGCCCTCTTGCCTTGGCCCCGAGAGCAAAGTCCCGAGCGAGCACTCGACTCAGTGCAATGCACCCGGAAGGACGCTCTCGCTCGTCTTTCAAGGAGCGATTCCTAACAGCAGAAGCAGCAGAGGCACAAACTGCATGACGAGAAGGGACAACGTAGAACACGTCTCTGTCCTGGCACATTTTCGTGTGCGATACTTCCCTCCGGGTCTTCGGGCCTTGCGAAGCTCTGTGTACTGCGAGCGCTGCTACTCGCAGCTGAGAAGGACCGTGGAGCTAGCGGCGAATTCGGAGAGCTCTTCGCTGCACTGCGCCGCTCGCAAGCGGCTTCGTTCTTCGCCTTCTGCCGTCCGGCGAGAGCTGAACTCCAGCGGTCAGTTGCAGCTCTGCCCAACAGCGTGTTCTCAGTTCTGCGGGCAAGCACGCCCTCTTGCCTTGGCCCCGAGAGCAAAGTCCCGAGCGAGCACTCGACTCAGTGCAATGCACCCGGAAGGACGCTCTCGCTCGTCTTTCAAGGAGCGATTCCTAACAGCAGAAGCAGCAGAGGCACAAACTGCATGACGAGAAGGGACAACGTAGAACACGTCTCTGTCCTGGCACATTTTCGTGTGCGATACTTCCCTCCGGGTCTTCGGGCCTTGCGAAGCTCTGTGTACTGCGAGCGCTGCTACTCGCAGCTGAGAAGGACCGTGGAGCTAGCGGCGAATTCGGAGAGCTCTTCGCTGCACTGCGCCGCTCGCAAGCGGCTTCGTTCTTCGCCTTCTGCCGTCCGGCGAGAGCTGAACTCCAGCGGTCAGTTGCAGCTCTGCCCAACAGCGTGTTCTCAGTTCTGCGGGCAAGCACGCCCTCTTGCCTTGGCCCCGAGAGCAAAGTCCCGAGCGAGCACTCGACTCAGTGCAATGCACCCGGAAGGACGCTCTCGCTCGTTTTTCAAGGAGCGATTCCTAACAGCAGAAGCAGCAGAGGCACAAACTGCATGACGAGAAGGGACAACGTAGAACACGTCTCTGTCCTGGCGCATTTTCGTGTGCGATACTTCCCTCCGGGTCTTCGGGCCTTGCGAAGCTCTGTGTACTGCGAGCGCTGCTACTCGCAGCTGAGAAGGACCGTGGAGCTAGCGGCGAATTCGGAGAGTTCTTCGCTGCACTGCGCCGCTCGCAAGCGGCTTCGTTTTCGCCTTTTGCCGTCCGGCGAGAGCTGAACTCCAGCGGTCAGTTGCAGCTCTGCCCAACAGCGTGTTCTCAGTTCTGCGGGCAAGCACGCCCTCTTGCCTTGGCCCCGAGAGCAAAGTCCCGAGCGAGCACTCGACTCAGTGCAATGCACCCGGAAGGACGCTCTCGCTCGTCTTTCAAGGAGCGATTCCTAACAGCAGAAGCAGCAGAGGCACAAACTGCATGACGAGAAGGGACAACGTAGAACACGTCTCTGTCCTGGCACATTTTCGTGTGCGATACTTCCCTCCGGGTCTTCGGGCCTTGCGAAGCCCTGTGTACTGCGAGCGCTGCTACTCGCAGCTGAGAAGGACCGTGGAGCTAGCGGCGAATTCGGAGAGCTCTTCGCTGCACTGCGCCGCTCGCAAGCGGCTTCGTTCTTCGCCTTCTGCCGTCCGGCGAGAGCTGAACTCCAGCGGTCAGTTGCAGCTCTGCCCAACAGCGTGTTCTCAGTTCTGCGGGCAAGCACGCCCTCTTGCCTTGGCCCCGAGAGCAAAGTCCCGAGCGAGCACTCGACTCAGTGCAATGCACCCGGAAGGACGCTCTCGCTCGTCTTTCAAGGAGCGATTCCTAACAGCAGAAGCAGCAGAGGCACAAACTGCATGACGAGAAGGGACAACGTAGAACACGTCTCTGTCCTGGCACATTTTCGTGTGCGATACTTCCCTCCGGGTCTTCGGGCCTTGCGAAGCTCTGTGTACTGCGAGCGCTGCTACTCGCAGCTGAGAAGGACCGTGGAGCTAGCGGCGAATTCGGAGAGCTCTTCGCTGCACTGCGCCGCTCGCAAGCGGCTTCGTTCTTCGCCTTCTGCCGTCCGGCGAGAGCTGAACTCCAGCGGTCAGTTGCAGCTCTGCCCAACAGCGTGTTCTCAGTTCTGCGGGCAAGCACGCCCTCTTGCCTTGGCCCCGAGTGCAAAGACCCGAGCGAGCACTCGACTCAGTGCAATGCACCCGGAAGGACGCTCTCGCTCGTCTTTCAAGGAGCGATTACCTACAGCAGAAGCAGCAGAGGCACAAACTGCATGACGAGAAGGGACAACGTAGAACACGTCTCTGTCCTGGCACATTTTCGTGTGCGATACTTCCCTCCGGGTCTTCGGGCCTTGCGAAGCTCTGTGTACTGCGAGCGCTGCTACTCGCAGCTGAGAAGGACCGTGGAGCTAGCGGCGAATTCGGAGAGCTCTTCGCTGCACTGCGCCGCTCGCAAGCGGCTTCGTTCTTCGCCTTCTGCCGTCCGGCGAGAGCTGAACTCCAGCGGTCAGTTGCAGCTCTGCCCAACAGCGTGTTCTCAGTTCTGCGGGCAAGCACGCCCTCTTGCCTTGGCCCCGAGAGCAAAGTCCCGAGCGAGCACTCGACTCAGTGCAATGCACCCGGAAGGACGCTCTCGCTCGTCTTTCAAGGAGCGATTACCTACAGCAAAAGCAGCAGAGGCACAAACTGCATGACGAGAAGGGACAACGTAGAACACGTCTCTGTCCTGGCACATTTTCGTGTGCGATACTTCCCTCCGGGTCTTCGGGCCTTGCGAAGCTCTGTGTACTGCGAGCGCTGCTACTCGCAGCTGAGAAGGACCGTGGAGCTAGCGGCGAATTCGGAGAGCTCTTCGCTGCACTGCGCCGCTCGCAAGCGGCTTCGTTCTTCGCCTTCTGCCGTCCGGCGAGAGCTGAACTCCAGCGGTCAGTTGCAGCTCTGCCCAACAGCGTGTTCTCAGTTCTGCGGGCAAGCACGCCCTCTTGCCTTGGCCCCGAGTGCAAAGTCCCGAGCGAGCACTCGACTCAGTGCAATGCACCCGGAAGGACGCTCTCGCTCGTCTTTCAAGGAGCGATTCCTAACAGCAGAAGCAGCAGAGGCACAAACTGCATGACGAGAAGGGACAACGTAGAACACGTCTCTGTCCTGGCGCATTTTCGTGTGCGATACTTCCCTCCGGGTCTTCGGGCCTTGCGAAGCTCTGTGTACTGCGAGCGCTGCTACTCGCAGCTGAGAAGGACCGTGGAGCTAGCGGCGAATTCGGAGAGCTCTTCGCTGCACTGCGCCGCTCGCAAGCGGCTTCGTTCTTCGCCTTCTGCCGTCCGGCGAGAGCTGAACTCCAGCGGTCAGTTGCAGCTCTGCCCAACAGCGTGTTCTCAGTTCTGCGGGCAAGCACGCCCTCTTGCCTTGGCCCCGAGTGCAAAGTCCCGAGCGAGCACTCGACTCAGTGCAATGCACCCGGAAGGACGCTCTCGCTCGTCTTTCAAGGAGCGATTCCTAACAGCAGAAGCAGCAGAGGCACAAACTGCATGACGAGAAGGGACAACGTAGAACACGTCTCTGTCCTGGCGCATTTTCGTGTGCGATACTTCCCTCCGGGTCTTCGGGCCTTGCGAAGCTCTGTGTACTGCGAGCGCTGCTACTCGCAGCTGAGAAGGACCGTGGAGCTAGCGGCGAATTCGGAGAGCTCTTCGCTGCACTGCGCCGCTCGCAAGCGGCTTCGTTCTTCGCCTTCTGCCGTCCGGCGAGAGCTGAACTCCAGCGGTCAGTTGCAGCTCTGCCCAACAGCGTGTTCTCAGTTCTGCGGGCAAGCACGCCCTCTTGCCTTGGCCCCGAGAGCAAAGTCCCGAGCGAGCACTCGACTCAGTGCAATGCACCCGGAAGGACGCTCTCGCTCGCCTTTCAAGGAGCGATTCCTAACAGCAGAAGCAGCAGAGGCACAAACTGCATGACGAGAAGGGACAACGTAGAACACGTCTCTGTCCTGGCACATTTTCGTGTGCGATACTTCCCTCCGGGTCTTCGGGCCTTGCGAAGCCCTGTGTACTGCGAGCGCTGCTACTCGCAGCTGAGAAGGACCGTGGAGCTAGCGGCGAATTCGGAGAGCTCTTCGCTGCACTGCGCCGCTCGCAAGCGGCTTCGTTCTTCGCCTTCTGCCGTCCGGCGAGAGCTGAACTCCAGCGGTCAGTTGCAGCTCTGCCCAACAGCGTGTTCTCAGTTCTGCGGGCAAGCACGCCCTCTTGCCTTGGCCCCGAGAGCAAAGTCCCGAGCGAGCACTCGACTCAGTGCAATGCACCCGGAAGGACGCTCTCGCTCGTCTTTCAAGGAGCGATTACCTACAGCAAAAGCAGCAGAGGCACAAACTGCATGACGAGAAGGGACAACGTAGAACACGTCTCTGTCCTGGCACATTTTCGTGTGCGATACTTCCCTCCGGGTCTTCGGGCCTTGCGAAGCTCTGTGTACTGCGAGCGCTGCTACTCGCAGCTGAGAAGGACCGTGGAGCTAGCGGCGAATTCGGAGAGCTCTTCGCTGCACTGCGCCGCTCGCAAGCGGCTTCGTTCTTCGCCTTCTGCCGTCCGGCGAGAGCTGAACTCCAGCGGTCAGTTGCAGCTCTGCCCAACAGCGTGTTCTCAGTTCTGCGGGCAAGCACGCCCTCTTGCCTTGGCCCCGAGTGCAAAGTCCCGAGCGAGCACTCGACTCAGTGCAATGCACCCGGAAGGACGCTCTCGCTCGTCTTTCAAGGAGCGATTCCTAACAGCACAAGCAGCAGAGGCACAAACTGCATGACGAGAAGGGACAACGTAGAACACGTCTCTGTCCTGGCGCATTTTCGTGTGCGATACTTCCCTCCGGGTCTTCGGGCCTTGCGAAGCTCTGTGTACTGCGAGCGCTGCTACTCGCAGCTGAGAAGGACCGTGGAGCTAGCGGCGAATTCGGAGAGTTCTTCGCTGCACTGCGCCGCTCGCAAGCGGCTTCGTTTTCGCCTTTTGCCGTCCGGCGAGAGCTGAACTCCAGCGGTCAGTTGCAGCTCTGCCCAACAGCGTGTTCTCAGTTCTGCGGGCAAGCACGCCCTCTTGCCTTGGCCCCGAGTGCAAAGTCCCGAGCGAGCACTCGACTCAGTGCAATGCACCCGGAAGGACGCTCTCGCTCGTCTTTCAAGGAGCGATTCCTAACAGCAGAAGCAGCAGAGGCACAAACTGCATGACGAGAAGGGACAACGTAGAACACGTCTCTGTCCTGGCGCATTTTCGTGTGCGATACTTCCCTCCGGGTCTTCGGGCCTTGCGAAGCTCTGTGTACTGCGAGCGCTGCTACTCGCAGCTGAGAAGGACCGTGGAGCTAGCGGCGAATTCGGAGAGCTCTTCGCTGCACTGCGCCGCTCGCAAGCGGCTTCGTTCTTCGCCTTCTGCCGTCCGGCGAGAGCTGAACTCCAGCGGTCAGTTGCAGCTCTGCCCAACAGCGTGTTCTCAGTTCTGCGGGCAAGCACGCCCTCTTGCCTTGGCCCCGAGTGCAAAGTCCCGAGCGAGCACTCGACTCAGTGCAATGCACCCGGAAGGACGCTCTCGCTCGTCTTTCAAGGAGCGATTCCTAACAGCAGAAGCAGCAGAGGCACAAACTGCATGACGAGAAGGGACAACGTAGAACACGTCTCTGTCCTGGCACATTTTCGTGTGCGATACTTCCCTCCGGGTCTTCGGGCCTTGCGAAGCTCCGTGTACTGCGAGCGCTGCTACTCGCAGCTGAGAAGGACCGTGGAGCTAGCGGCGAATTCGGAGAGCTCTTCGCTGCACTGCGCCGCTCGCAAGCGGCTTCGTTCTTCGCCTTCTGCCGTCCGGCGAGAGCTGAACTCCGGCGGTCAGTTGCAGCTCTGCCCAACAGCGTGTTCTCAGTTCTGCGGGCAAGCACGCCCTCTTGCCTTGGCCCCGGGAGCAAAGTCCCGAGCGAGCACTCGACTCAGTGCAATGCACCCGGAAGGACGCTCTCGCTCGTCTTTCAAGGAGCGATTCCTAACAGCAGAAGCAGCAGAGGCACAAACTGCATGACGAGAAGGGACAACGTAGAACACGTCTCTGTCCTGGCACATTTCCGTGTGCCATACTTCCCTCCGGGTCTTCGGGCCTTGCGAAGCTCTGTGTACTGCGAGCGCTGCTACTCGCAGCTGAGAAGGACCGTGGAGCTAGCGGCGAATTCGGAGAGTTCTTCGCTGCACTGCGCCGCTCGCAAGCGGCTTCGTTCTTCGCCTTCTGCCGTCCGGCGAGAGCTGAACTCCGGCGGTCAGTTGCAGCTCTGCCCAACAGCGTGTTCTCAGTTCTGCGGGCAAGCACGCCCTCTTGCCTTGGCCCCGAGAGCAAAGTCCCGAGCGAGCACTCGACTCAGTGCAATGCACCCGGAAGGACGCTCTCGCTCGTCTTTCAAGGAGCGATTCCTAACAGCAGAAGCAGCAGAGGCACAAACTGCATGACGAGAAGGGACAACGTAGAACACGTCTCTGTCCTGGCACATTTTCGTGTGCGATACTTCCCTCCGGGTCTTCGGGCCTTGCGAAGCTCTGTGTACTGCGAGCGCTGCTACTCGCAGCTGAGAAGGACCGTGGAGCTAGCGGCGAATTCGGAGAGCTCTTCGCTGCACTGCGCCGCTCGCAAGCGGCTTCGTTCTTCGCCTTCTGCCGTCCGGCGAGAGCTGAACTCCGGCGGTCAGTTGCAGCTCTGCCCAACAGCGTGTTCTCAGTTCTGCGGGCAAGCACGCCCTCTTGCCTTGGCCCCGAGTGCAAAGTCCCGAGCGAGCACTCGACTCAGTGCAATGCACCCGGAAGGACGCTCTCGCTCGTCTTTCAAGGAGCGATTCCTAACAGCAGAAGCAGCAGAGGCACAAACTGCATGACGAGAAGGGACAACGTAGAACACGTCTCTGTCCTGGCGCATTTTCGTGTGCGATACTTCCCTCCGGGTCTTCGGGCCTTGCGAAGCTCTGTGTACTGCGAGCGCTGCTACTCGCAGCTGAGAAGGACCGTGGAGCTAGCGGCGAATTCGGAGAGCTCTTCGCTGCACTGCGCCGCTCGCAAGCGGCTTCGTTTTCGCCTTCTGCCGTCCGGCGAGAGCTGAACTCCGGCGGTCAGTTGCAGCTCTGCCCAACAGCGTGTTCTCAGTTCTGCGGGCAAGCACGCCCTCTTGCCTTGGCCCCGAGTGCAAAGTCCCGAGCGAGCACTCGACTCAGTGCAATGCACCCGGAAGGACGCTCTCGCTCGTCTTTCAAGGAGCGATTCCTAACAGCAGAAGCAGCAGAGGCACAAACTGCATGACGAGAAGGGACAACGTAGAACACGTCTCTGTCCTGGCACATTTTCGTGTGCGATACTTCCCTCCGGGTCTTCGGGCCTTGCGAAGCTCTGTGTACTGCGAGCGCTGCTACTCGCAGCTGAGAAGGACCGTGGAGCTAGCGGCGAATTCGGAGAGCTCTTCGCTGCACTGCGCCGCTCGCAAGCGGCTTCGTTCTTCGCCTTCTGCCGTCCGGCGAGAGCTGAACTCCAGCGGTCAGTTGCAGCTCTGCCCAACAGCGTGTTCTCAGTTCTGCGGGCAAGCACGCCCTCTTGCCTTGGCCCCGAGTGCAAAGTCCCGAGCGAGCACTCGACTCAGTGCAATGCACCCGGAAGGACGCTCTCGCTCGTCTTTCAAGGAGCGATTCCTAACAGCAGAAGCAGCAGAGGCACAAACTGCATGACGAGAAGGGACAACGTAGAACACGTCTCTGTCCTGGCACATTTTCGTGTGCGATACTTCCCTCCGGGTCTTCGGGCCTTGCGAAGCTCTGTGTACTGCGAGCGCTGCTACTCGCAGCTGAGAAGGACCGTGGAGCTAGCGGCGAATTCGGAGAGCTCTTCGCTGCACTGCGCCGCTCGCAAGCGGCTTCGTTCTTCGCCTTCTGCCGTCCGGCGAGAGCTGAACTCCAGCGGTCAGTTGCAGCTCTGCCCAACAGCGTGTTCTCAGTTCTGCGGGCAAGCACGCCCTCTTGCCTTGGCCCCGAGAGCAAAGTCCCGAGCGAGCACTCGACTCAGTGCAATGCACCCGGAAGGACGCTCTCGCTCGTCTTTCAAGGAGCGATTCCTAACAGCAGAAGCAGCAGAGGCACAAACTGCATGACGAGAAGGGACAACGTAGAACACGTCTCTGTCCTGGCACATTTTCGTGTGCGAAACTTCCCTCCGGGTCTTCGGGCCTTGCGAAGCCCTGTGTACTGCGAGCGCTGCTACTCGCAGCTGAGAAGGACCGTGGAGCTAGCGGCGAATTCGGAGAGCTCTTCGCTGCACTGCGCCGCTCGCAAGCGGCTTCGTTCTTCGCCTTCTGCCGTCCGGCGAGAGCTGAACTCCAGCGGTCAGTTGCAGCTCTGCCCAACAGCGTGTTCTCAGTTCTGCGGGCAAGCACGCCCTCTTGCCTTGGCCCCGAGAGCAAAGTCCCGAGCGAGCACTCGACTCAGTGCAATGCACCCGGAAGGACGCTCTCGCTCGCCTTTCAAGGAGCGATTCCTAACAGCAGAAGCAGCAGAGGCACAAACTGCATGACGAGAAGGGACAACGTAGAACACGTCTCTGTCCTGGCACATTTTCGTGTGCGATACTTCCCTCCGGGTCTTCGGGCCTTGCGAAGCCCTGTGTACTGCGAGCGCTGCTACTCGCAGCTGAGAAGGACCGTGGAGCTAGCGGCGAATTCGGAGAGCTCTTCGCTGCACTGCGCCGCTCGCAAGCGGCTTCGTTCTTCGCCTTCTGCCGTCCGGCGAGAGCTGAACTCCAGCGGTCAGTTGCAGCTCTGCCCAACAGCGTGTTCTCAGTTCTGCGGGCAAGCACGCCCTCTTGCCTTGGCCCCGAGAGCAAAGTCCCGAGCGAGCACTCGACTCAGTGCAATGCACCCGGAAGGACGCTCTCGCTCGCCTTTCAAGGAGCGATTCCTAACAGCAGAAGCAGCAGAGGCACAAACTGCATGACGAGAAGGGACAACGTAGAACACGTCTCTGTCCTGGCACATTTCCGTGTGCCATACTTCCCTCCGGGTCTTCGGGCCTTGCGAAGCTCTGTGTACTGCGAGCGCTGCTACTCGCAGCTGAGAAGGACCGTGGAGCTAGCGGCGAATTCGGAGAGCTCTTCGCTGCACTGCGCCGCTCGCAAGCGGCTTCGTTCTTCGCCTTCTGCCGTCCGGCGAGAGCTGAACTCCAGCGGTCAGTTGCAGCTCTGCCCAACAGCGTGTTCTCAGTTCTGCGGGCAAGCACGCCCTCTTGCCTTGGCCCCGAGAGCAAAGTCCCGAGCGAGCACTCGACTCAGTGCAATGCACCCGGAAGGACGCTCTCGCTCGTCTTTCAAGGAGCGATTCCTAACAGCAGAAGCAGCAGAGGCACAAACTGCATGACGAGAAGGGACAACGTAGAACACGTCTCTGTCCTGGCACATTTCCGTGTGCCATACTTCCCTCCGGGTCTTCGGGCCTTGCGAAGCTCTGTGTACTGCGAGCGCTGCTACTCGCAGCTGAGAAGGACCGTGGAGCTAGCGGCGAATTCGGAGAGCTCTTCGCTGCACTGCGCCGCTCGCAAGCGGCTTCGTTCTTCGCCTTCTGCCGTCCGGCGAGAGCTGAACTCCAGCGGTCAGTTGCAGCTCTGCCCAACAGCGTGTTCTCAGTTCTGCGGGCAAGCACGCCCTCTTGCCTTGGCCCCGAGAGCAAAGTCCCGAGCGAGCACTCGACTCAGTGCAATGCACCCGGAAGGACGCTCTCGCTCGTCTTTCAAGGAGCGATTACCTACAGCAAAAGCAGCAGAGGCACAAACTGCATGACGAGAAGGGACAACGTAGAACACGTCTCTGTCCTGGCACATTTCCGTGTGCGATACTTCCCTCCGGGTCTTCGGGCCTTGCGAAGCTCTGTGTACTGCGAGCGCTGCTACTCGCAGCTGAGAAGGACCGTGGAGCTAGCGGCGAATTCGGAGAGCTCTTCGCTGCACTGCGCCGCTCGCAAGCGGCTTCGTTCTTCGCCTTCTGCCGTCCGGCGAGAGCTGAACTCCAGCGGTCAGTTGCAGCTCTGCCCAACAGCGTGTTCTCAGTTCTGCGGGCAAGCACGCCCTCTTGCCTTGGCCCCGAGTGCAAAGTCCCGAGCGAGCACTCGACTCAGTGCAATGCACCCGGAAGGACGCTCTCGCTCGTCTTTCAAGGAGCGATTCCTAACAGCAGAAGCAGCAGAGGCACAAACTGCATGACGAGAAGGGACAACGTAGAACACGTCTCTGTCCTGGCACATTTTCGTGTGCGATACTTCCCTCCGGGTCTTCGGGCCTTGCGAAGCTCTGTGTACTGCGAGCGCTGCTACTCGCAGCTGAGAAGGACCGTGGAGCTAGCGGCGAATTCGGAGAGCTCTTCGCTGCACTGCGCCGCTCGCAAGCGGCTTCGTTCTTCGCCTTCTGCCGTCCGGCGAGAGCTGAACTCCAGCGGTCAGTTGCAGCTCTGCCCAACAGCGTGTTCTCAGTTCTGCGGGCAAGCACGCCCTCTTGCCTTGGCCCCGAGTGCAAAGTCCCGAGCGAGCACTCGACTCAGTGCAATGCACCCGGAAGGACGCTCTCGCTCGTCTTTCAAGGAGCGATTCCTAACAGCAGAAGCAGCAGAGGCACAAACTGCATGACGAGAAGGGACAACGTAGAACACGTCTCTGTCCTGGCACATTTTCGTGTGCGATACTTCCCTCCGGGTCTTCGGGCCTTGCGAAGCTCTGTGTACTGCGAGCGCTGCTACTCGCAGCTGAGAAGGACCGTGGAGCTAGCGGCGAATTCGGAGAGCTCTTCGCTGCACTGCGCCGCTCGCAAGCGGCTTCGTTCTTCGCCTTCTGCCGTCCGGCGAGAGCTGAACTCCAGCGGTCAGTTGCAGCTCTGCCCAACAGCGTGTTCTCAGTTCTGCGGGCAAGCACGCCCTCTTGCCTTGGCCCCGAGTGCAAAGTCCCGAGCGAGCACTCGACTCAGTGCAATGCACCCGGAAGGACGCTCTCGCTCGTCTTTCAAGGAGCGATTCCTAACAGCAGAAGCAGCAGAGGCACAAACTGCATGACGAGAAGGGACAACGTAGAACACGTCTCTGTCCTGGCGCATTTTCGTGTGCGATACTTCCCTCCGGGTCTTCGGGCCTTGCGAAGCTCTGTGTACTGCGAGCGCTGCTACTCGCAGCTGAGAAGGACCGTGGAGCTAGCGGCGAATTCGGAGAGCTCTTCGCTGCACTGCGCCGCTCGCAAGCGGCTTCGTTCTTCGCCTTCTGCCGTCCGGCGAGAGCTGAACTCCAGCGGTCAGTTGCAGCTCTGCCCAACAGCGTGTTCTCAGTTCTGCGGGCAAGCACGCCCTCTTGCCTTGGCCCCGAGTGCAAAGTCCCGAGCGAGCACTCGACTCAGTGCAATGCACCCGGAAGGACGCTCTCGCTCGTCTTTCAAGGAGCGATTCCTAACAGCAGAAGCAGCAGAGGCACAAACTGCATGACGAGAAGGGACAACGTAGAACACGTCTCTGTCCTGGCGCATTTTCGTGTGCGATACTTCCCTCCGGGTCTTCGGGCCTTGCGAAGCTCCGTGTACTGCGAGCGCTGCTACTCGCAGCTGAGAAGGACCGTGGAGCTAGCGGCGAATTCGGAGAGCTCTTCGCTGCACTGCGCCGCTCGCAAGCGGCTTCGTTCTTCGCCTTCTGCCGTCCGGCGAGAGCTGAACTCCAGCGGTCAGTTGCAGCTCTGCCCAACAGCGTGTTCTCAGTTCTGCGGGCAAGCACGCCCTCTTGCCTTGGCCCCGAGTGCAAAGTCCCGAGCGAGCACTCGACTCAGTGCAATGCACCCGGAAGGACGCTCTCGCTCGTCTTTCAAGGAGCGATTCCTAACAGCAGAAGCAGCAGAGGCACAAACTGCATGACGAGAAGGGACAACGTAGAACACGTCTCTGTCCTGGCACATTTTCGTGTGCGATACTTCCCTCCGGGTCTTCGGGCCTTGCGAAGCTCCGTGTACTGCGAGCGCTGCTACTCGCAGCTGAGAAGGACCGTGGAGCTAGCGGCGAATTCGGAGAGCTCTTCGCTGCACTGCGCCGCTCGCAAGCGGCTTCGTTCTTCGCCTTCTGCCGTCCGGCGAGAGCTGAACTCCGGCGGTCAGTTGCAGCTCTGCCCAACAGCGTGTTCTCAGTTCTGCGGGCAAGCACGCCCTCTTGCCTTGGCCCCGGGAGCAAAGTCCCGAGCGAGCACTCGACTCAGTGCAATGCACCCGGAAGGACGCTCTCGCTCGTCTTTCAGGGAGCGATTCCTAACAGCAGAAGCAGCAGAGGCACAAACTGCATGACGAGAAGGGACAACGTAGAACACGTCTCTGTCCTGGCACATTTTCGTGTGCGATACTTCCCTCCGGGTCTTCGGGCCTTGCGAAGCTCTGTGTACTGCGAGCGCTGCTACTCGCAGCTGAGAAGGACCGTGGAGCTAGCGGCGAATTCGGAGAGCTCTTCGCTGCACTGCGCCGCTCGCAAGCGGCTTCGTTCTTCGCCTTCTGCCGTCCGGCGAGAGCTGAACTCCGGCGGTCAGTTGCAGCTCTGCCCAACAGCGTGTTCTCAGTTCTGCGGGCAAGCACGCCCTCTTGCCTTGGCCCCGAGTGCAAAGTCCCGAGCGAGCACTCGACTCAGTGCAATGCACCCGGAAGGACGCTCTCGCTCGTCTTTCAAGGAGCGATTCCTAACAGCAGAAGCAGCAGAGGCACAAACTGCATGACGAGAAGGGACAACGTAGAACACGTCTCTGTCCTGGCACATTTTCGTGTGCGATACTTCCCTCCGGGTCTTCGGGCCTTGCGAAGCTCTGTGTACTGCGAGCGCTGCTACTCGCAGCTGAGAAGGACCGTGGAGCTAGCGGCGAATTCGGAGAGCTCTTCGCTGCACTGCGCCGCTCGCAAGCGGCTTCGTTCTTCGCCTTCTGCCGTCCGGCGAGAGATGAACTCCGGCGGTCAGTTGCAGCTCTGCCCAACAGCGTGTTCTCAGTTCTGCGGGCAAGCACGCCCTCTTGCCTTGGCCCCGAGTGCAAAGTCCCGAGCGAGCACTCGACTCAGTGCAATGCACCCGGAAGGACGCTCTCGCTCGTCTTTCAAGGAGCGATTCCTAACAGCAGAAGCAGCAGAGGCACAAACTGCATGACGAGAAGGGACAACGTAGAACACGTCTCTGTCCTGGCACATTTTCGTGTGCGATACTTCCCTCCGGGTCTTCGGGCCTTGCGAAGCTCTGTGTACTGCGAGCGCTGCTACTCGCAGCTGAGAAGGACCGTGGAGCTAGCGGCGAATTCGGAGAGCTCTTCGCTGCACTGCGCCGCTCGCAAGCGGCTTCGTTCTTCGCCTTCTGCCGTCCGGCGAGAGATGAACTCCGGCGGTCAGTTGCAGCTCTGCCCAACAGCGTGTTCTCAGTTCTGCGGGCAAGCACGCCCTCTTGCCTTGGCCCCGAGTGCAAAGTCCCGAGCGAGCACTCGACTCAGTGCAATGCACCCGGAAGGACGCTCTCGCTCGTCTTTCAAGGAGCGATTCCTAACAGCAGAAGCAGCAGAGGCACAAACTGCATGACGAGAAGGGACAACGTAGAACACGTCTCTGTCCTGGCACATTTTCGTGTGCGATACTTCCCTCCGGGTCTTCGGGCCTTGCGAAGCTCCGTGTACTGCGAGCGCTGCTACTCGCAGCTGAGAAGGACCGTGGAGCTAGCGGCGAATTCGGAGAGCTCTTCGCTGCACTGCGCCGCTCGCAAGCGGCTTCGTTCTTCGCCTTCTGCCGTCCGGCGAGAGCTGAACTCCGGCGGTCAGTTGCAGCTCTGCCCAACAGCGTGTTCTCAGTTCTGCGGGCAAGCACGCCCTCTTGCCTTGGCCCCGGGAGCAAAGTCCCGAGCGAGCACTCGACTCAGTGCAATGCACCCGGAAGGACGCTCTCGCTCGTCTTTCAGGGAGCGATTCCTAACAGCAGAAGCAGCAGAGGCACAAACTGCATGACGAGAAGGGACAACGTAGAACACGTCTCTGTCCTGGCACATTTCCGTGTGCGATACTTCCCTCCGGGTCTTCGGGCCTTGCGAAGCTCTGTGTACTGCGAGCGCTGCTACTCGCAGCTGAGAAGGACCGTGGAGCTAGCGGCGAATTCGGAGAGCTCTTCGCTGCACTGCGCCGCTCGCAAGCGGCTTCGTTCTTCGCCTTCTGCCGTCCGGCGAGAGCTGAACTCCGGCGGTCAGTTGCAGCTCTGCCCAACAGCGTGTTCTCAGTTCTGCGGGCAAGCACGCCCTCTTGCCTTGGCCCCGAGTGCAAAGTCCCGAGCGAGCACTCGACTCAGTGCAATGCACCCGGAAGGACGCTCTCGCTCGTCTTTCAAGGAGCGATTCCTAACAGCAGAAGCAGCAGAGGCACAAACTGCATGACGAGAAGGGACAACGTAGAACACGTCTCTGTCCTGGCACATTTTCGTGTGCGATACTTCCCTCCGGGTCTTCGGGCCTTGCGAAGCTCTGTGTACTGCGAGCGCTGCTACTCGCAGCTGAGAAGGACCGTGGAGCTAGCGGCGAATTCGGAGAGCTCTTCGCTGCACTGCGCCGCTCGCAAGCGGCTTCGTTCTTCGCCTTCTGCCGTCCGGCGAGAGATGAACTCCGGCGGTCAGTTGCAGCTCTGCCCAACAGCGTGTTCTCAGTTCTGCGGGCAAGCACGCCCTCTTGCCTTGGCCCCGAGTGCAAAGTCCCGAGCGAGCACTCGACTCAGTGCAATGCACCCGGAAGGACGCTCTCGCTCGTCTTTCAAGGAG
The DNA here is from genome assembly GCF_052056855.1 of Sturnus vulgaris. Classification (NCBI taxonomy): domain Eukaryota; kingdom Metazoa; phylum Chordata; class Aves; order Passeriformes; family Sturnidae; genus Sturnus; species Sturnus vulgaris. The sequence continues at coordinate 120,470 of NW_028276064.1, forward strand.
CGATTCCTAACAGCAGAAGCAGCAGAGGCACAAACTGCATGACGAGAAGGGACAACGTAGAACACGTCTCTGTCCTGGCACATTTTCGTGTGCGATACTTCCCTCCGGGTCTTCGGGCCTTGCGAAGCTCTGTGTACTGCGAGCGCTGCTACTCGCAGCTGAGAAGGACCGTGGAGCTAGCGGCGAATTCGGAGAGCTCTTCGCTGCACTGCGCCGCTCGCAAGCGGCTTCGTTCTTCGCCTTCTGCCGTCCGGCGAGAGATGAACTCCGGCGGTCAGTTGCAGCTCTGCCCAACAGCGTGTTCTCAGTTCTGCGGGCAAGCACGCCCTCTTGCCTTGGCCCCGAGAGCAAAGTCCCGAGCGAGCACTCGACTCAGTGCAATGCACCCGGAAGGACGCTCTCGCTCGCCTTTCAAGGAGCGATTCCTAACAGCAGAAGCAGCAGAGGCACAAACTGCATGACGAGAAGGGACAACGTAGAACACGTCTCTGTCCTGGCACATTTTCGTGTGCGATACTTCCCTCCGGGTCTTCGGGCCTTGCGAAGCCCTGTGTACTGCGAGCGCTGCTACTCGCAGCTGAGAAGGACCGTGGAGCTAGCGGCGAATTCGGAGAGCTCTTCGCTGCACTGCGCCGCTCGCAAGCGGCTTCGTTCTTCGCCTTCTGCCGTCCGGCGAGAGCTGAACTCCAGCGGTCAGTTGCAGCTCTGCCCAACAGCGTGTTCTCAGTTCTGCGGGCAAGCACGCCCTCTTGCCTTGGCCCCGAGAGCAAAGTCCCGAGCGAGCACTCGACTCAGTGCAATGCACCCGGAAGGACGCTCTCGCTCGTCTTTCAAGGAGCGATTCCTAACAGCAGAAGCAGCAGAGGCACAAACTGCATGACGAGAAGGGACAACGTAGAACACGTCTCTGTCCTGGCACATTTCCGTGTGCCATACTTCCCTCCGGGTCTTCGGGCCTTGCGAAGCTCTGTGTACTGCGAGCGCTGCTACTCGCAGCTGAGAAGGACCGTGGAGCTAGCGGCGAATTCGGAGAGCTCTTCGCTGCACTGCGCCGCTCGCAAGCGGCTTCGTTCTTCGCCTTCTGCCGTCCGGCGAGAGCTGAACTCCAGCGGTCAGTTGCAGCTCTGCCCAACAGCGTGTTCTCAGTTCTGCGGGCAAGCACGCCCTCTTGCCTTGGCCCCGAGAGCAAAGTCCCGAGCGAGCACTCGACTCAGTGCAATGCACCCGGAAGGACGCTCTCGCTCGTCTTTCAAGGAGCGATTACCTACAGCAAAAGCAGCAGAGGCACAAACTGCATGACGAGAAGGGACAACGTAGAACACGTCTCTGTCCTGGCACATTTTCGTGTGCGATACTTCCCTCCGGGTCTTCGGGCCTTGCGAAGCTCTGTGTACTGCGAGCGCTGCTACTCGCAGCTGAGAAGGACCGTGGAGCTAGCGGCGAATTCGGAGAGCTCTTCGCTGCACTGCGCCGCTCGCAAGCGGCTTCGTTCTTCGCCTTCTGCCGTCCGGCGAGAGCTGAACTCCAGCGGTCAGTTGCAGCTCTGCCCAACAGCGTGTTCTCAGTTCTGCGGGCAAGCACGCCCTCTTGCCTTGGCCCCGAGTGCAAAGTCCCGAGCGAGCACTCGACTCAGTGCAATGCACCCGGAAGGACGCTCTCGCTCGTCTTTCAAGGAGCGATTCCTAACAGCAGAAGCAGCAGAGGCACAAACTGCATGACGAGAAGGGACAACGTAGAACACGTCTCTGTCCTGGCGCATTTTCGTGTGCGATACTTCCCTCCGGGTCTTCGGGCCTTGCGAAGCTCTGTGTACTGCGAGCGCTGCTACTCGCAGCTGAGAAGGACCGTGGAGCTAGCGGCGAATTCGGAGAGTTCTTCGCTGCACTGCGCCTCTCGCAAGCGGCTTCGTTTTCGCCTTTTGCCGTCCGGCGAGAGCTGAACTCCAGCGGTCAGTTGCAGCTCTGCCCAACAGCGTGTTCTCAGTTCTGCGGGCAAGCACGCCCTCTTGCCTTGGCCCCGAGTGCAAAGTCCCGAGCGAGCACTCGACTCAGTGCAATGCACCCGGAAGGACGCTCTCGCTCGTCTTTCAAGGAGCGATTCCTAACAGCAGAAGCAGCAGAGGCACAAACTGCATGACGAGAAGGGACAACGTAGAACACGTCTCTGTCCTGGCGCATTTTCGTGTGCGATACTTCCCTCCGGGTCTTCGGGCCTTGCGAAGCTCTGTGTACTGCGAGCGCTGCTACTCGCAGCTGAGAAGGACCGTGGAGCTAGCGGCGAATTCGGAGAGCTCTTCGCTGCACTGCGCCGCTCGCAAGCGGCTTCGTTCTTCGCCTTCTGCCGTCCGGCGAGAGCTGAACTCCAGCGGTCAGTTGCAGCTCTGCCCAACAGCGTGTTCTCAGTTCTGCGGGCAAGCACGCCCTCTTGCCTTGGCCCCGAGTGCAAAGTCCCGAGCGAGCACTCGACTCAGTGCAATGCACCCGGAAGGACGCTCTCGCTCGTCTTTCAAGGAGCGATTCCTAACAGCAGAAGCAGCAGAGGCACAAACTGCATGACGAGAAGGGACAACGTAGAACACGTCTCTGTCCTGGCGCATTTTCGTGTGCGATACTTCCCTCCGGGTCTTCGGGCCTTGCGAAGCTCTGTGTACTGCGAGCGCTGCTACTCGCAGCTGAGAAGGACCGTGGAGCTAGCGGCGAATTCGGAGAGCTCTTCGCTGCACTGCGCCGCTCGCAAGCGGCTTCGTTCTTCGCCTTCTGCCGTCCGGCGAGAGCTGAACTCCAGCGGTCAGTTGCAGCTCTGCCCAACAGCGTGTTCTCAGTTCTGCGGGCAAGCACGCCCTCTTGCCTTGGCCCCGAGTGCAAAGTCCCGAGCGAGCACTCGACTCAGTGCAATGCACCCGGAAGGACGCTCTCGCTCGTCTTTCAAGGAGCGATTCCTAACAGCAGAAGCAGCAGAGGCACAAACTGCATGACGAGAAGGGACAACGTAGAACACGTCTCTGTCCTGGCACATTTTCGTGTGCGATACTTCCCTCCGGGTCTTCGGGCCTTGCGAAGCTCCGTGTACTGCGAGCGCTGCTACTCGCAGCTGAGAAGGACCGTGGAGCTAGCGGCGAATTCGGAGAGCTCTTCGCTGCACTGCGCCGCTCGCAAGCGGCTTCGTTCTTCGCCTTCTGCCGTCCGGCGAGAGCTGAACTCCGGCGGTCAGTTGCAGCTCTGCCCAACAGCGTGTTCTCAGTTCTGCGGGCAAGCACGCCCTCTTGCCTTGGCCCCGGGAGCAAAGTCCCGAGCGAGCACTCGACTCAGTGCAATGCACCCGGAAGGACGCTCTCGCTCGTCTTTCAAGGAGCGATTCCTAACAGCAGAAGCAGCAGAGGCACAAACTGCATGACGAGAAGGGACAACGTAGAACACGTCTCTGTCCTGGCACATTTCCGTGTGCCATACTTCCCTCCGGGTCTTCGGGCCTTGCGAAGCTCTGTGTACTGCGAGCGCTGCTACTCGCAGCTGAGAAGGACCGTGGAGCTAGCGGCGAATTCGGAGAGCTCTTCGCTGCACTGCGCCGCTCGCAAGCGGCTTCGTTCTTCGCCTTCTGCCGTCCGGCGAGAGCTGAACTCCGGCGGTCAGTTGCAGCTCTGCCCAACAGCGTGTTCTCAGTTCTGCGGGCAAGCACGCCCTCTTGCCTTGGCCCCGAGTGCAAAGTCCCGAGCGAGCACTCGACTCAGTGCAATGCACCCGGAAGGACGCTCTCGCTCGTCTTTCAAGGAGCGATTCCTAACAGCAGAAGCAGCAGAGGCACAAACTGCATGACGAGAAGGGACAACGTAGAACACGTCTCTGTCCTGGCACATTTCCGTGTGCCATACTTCCCTCCGGGTCTTCGGGCCTTGCGAAGCTCTGTGTACTGCGAGCGCTGCTACTCGCAGCTGAGAAGGACCGTGGAGCTAGCGGCGAATTCGGAGAGCTCTTCGCTGCACTGCGCCGCTCGCAAGCGGCTTCGTTCTTCGCCTTCTGCCGTCCGGCGAGAGCTGAACTCCGGCGGTCAGTTGCAGCTCTGCCCAACAGCGTGTTCTCAGTTCTGCGGGCAAGCACGCCCTCTTGCCTTGGCCCCGAGTACAAAGTCCCGAGCGAGCACTCGACTCAGTGCAATGCACCCGGAAGGACGCTCTCGCTCGTCTTTCAAGGAGCGATTCCTAACAGCAGAAGCAGCAGAGGCACAAACTGCATGACGAGAAGGGACAACGTAGAACACGTCTCTGTCCTGGCACATTTTCGTGTGCGATACTTCCCTCCGGGTCTTCGGGCCTTGCGAAGCTCTGTGTACTGCGAGCGCTGCTACTCGCAGCTGAGAAGGACCGTGGAGCTAGCGGCGAATTCGGAGAGCTCTTCGCTGCACTGCGCCGCTCGCAAGCGGCTTCGTTCTTCGCCTTCTGCCGTCCGGCGAGAGCTGAACTCCAGCGGTCAGTTGCAGCTCTGCCCAACAGCGTGTTCTCAGTTCTGCGGGCAAGCACGCCCTCTTGCCTTGGCCCCGAGTGCAAAGTCCCGAGCGAGCACTCGACTCAGTGCAATGCACCCGGAAGGACGCTCTCGCTCGTCTTTCAAGGAGCGATTCCTAACAGCAGAAGCAGCAGAGGCACAAACTGCATGACGAGAAGGGACAACGTAGAACACGTCTCTGTCCTGGCACATTTTCGTGTGCGATACTTCCCTCCGGGTCTTCGGGCCTTGCGAAGCTCTGTGTACTGCGAGCGCTGCTACTCGCAGCTGAGAAGGACCGTGGAGCTAGCGGCGAATTCGGAGAGCTCTTCGCTGCACTGCGCCGCTCGCAAGCGGCTTCGTTCTTCGCCTTCTGCCGTCCGGCGAGAGCTGAACTCCAGCGGTCAGTTGCAGCTCTGCCCAACAGCGTGTTCTCAGTTCTGCGGGCAAGCACGCCCTCTTGCCTTGGCCCCGAGAGCAAAGCCCCGAGCGAGCACTCGACTCAGTGCAATGCACCCGGAAGGACGCTCTCGCTCGTCTTTCAAGGAGCGATTCCTAACAGCAGAAGCAGCAGAGGCACAAACTGCATGACGAGAAGGGACAACGTAGAACACGTCTCTGTCCTGGCACATTTCCGTGTGCCATACTTCCCTCCGGGTCTTCGGGCCTTGCGAAGCTCTGTGTACTGCGAGCGCTGCTACTCGCAGCTGAGAAGGACCGTGGAGCTAGCGGCGAATTCGGAGAGCTCTTCGCTGCACTGCGCCGCTCGCAAGCGGCTTCGTTCTTCGCCTTCTGCCGTCCGGCGAGAGCTGAACTCCAGCGGTCAGTTGCAGCTCTGCCCAACAGCGTGTTCTCAGTTCTGCGGGCAAGCACGCCCTCTTGCCTTGGCCCCGAGTGCAAAGTCCCGAGCGAGCACTCGACTCAGTGCAATGCACCCGGAAGGACGCTCTCGCTCGCCTTTCAAGGAGCGATTCCTAACAGCAGAAGCAGCAGAGGCACAAACTGCATGACGAGAAGGGACAACGTAGAACACGTCTCTGTCCTGGCACATTTTCGTGTGCGATACTTCCCTCCGGGTCTTCGGGCCTTGCGAAGCTCTGTGTACTGCGAGCGCTGCTACTCGCAGCTGAGAAGGACCGTGGAGCTAGCGGCGAATTCGGAGAGTTCTTCGCTGCACTGCGCCTCTCGCAAGCGGCTTCGTTTTCGCCTTTTGCCGTCCGGCGAGAGCTGAACTCCGGCGGTCAGTTGCAGCTCTGCCCAACAGCGTGTTCTCAGTTCTGCGGGCAAGCACGCCCTCTTGCCTTGGCCCCGAGTGCAAAGTCCCGAGCGAGCACTCGACTCAGTGCAATGCACCCGGAAGGACGCTCTCGCTCGTCTTTCAAGGAGCGATTCCTAACAGCAGAAGCAGCAGAGGCACAAACTGCATGACGAGAAGGGACAACGTAGAACACGTCTCTGTCCTGGCGCATTTTCGTGTGCGATACTTCCCTCCGGGTCTTCGGGCCTTGCGAAGCTCTGTGTACTGCGAGCGCTGCTACTCGCAGCTGAGAAGGACCGTGGAGCTAGCGGCGAATTCGGAGAGCTCTTCGCTGCACTGCGCCGCTCGCAAGCGGCTTCGTTCTTCGCCTTCTGCCGTCCGGCGAGAGCTGAACTCCAGCGGTCAGTTGCAGCTCTGCCCAACAGCGTGTTCTCAGTTCTGCGGGCAAGCACGCCCTCTTGCCTTGGCCCCGAGTGCAAAGTCCCGAGCGAGCACTCGACTCAGTGCAATGCACCCGGAAGGACGCTCTCGCTCGTCTTTCAAGGAGCGATTCCTAACAGCAGAAGCAGCAGAGGCACAAACTGCATGACGAGAAGGGACAACGTAGAACACGTCTCTGTCCTGGCACATTTTCGTGTGCGATACTTCCCTCCGGGTCTTCGGGCCTTGCGAAGCTCTGTGTACTGCGAGCGCTGCTACTCGCAGCTGAGAAGGACCGTGGAGCTAGCGGCGAATTCGGAGAGCTCTTCGCTGCACTGCGCCGCTCGCAAGCGGCTTCGTTCTTCGCCTTCTGCCGTCCGGCGAGAGCTGAACTCCAGCGGTCAGTTGCAGCTCTGCCCAACAGCGTGTTCTCAGTTCTGCGGGCAAGCACGCCCTCTTGCCTTGGCCCCGAGTGCAAAGTCCCGAGCGAGCACTCGACTCAGTGCAATGCACCCGGAAGGACGCTCTCGCTCGTCTTTCAAGGAGCGATTCCTAACAGCAGAAGCAGCAGAGGCACAAACTGCATGACGAGAAGGGACAACGTAGAACACGTCTCTGTCCTGGCACATTTTCGTGTGCGATACTTCCCTCCGGGTCTTCGGGCCTTGCGAAGCTCTGTGTACTGCGAGCGCTGCTACTCGCAGCTGAGAAGGACCGTGGAGCTAGCGGCGAATTCGGAGAGCTCTTCGCTGCACTGCGCCGCTCGCAAGCGGCTTCGTTCTTCGCCTTCTGCCGTCCGGCGAGAGCTGAACTCCAGCGGTCAGTTGCAGCTCTGCCCAACAGCGTGTTCTCAGTTCTGCGGGCAAGCACGCCCTCTTGCCTTGGCCCCGAGTGCAAAGTCCCGAGCGAGCACTCGACTCAGTGCAATGCACCCGGAAGGACGCTCTCGCTCGTCTTTCAAGGAGCGATTCCTAACAGCAGAAGCAGCAGAGGCACAAACTGCATGACGAGAAGGGACAACGTAGAACACGTCTCTGTCCTGGCGCATTTTCGTGTGCGATACTTCCCTCCGGGTCTTCGGGCCTTGCGAAGCTCTGTGTACTGCGAGCGCTGCTACTCGCAGCTGAGAAGGACCGTGGAGCTAGCGGCGAATTCGGAGAGCTCTTCGCTGCACTGCGCCGCTCGCAAGCGGCTTCGTTCTTCGCCTTTTGCCGTCCGGCGAGAGCTGAACTCCAGCGGTCAGTTGCAGCTCTGCCCAACAGCGTGTTCTCAGTTCTGCGGGCAAGCACGCCCTCTTGCCTTGGCCCCGAGTGCAAAGTCCCGAGCGAGCACTCGACTCAGTGCAATGCACCCGGAAGGACGCTCTCGCTCGTCTTTCAAGGAGCGATTACCTACAGCAGAAGCAGCAGAGGCACAAACTGCATGACGAGAAGGGACAACGTAGAACACGTCTCTGTCCTGGCACATTTTCGTGTGCGATACTTCCCTCCGGGTCTTCGGGCCTTGCGAAGCCCTGTGTACTGCGAGCGCTGCTACTCGCAGCTGAGAAGGACCGTGGAGCTAGCGGCGAATTCGGAGAGCTCTTCGCTGCACTGCGCCGCTCGCAAGCGGCTTCGTTCTTCGCCTTCTGCCGTCCGGCGAGAGCTGAACTCCAGCGGTCAGTTGCAGCTCTGCCCAACAGCGTGTTCTCAGTTCTGCGGGCAAGCACGCCCTCTTGCCTTGGCCCCGAGAGCAAAGTCCCGAGCGAGCACTCGACTCAGTGCAATGCACCCGGAAGGACGCTCTCGCTCGTCTTTCAAGGAGCGATTCCTAACAGCAGAAGCAGCAGAGGCACAAACTGCATGACGAGAAGGGACAACGTAGAACACGTCTCTGTCCTGGCACATTTTCGTGTGCGATACTTCCCTCCGGGTCTTCGGGCCTTGCGAAGCTCTGTGTACTGCGAGCGCTGCTACTCGCAGCTGAGAAGGACCGTGGAGCTAGCGGCGAATTCGGAGAGCTCTTCGCTGCACTGCGCCGCTCGCAAGCGGCTTCGTTCTTCGCCTTCTGCCGTCCGGCGAGAGCTGAACTCCAGCGGTCAGTTGCAGCTCTGCCCAACAGCGTGTTCTCAGTTCTGCGGGCAAGCACGCCCTCTTGCCTTGGCCCCGAGAGCAAAGTCCCGAGCGAGCACTCGACTCAGTGCAATGCACCCGGAAGGACGCTCTCGCTCGTCTTTCAAGGAGCGATTCCTAACAGCAGAAGCAGCAGAGGCACAAACTGCATGACGAGAAGGGACAACGTAGAACACGTCTCTGTCCTGGCGCATTTTCGTGTGCGATACTTCCCTCCGGGTCTTCGGGCCTTGCGAAGCTCTGTGTACTGCGAGCGCTGCTACTCGCAGCTGAGAAGGACCGTGGAGCTAGCGGCGAATTCGGAGAGCTCTTCGCTGCACTGCGCCGCTCGCAAGCGGCTTCGTTCTTCGCCTTCTGCCGTCCGGCGAGAGCTGAACTCCAGCGGTCAGTTGCAGCTCTGCCCAACAGCGTGTTCTCAGTTCTGCGGGCAAGCACGCCCTCTTGCCTTGGCCCCGAGTGCAAAGTCCCGAGCGAGCACTCGACTCAGTGCAATGCACCCGGAAGGACGCTCTCGCTCGCCTTTCAAGGAGCGATTCCTAACAGCAGAAGCAGCAGAGGCACAAACTGCATGACGAGAAGGGACAACGTAGAACACGTCTCTGTCCTGGCGCATTTCCGTGTGCCATACTTCCCTCCGGGTCTTCGGGCCTTGCGAAGCTCTGTGTACTGCGAGCGCTGCTACTCGCAGCTGAGAAGGACCGTGGAGCTAGCGGCGAATTCGGAGAGCTCTTCGCTGCACTGCGCCGCTCGCAAGCGGCTTCGTTCTTCGCCTTCTGCCGTCCGGCGAGAGCTGAACTCCAGCGGTCAGTTGCAGCTCTGCCCAACAGCGTGTTCTCAGTTCTGCGGGCAAGCACGCCCTCTTGCCTTGGCCCCGAGTGCAAAGTCCCGAGCGAGCACTCGACTCAGTGCAATGCACCCGGAAGGACGCTCTCGCTCGTCTTTCAAGGAGCGATTCCTAACAGCAGAAGCAGCAGAGGCACAAACTGCATGACGAGAAGGGACAACGTAGAACACGTCTCTGTCCTGGCACATTTTCGTGTGCGATACTTCCCTCCGGGTCTTCGGGCCTTGCGAAGCCCTGTGTACTGCGAGCGCTGCTACTCGCAGCTGAGAAGGACCGTGGAGCTAGCGGCGAATTCGGAGAGCTCTTCGCTGCACTGCGCCGCTCGCAAGCGGCTTCGTTCTTCGCCTTCTGCCGTCCGGCGAGAGCTGAACTCCAGCGGTCAGTTGCAGCTCTGCCCAACAGCGTGTTCTCAGTTCTGCGGGCAAGCACGCCCTCTTGCCTTGGCCCCGAGAGCAAAGTCCCGAGCGAGCACTCGACTCAGTGCAATGCACCCGGAAGGACGCTCTCGCTCGTCTTTCAAGGAGCGATTCCTAACAGCAGAAGCAGCAGAGGCACAAACTGCATGACGAGAAGGGACAACGTAGAACACGTCTCTGTCCTGGCACATTTTCGTGTGCGAAACTTCCCTCCGGGTCTTCGGGCCTTGCGAAGCCCTGTGTACTGCGAGCGCTGCTACTCGCAGCTGAGAAGGACCGTGGAGCTAGCGGCGAATTCGGAGAGCTCTTCGCTGCACTGCGCCGCTCGCAAGCGGCTTCGTTCTTCGCCTTCTGCCGTCCGGCGAGAGCTGAACTCCAGCGGTAAGTTTCAGCTCTGCCCAACAGCGTGTTCTCAGTTCTGCGGGCAAGCACGCCCTCTTGCCTTGGCCCCGAGTGCAAAGTCCCGAGCGAGCACTCGACTCAGTGCAATGCACCCGGAAGGACGCTCTCGCTCGCCTTTCAAGGAGCGATTCCTAACAGCAGAAGCAGCAGAGGCACAAACTGCATGACGAGAAGGGACAACGTAGAACACGTCTCTGTCCTGGCACATTTTCGTGTGCGATACTTCCCTCCGGGTCTTCGGGCCTTGCGAAGCCCTGTGTACTGCGAGCGCTGCTACTCGCAGCTGAGAAGGACCGTGGAGCTAGCGGCGAATTCGGAGAGCTCTTCGCTGCACTGCGCCGCTCGCAAGCGGCTTCGTTCTTCGCCTTCTGCCGTCCGGCGAGAGCTGAACTCCAGCGGTCAGTTGCAGCTCTGCCCAACAGCGTGTTCTCAGTTCTGCGGGCAAGCACGCCCTCTTGCCTTGGCCCCGAGAGCAAAGTCCCGAGCGAGCATTCGACTTAGTGCAATGCACCCGGAAGGACGCTCTCGCTCGTCTTTCAAGGAGCGATTCCTAACAGCAGAAGCAGCAGAGGCACAAACTGCATGACGAGAAGGGACAACGTAGAACACGTCTCTGTCCTGGCACATTTTCGTGTGCGATACTTCCCTCCGGGTCTTCGGGCCTTGCGAAGCCCTGTGTACTGCGAGCGCTGCTACTCGCAGCTGAGAAGGACCGTGGAGCTAGCGGCGAATTCGGAGAGCTCTTCGCTGCACTGCGCCGCTCGCAAGCGGCTTCGTTCTTCGCCTTCTGCCGTCCGGCGAGAGCTGAACTCCAGCGGTCAGTTGCAGCTCTGCCCAACAGCGTGTTCTCAGTTCTGCGGGCAAGCACGCCCTCTTGCCTTGGCCCCGAGAGCAAAGTCCCGAGCGAGCACTCGACTCAGTGCAATGCACCCGGAAGGACGCTCTCGCTCGTCTTTCAAGGAGCGATTACCTACAGCAAAAGCAGCAGAGGCACAAACTGCATGACGAGAAGGGACAACGTAGAACACGTCTCTGTCCTGGCACATTTTCGTGTGCGATACTTCCCTCCGGGTCTTCGGGCCTTGCGAAGCTCTGTGTACTGCGAGCGCTGCTACTCGCAGCTGAGAAGGACCGTGGAGCTAGCGGCGAATTCGGAGAGCTCTTCGCTGCACTGCGCCGCTCGCAAGCGGCTTCGTTCTTCGCCTTCTGCCGTCCGGCGAGAGCTGAACTCCAGCGGTCAGTTGCAGCTCTGCCCAACAGCGTGTTCTCAGTTCTGCGGGCAAGCACGCCCTCTTGCCTTGGCCCCGAGTGCAAAGTCCCGAGCGAGCACTCGACTCAGTGCAATGCACCCGGAAGGACGCTCTCGCTCGTCTTTCAAGGAGCGATTCCTAACAGCAGAAGCAGCAGAGGCACAAACTGCATGACGAGAAGGGACAACGTAGAACACGTCTCTGTCCTGGCACATTTTCGTGTGCGATACTTCCCTCCGGGTCTTCGGGCCTTGCGAAGCTCTGTGTACTGCGAGCGCTGCTACTCGCAGCTGAGAAGGACCGTGGAGCTAGCGGCGAATTCGGAGAGCTCTTCGCTGCACTGCGCCGCTCGCAAGCGGCTTCGTTCTTCGCCTTCTGCCGTCCGGCGAGAGCTGAACTCCAGCGGTCAGTTGCAGCTCTGCCCAACAGCGTGTTCTCAGTTCTGCGGGCAAGCACGCCCTCTTGCCTTGGCCCCGAGTGCAAAGTCCCGAGCGAGCACTCGACTCAGTGCAATGCACCCGGAAGGACGCTCTCGCTCGTCTTTCAAGGAGCGATTCCTAACAGCAGAAGCAGCAGAGGCACAAACTGCATGACGAGAAGGGACAACGTAGAACACGTCTCTGTCCTGGCACATTTTCGTGTGCGATACTTCCCTCCGGGTCTTCGGGCCTTGCGAAGCCCTGTGTACTGCGAGCGCTGCTACTCGCAGCTGAGAAGGACCGTGGAGCTAGCGGCGAATTCGGAGAGCTCTTCGCTGCACTGCGCCGCTCGCAAGCGGCTTCGTTCTTCGCCTTCTGCCGTCCGGCGAGAGCTGAACTCCAGCGGTCAGTTGCAGCTCTGCCCAACAGCGTGTTCTCAGTTCTGCGGGCAAGCACGCCCTCTTGCCTTGGCCCCGAGTGCAAAGTCCCGAGCGAGCACTCGACTCAGTGCAATGCACCCGGAAGGACGCTCTCGCTCGTCTTTCAAGGAGCGATTCCTAACAGCAGAAGCAGCAGAGGCACAAACTGCATGACGAGAAGGGACAACGTAGAACACGTCTCTGTCCTGGCACATTTTCGTGTGCGATACTTCCCTCCGGGGCTTCGGGCCTTGCGAAGCCCTGTGTACTGCGAGCGCTGCTACTCGCAGCTGAGAAGGACCGTGGAGCTAGCGGCGAATTCGGAGAGCTCTTCGCTGCACTGCGCCGCTCGCAAGCGGCTTCGTTCTTCGCCTTCTGCCGTCCGGCGAGAGCTGAACTCCAGCGGTCAGTTGCAGCTCTGCCCAACAGCGTGTTCTCAGTTCTGCGGGCAAGCACGCCCTCTTGCCTTGGCCCCGAGAGCAAAGTCCCGAGCGAGCACTCGACTCAGTGCAATGCACCCGGAAGGACGCTCTCGCTCGTCTTTCAAGGAGCGATTCCTAACAGCAGAAGCAGCAGAGGCACAAACTGCATGACGAGAAGGGACAACGTAGAACACGTCTCTGTCCTGGCACATTTCCGTGTGCCATACTTCCCTCCGGGTCTTCGGGCCTTGCGAAGCCCTGTGTACTGCGAGCGCTGCTACTCGCAGCTGAGAAGGACCGTGGAGCTAGCGGCGAATTCGGAGAGCTCTTCGCTGCACTGCGCCGCTCGCAAGCGGCTTCGTTCTTCGCCTTCTGCCGTCCGGCGAGAGCTGAACTCCAGCGGTCAGTTGCAGCTCTGCCCAACAGCGTGTTCTCAGTTCTGCGGGCAAGCACGCCCTCTTGCCTTGGCCCCGAGAGCAAAGTCCCGAGCGAGCACTCGACTCAGTGCAATGCACCCGGAAGGACGCTCTCGCTCGCCTTTCAAGGAGCGATTCCTAACAGCAGAAGCAGCAGAGGCACAAACTGCATGACGAGAAGGGACAACGTAGAACACGTCTCTGTCCTGGCACATTTTCGTGTGCGATACTTCCCTCCAGGTCTTCGGGCCTTGCGAAGCCCTGTGTACTGCGAGCGCTGCTACTCGCAGCTGAGAAGGACCGTGGAGCTAGCGGCGAATTCGGAGAGCTCTTCGCTGCACTGCGCCGCTCGCAAGCGGCTTCGTTCTTCGCCTTCTGCCGTCCGGCGAGAGCTGAACTCCAGCGGTCAGTTGCAGCTCTGCCCAACAGCGTGTTCTCAGTTCTGCGGGCAAGCACGCCCTCTTGCCTTGGCCCCGGGAGCAAAGTCCCGAGCGAGCACTCGACTCAGTGCAATGCACCCGGAAGGACGCTCTCGCTCGCCTTTCAAGGAGCGATTCCTAACAGCAGAAGCAGCAGAGGCACAAACTGCATGACGAGAAGGGACAACGTAGAACACGTCTCTGTCCTGGCACATTTTCGTGTGCGATACTTCCCTCCGGGTCTTCGGGCCTTGCGAAGCCCTGTGTACTGCGAGCGCTGCTACTCGCAGCTGAGAAGGACCGTGGAGCTAGCGGCGAATTCGGAGAGCTCTTCGCTGCACTGCGCCGCTCGCAAGCGGCTTCGTTCTTCGCCTTCTGCCGTCCGGCGAGAGCTGAACTCCAGCGGTCAGTTGCAGCTCTGCCCAACAGCGTGTTCTCAGTTCTGCGGGCAAGCACGCCCTCTTGCCTTGGCCCCGAGAGCAAAGTCCCGAGCGAGCACTCGACTCAGTGCAATGCACCCGGAAGGACGCTCTCGCTCGTCTTTCAAGGAGCGATTCCTAACAGCAGAAGCAGCAGAGGCACAAACTGCATGACGAGAAGGGACAACGTAGAACACGTCTCTGTCCTGGCACATTTTCGTGTGCGAAACTTCCCTCCGGGTCTTCGGGCCTTGCGAAGCCCTGTGTACTGCGAGCGCTGCTACTCGCAGCTGAGAAGGACCGTGGAGCTAGCGGCGAATTCGGAGAGCTCTTCGCTGCACTGCGCCGCTCGCAAGCGGCTTCGTTCTTCGCCTTCTGCCGTCCGGCGAGAGCTGAACTCCAGCGGTCAGTTGCAGCTCTGCCCAACAGCGTGTTCTCAGTTCTGCGGGCAAGCACGCCCTCTTGCCTTGGCCCCGAGAGCAAAGTCCCGAGCGAGCACTCGACTCAGTGCAATGCACCCGGAAGGACGCTCTCGCTCGCCTTTCAAGGAGCGATTCCTAACAGCAGAAGCAGCAGAGGCACAAACTGCATGACGAGAAGGGACAACGTAGAACACGTCTCTGTCCTGGCACATTTTCGTGTGCGAAACTTCCCTCCGGGTCTTCCGGCCTTGCGAAGCCCTGTGTACTGCGAGCGCTGCTACTCGCAGCTGAGAAGGACCGTGGAGCTAGCGGCGAATTCGGAGAGCTCTTCGCTGCACTGCGCCGCTCGCAAGCGGCTTCGTTCTTCGCCTTCTGCCGTCCGGCGAGAGCTGAACTCCAGCGGTAAGTTTCAGCTCTGCCCAACAGCGTGTTCTCAGTTCTGCGGGCAAGCACGCCCTCTTGCCTTGGCCCCGAGAGCAAAGTCCCGAGCGAGCACTCGACTCAGTGCAATGCACCCGGAAGGACGCTCTCGCTCGCCTTTCAAGGAGCGATTCCTAACAGCAGAAGCAGCAGAGGCACAAACTGCATGACGAGAAGGGACAACGTAGAACACGTCTCTGTCCTGGCACATTTTCGTGTGCGATACTTCCCTCCGGGTCTTCGGGCCTTGCGAAGCCCTGTGTACTGCGAGCGCTGCTACTCGCAGCTGAGAAGGACCGTGGAGCTAGCGGCGAATTCGGAGAGCTCTTCGCTGCACTGCGCCGCTCGCAAGCGGCTTCGTTCTTCGCCTTCTGCCGTCCGGCGAGAGCTGAACTCCAGCGGTCAGTTGCAGCTCTGCCCAACAGCGTGTTCTCAGTTCTGCGGGCAAGCACGCCCTCTTGCCTTGGCCCCGAGAGCAAAGTCCCGAGCGAGCACTCGACTCAGTGCAATGCACCCGGAAAGACGCTGTTGCTCGCCTTTCAAGGAGCGATTCCTAACAGCAGAAGCAGCAGAGGCACAAACTGCATGACGAGAAGGGACAACGTAGAACACGTCTCTGTCCTGGTACATTTTCCTGTGCGAAACTTCCCTCCGGGTCTTCGGTCCTTGCGAAGCTCTATGTACTGTGAGCGCTGCTACTTGCAGCTGAGAAAGACCGTGGAGCTAGCGGCGAATTCGGAGAGCGCTGAGCACGTAGTCAAGAAGCGAGACGTGGCCCTGCAACGCGGTGCTAATAGCAGCTTCCTCGCGGCCGGGGCGAGCTCCGGCCACAAGACATTCTCGTCCTGGCAACGGATCTCTGTGAAGGGCGTAGGCGAAATGCTTTCGTTTTCCATTCGAACTGCGAGAGAGGCAGACTGTTGCACGGAGCTCTGAGAACAAAGGTGCACGCCCTAGGCGGGCTTGGGCAGAAGCAGCGTTCTCTAGCTCTTGGCTGCCGGCGCACTTGTGGTTGTGTGGCGCCCTTGCAGTGGCTTCTGGCCGCCGGCAAGTGAAAGCGGCTCCACGCTTGGGCGAGGGCGGTGAACGAAGCGGCACTAGTCCCGTGCTTGTGTGCACCACGTTACAGGCTACTAGGAGAGGAAGGTGGTTGACTCTCGCTTGCCTTCCCAAGTGCCCTTAGCAGTCGGAAGGAGCAAGCTGAAGCACTGCTGCTTGTGCTGCTCCTTGGTTCCCTTGCAGCCCGCTGTGAAAGCATTGGCGGTCGCTTCTAGGCGCCGAGTTGCACACAGCACCACTGTAAGTGCCGCGGAGAAGGGAAATCCAGAGTGCAGCGAGGAGCTGGACGTGGCTTACGTGCAGTAAGGAGAAGGTGAACCTAGGCACTGCCTCTTCAATCTGGCCGCCTCTGCTCTGGTAGCAACTTTTGCAAGTCGGCAGAGGGAGCTGCGAGTATGTAGAACGGAGGGCAGCGAGACGCCGTGTGTTATGCGCCCTTTCAGGGCTGCTGCCAGGGTGCCACTTTAAGAACGCCTTCTTCTTCCTCGCGTCCTTCCTCCACTATAGTCTCCTGGATTCACCTGAGACTCTTCCTAGGCATCTCCCTGATCCTTTTTGCAATGAGTCTCACATCATTCTCCTGAAGAAACTGTCTGCTTATGGTTTGCATGGGTGGGCTGTTTGCTGGGTGACAAACTGGGTGATGGCCAGGCCCACAGAGTGGTGGGAAATAGAGTTCATCCAGCTGGTCCCCAAGGCTCGGTCTTGGGCCCAGTCCTGTTTAATATCTTGCTCAGTGTTCTGGACAAGGGGATAGAGTACACGCCCAGGAAGTTCACAGATGATGCAAAGTTGGCTGGTAGTGTTTTTTTCTTCTGGAGGACAGCAGGCTCTGCTTCTTCTTCCTCCTGTTCTGAGGTCGCTGCTCCCTCTTCATCCCTCATTAAGTGTGCTGATTTTGTCACTTGGATGAGAAAACAAACAATTTTAGCAACAATACTAGTGGCAGGGTACAAGAAAGGAAGAGTTCACACGAATCCCCCCCCCCCCCCGCCCAACAACAGAAAATACCTGATGGCTCCTCTGCCCAGCTTACTGACTACACCGGAACCCATTGTCCCCCAAAGATACTCCCTTCTCCCTGCCCCCAGCCATGATGTGAGATGGAATAGAATAACTAAGATTAAGATTCTCCCTATGGAACTCCATCATACTTCGATTCTGGGAAAAAAAATTTCTTGAAGTTCTATCATTTCAGATCATTTGAATTTGAATTTGCATACTAAAAAGTCTAGCCAGAAACTCATGACAATATTAATAGCCCATTCTAGAATGTCCGAGATGATAGACACTTCTTTCAAGAGAATGTGATACCTCACGTGACTTCTCCAGAATTTAAATGAACAGCGGGAGTAGTCTACAAGATTCTTGCTGCCATCTGGATTTCCTGGTATTTGGCTGGTCTATGTAAACCAACCAGCTATTCAGCAGAGGGAATATTAGTGTGATACTTGATGGTATGTGAGATGGAACACAGTAATTTATGGCTTTTTGCATAGTGATGAAGCTGTAAAGAAAGCTCCGTAATGCTCAGACAAGGAGGCTGCTGGACTTCAAGCAGCAAAGGCCCAAAACGAACCAGTGAAAAGGTGTCATTGAAAAAAAAAAAAAAGCCAGGTGGGGAGCAAAGTGATACTTAAGGGCAGTTTACTGAAAGAGGGAATCTAGTGAAAAAAAAAGTCCAAGAGTGAAGGAATAACAGAGAAAATGAAACTAAGGAAGGAAATCAATCTCAGCTAATCATTTCAGAAGCTAACAAGTTGTCATTGCAATGATGCATAAAGTGAGAAAAAATAAATATGTCTGCGCCAAAATCTGAAATATGAACTTTATTGCATTCTGTCTTCCACGGAATCATACAACAGTCTGTGATTAAAGATCATGTAGTCCAACTTCCTTGCCAGGTAGATCTTACAGTAGATCAAATTGCTCAAGACTAGCCAAACTGATAAGGAGCACTCTCAATGATGGGGCATCCACAACTTCTCTGGAACACCCGTTTGAGTGTCTCACCAGCTTCATTGTAGAAAAGTTTTTCCTTTTAGCCAATCTAAACCTAGTCTCAGTTTGAAAGCATGGCCCCTTATCCTGTCTCTGCAAACTTTCCTAAAAAGTCTTTCTCCATTTGTCTTATACCCTCTTTACATATTCAAAGGCCACAATACTGTCTCTCCAGAAACCTCTCTTCTCCAGGCTAAAAGATCCTACTTTTCACAAGAACCAGGTCATAAACTGAGATGGAAGACATCTCAGGAGATCAGATCATCCAACAGCTCAGCGTAAGAATAGCTCTGAAGTCAGATCAACTAGCTTAGGGCTGTGTCTGTTTGAATTTTGAAAATTAGCAGGACTTGAAATGCTTCAAGGAAGAGAACTCGGGGTGGCTCCAGAAACAGCCTGAGAAACTCGAGCAAACTCGAAACCTCAGAAACTACCACTGCTTTCTCTCCCTCAGCCCAAGCAGTCCCAAAGAAGAAGTGTTCCCAGCAGGCTGGGATAGCACACATATACACTACATATACGTGACAGGCATCGCCAGCAGCCACATCCTGCTCCTTTCTGTGGCTGGCAAGAGTGAGACTGGATGTTTACATGTGGGCAAACTGGGTCCCTCCAGCAGCTCACACACTCAGCCTGCCCAGTGACCCCACTGAATTCCAGTATTAGCAGTGTGCCAAGGCCACAGCACTACTCCGCTTGCTGGCACAGACCATCACACGCCTCCTAAATCAGTCAGGACTCCCCTGGTCCCACAGCCAGCACCCCACTTGCCCTCCGCCAGGCCACTGCCATTGTTCACCAACTTCTCCACTTTGATCTTTGCTGGTGCTCTCAACACTGGCACACCCAGATGTTCTGCAGCTGTTGTCTCCTGGTGGAAAGGACTTGTAAAGCCATGTTTCCTAACAGGACTTCCACAACCTTTCAAAGCAACCTTTTCTGGGGTATGAACAATCTCATTCAAATGTCAACATTTCTTTTCCCGTATGTGAAATCAGAATTTCCTTCTTCCGGGCATGCCCAAAACAAGGCACAAACTACATTGTGCCTTCTGTTTCACATGCTGACTCGTTTGTAAACAATGCTAGGAGAATACCTGTTTTGATCCAAGCTAATCTCTGGCCCTTATAGTGCTTTCGGTAGTTAGTTTTGCTTTGTTATTTACTTGATGTCCCATTGAATTGTTGAATCATAAACAGACTACCTGTCTGTATAGCAGCATAGCAGTGATGAATAAATGCAAGAGAAGGAGCAAGGTGATTGTTTGCTAGACTCTTCCTAGAAACTGAGAAATCTGTTACTTAATGCTGACCACAGCAGATGGAGGAAGCATCCTACATGATGTCAAAGCAATGAAGCTGTAATCACTTTTATGATTACAGTCAAGGCACTGCTTTTGCCACCATAAGTGGAGTGCAGGGAATCTTAAAAGACGACACTCTAACTGTTGTCCATGCTCACTGAGAAAATAATGCTTTTACAGCAGAGCAGGTCTCACCGCAGCTAAATCATGGCTTCAACTGTACACCGCCTTCAAAAAGCCCACAAAAACACAAATGAAAGGATTTGGAACCCAAGGGAATCTCGGATTGTGACATCAGCTCACTCTGGATTCTTTCCAAATTCTCAATTCCATTTTCTTCCGAGCCAATTTTCCCACCTAACTTGAGATGTAATTTATGGATTTCCAACACATCTAGTTACCTTAGAATTAGATTGCCACTAGCCAAAAAGACAGAAACAAGCAGTTAAGTGAAGACTGAAACCATGGTTGTTTAGAACAGCAAAACTTGGGCGAAACTATTCTTAAGAAAACCAAAACTTTTAGGACTTACCCATGTATTTTTGGAGGTGGAAAAAGTTTTACATCGAAAAGTCCCTAGGGAACTCTCTTCAGTGCCTGGAGAGCCGCTGTCGCTCGCCTTTCAAGGACCTATTCGTCACAGCAGAGGCAGCAGAGCACAAGATGGCCGACGAGAAGGGGCAGTGTAGAACTCTCTGTCTGTCTGTGTCTCTACTCAGTGTAGAACGTCTCTATCCTGGCACATTTTCGAGTGCGATACTTCCCTCCGGGTCTTCGGTCCTTGCGAAGCTCTATGTACTGTGAGCGCTGCTACTTGCAGCTGAGAAAGACCGTGGAGCTAGCGGCGAATTCGGAGAGCGCTGAGCACGTAGTCAAGAAGCGAGACGTGTCCCTGCAACGCGGTGCTAATAGCAGCTTCCTCGCGGCGGGGGCGAGCTCCGGCCACAAGACATTCTCGTCCTGGCAACGGATCTCTGTGAAGGGCGTAGGCGAAAAGCTTTCGTTTTCCATTCGAACTGCGAGAGAGGCAGACTGTTGCACGGAGCTCTGAGAACAAAGGTGCACGCCCTAGGCGGGCTTGGGCAGAAGCAGCGTTCTCTAGCTCTTGGCTGCCGGCGCACTTGTGGTTGTGTGGCGCCCTTGCAGCGGCTTCTGGCCGCCGGCAAGTGAAAGCGGCTCCACGCTTGGGCGAGGGCGGTGAACGAAGCGGCACTAGTCCCGTGCTTGTGTGCACCACGTTACTAGGAGAGGAAGGTGGTTGACTCTCGCTTGCCTTCCCAAGTGCCCTTAGCAGTCGGAAGGAGCAAGCTGAAGCACTGCTGCTTGTGCTGCTCCTTGGTTCCCTTGCAGCCCGCTGTGAAAGCATTGGCGGTCACTTCTAGGCGCCGAGTTGCACACAGCACCACGGTAAGTGCCTCGGAGAAGGGAAATCCAGAGTGCAGCGAGGAGCTGGACGTGGCTTACGTGCAGTAAGGAGAAGGTGAACCTAGGCACTGCCTCTTCAATCTGGCCGCCTCTGCTCTGGTAGCAACTTTTGCAAGTCGGCAGAGGGAGCCGCGAGTATGTAGAACGGAGGGCAGCGAGATGCCGTGTGTTATGCGCCTTTTCAGGGCTGCTGCCAGGGTGCTACTTTAAGAACGCCTTTTTCTTCCTCGCGTCCTTCTCGCTTCGCTCTAGCTGCATGGAGTACAGCACAGCGAAGGAGTGAGGAAGGGCTCTGCCCCAGCTTTTGTCCCGGCCTGCCTGTGCTGCGCCTTTAGCTGCACACGAGAACAACGGCATTTCTTACCCGCAAGGTAAAAAAGGCTTTAGTGTAGCCTTAGGAATGGCAAGTGCCTAGGCATTAAGTTGAGCGACCACGTATGAGGGAGTCTTTAGAGGTTTCCTCCCCCATGGCGCAGGTGTATTCTCATTCTCGTGCTGAACTGAAAAGTCCGGGCATGGCAAGACTGGCCTGCCTTGTGCAGAGACGAACACAAATGTGGGGCTATGATCCTCTGTGTTCGGAGCTCTGCTTCCGGGTGTGTGGGCCGCCGTGAGCCCGCAGCAGCCGCCGAGGACAGTGTGGATTGTGGATGAGTCTGGGCTGGCCCCCGGCCCCCCCGTTGGTCTGACAGCGGCAGAAGTGGCGTAGGAGCGGCATCGCCTGAGGGCCCCATGGGGGGCGGGAAGAGAGCCGGGAGTGACCCCGAACGACACCGGAAGCGATATCCGTAGGGCCCGGAAGGCCAGCGTTGCCATCGAGTTTGGCCGGTAGGAGGCGTCTAAGGTGCTTTGAAAGGTGGAGCTTCTTTGCTCTAGGACAGTCTGGGAGAGCTGAGGGTGTCCAATCTGGAGAACAGAAGGCTCCAGGGAGATCTTCGAGCCCTTTGCAGTGCCTGCTGGGGCTCCAAGATAGCTGGGGAGGGACTTTGGAAAAGGGTCTGGACTCGCAGGACAAGGGGGAATAGCTTCAAACTGCCAGAGGGCTGGGATAGATGGGATATTGGAAAGGAATTCTTCCTTGGGTGGGTGCTGAGGCACATGTTGCTCAAAGAGGCTGTGTAGGAGCCCCATGGCAGGAAGCGTCCAGGGCCAGGCTGGAGCGGACATGGAGCAACCTGGACTAGTGGAAAAGTGTCCCTGCCCGTGTCAGGATGTGGGAAGAAGATAATTTGTCTCTAAGGTCGCTTCCAGTCCAAACCATTCTGGGATTCTAGGATTCATGGAAGGCCCTTTTCCAAGTGAAGTGTTGTATCTCTTGGCTCCCAGCTTGTAGTTGCCAGTTCTTCTGGAAGCAGGCGTGGCGAAGCAGCTGTGATGAGCCATGGGTTCTCAATAGGACGAGTGTGATATATTTGCAGAGAGGAAGGCTGCAGACAGATCTTCAAGGTCCAGGTAAAACAAGCAAAGGATTGAATAGAAGCCAAAGATTGGTTGTGTTAGTCAGTTTGCTGGCTGTTGAAATGGCCCCAGGTAATTTTCAACATTTCTAATTTGGATTTGTTTGAGTAAAAAATGAATGTGTTACCTCCAGCGTAGGCTCTCCAATGCATCTCCATGTGCTCCCATCTCTTTGTTGTATATCGGGTTCTATTAACTGAAGACAGAATCATAACACAGTAGTAAAACATTTAGAGGTGCGAAGCCCTGTGTACTGCGAGCGCTGCTACTCGCAGCTGAGAAGGACCGTGGAGCTAGCGGCGAATTCGGAGAGCTCTTCGCTGCACTGCGCCGCTCGCAAGCGGCTTCGTTCTTCGCCTTCTGCCGTCCGGCGAGAGCTGAACTCCAGCGGTCAGTTGCAGCTCTGCCCAACAGCGTGTTCTCAGTTCTGCGGGCAAGCACGCCCTCTTGCCTTGGCCCCGAGAGCAAAGTCCCGAGCGAGCACTCGACTCAGTGCAATGCACCCGGAAGGACGCTCTCGCTCGTCTTTCAAGGAGCGATTCCTAACAGCAGAAGCAGCAGAGGCACAAACTGCATGACGAGAAGGGACAACGTAGAACACGTCTCTGTCCTGGCACATTTTCGTGTGCGATACTTCCCTCCGGGTCTTCGGGCCTTGCGAAGCTCTGTGTACTGCGAGCGCTGCTACTCGCAGCTGAGAAGGACCGTGGAGCTAGCGGCGAATTCGGAGAGCTCTTCGCTGCACTGCGCCGCTCGCAAGCGGCTTCGTTCTTCGCCTTCTGCCGTCCGGCGAGAGCTGAACTCCAGCGGTCAGTTGCAGCTCTGCCCAACAGCGTGTTCTCAGTTCTGCGGGCAAGCACGCCCTCTTGCCTTGGCCCCGAGAGCAAAGTCCCGAGCGAGCACTCGACTCAGTGCAATGCACCCGGAAGGACGCTCTCGCTCGTCTTTCAAGGAGCGATTCCTAACAGCAGAAGCAGCAGAGGCACAAACTGCATGACGAGAAGGGACAACGTAGAACACGTCTCTGTCCTGGCACATTTTCGTGTGCGATACTTCCCTCCGGGTCTTCGGGCCTTGCGAAGCTCTGTGTACTGCGAGCGCTGCTACTCGCAGCTGAGAAGGACCGTGGAGCTAGCGGCGAATTCGGAGAGCTCTTCGCTGCACTGCGCCGCTCGCAAGCGGCTTCGTTCTTCGCCTTCTGCCGTCCGGCGAGAGCTGAACTCCAGCGGTCAGTTGCAGCTCTGCCCAACAGCGTGTTCTCAGTTCTGCGGGCAAGCACGCCCTCTTGCCTTGGCCCCGAGAGCAAAGTCCCGAGCGAGCACTCGACTCAGTGCAATGCACCCGGAAGGACGCTCTCGCTCGTTTTTCAAGGAGCGATTCCTAACAGCAGAAGCAGCAGAGGCACAAACTGCATGACGAGAAGGGACAACGTAGAACACGTCTCTGTCCTGGCGCATTTTCGTGTGCGATACTTCCCTCCGGGTCTTCGGGCCTTGCGAAGCTCTGTGTACTGCGAGCGCTGCTACTCGCAGCTGAGAAGGACCGTGGAGCTAGCGGCGAATTCGGAGAGTTCTTCGCTGCACTGCGCCGCTCGCAAGCGGCTTCGTTTTCGCCTTTTGCCGTCCGGCGAGAGCTGAACTCCAGCGGTCAGTTGCAGCTCTGCCCAACAGCGTGTTCTCAGTTCTGCGGGCAAGCACGCCCTCTTGCCTTGGCCCCGAGAGCAAAGTCCCGAGCGAGCACTCGACTCAGTGCAATGCACCCGGAAGGACGCTCTCGCTCGTCTTTCAAGGAGCGATTCCTAACAGCAGAAGCAGCAGAGGCACAAACTGCATGACGAGAAGGGACAACGTAGAACACGTCTCTGTCCTGGCACATTTTCGTGTGCGATACTTCCCTCCGGGTCTTCGGGCCTTGCGAAGCCCTGTGTACTGCGAGCGCTGCTACTCGCAGCTGAGAAGGACCGTGGAGCTAGCGGCGAATTCGGAGAGCTCTTCGCTGCACTGCGCCGCTCGCAAGCGGCTTCGTTCTTCGCCTTCTGCCGTCCGGCGAGAGCTGAACTCCAGCGGTCAGTTGCAGCTCTGCCCAACAGCGTGTTCTCAGTTCTGCGGGCAAGCACGCCCTCTTGCCTTGGCCCCGAGAGCAAAGTCCCGAGCGAGCACTCGACTCAGTGCAATGCACCCGGAAGGACGCTCTCGCTCGTCTTTCAAGGAGCGATTCCTAACAGCAGAAGCAGCAGAGGCACAAACTGCATGACGAGAAGGGACAACGTAGAACACGTCTCTGTCCTGGCACATTTTCGTGTGCGATACTTCCCTCCGGGTCTTCGGGCCTTGCGAAGCTCTGTGTACTGCGAGCGCTGCTACTCGCAGCTGAGAAGGACCGTGGAGCTAGCGGCGAATTCGGAGAGCTCTTCGCTGCACTGCGCCGCTCGCAAGCGGCTTCGTTCTTCGCCTTCTGCCGTCCGGCGAGAGCTGAACTCCAGCGGTCAGTTGCAGCTCTGCCCAACAGCGTGTTCTCAGTTCTGCGGGCAAGCACGCCCTCTTGCCTTGGCCCCGAGTGCAAAGACCCGAGCGAGCACTCGACTCAGTGCAATGCACCCGGAAGGACGCTCTCGCTCGTCTTTCAAGGAGCGATTACCTACAGCAGAAGCAGCAGAGGCACAAACTGCATGACGAGAAGGGACAACGTAGAACACGTCTCTGTCCTGGCACATTTTCGTGTGCGATACTTCCCTCCGGGTCTTCGGGCCTTGCGAAGCTCTGTGTACTGCGAGCGCTGCTACTCGCAGCTGAGAAGGACCGTGGAGCTAGCGGCGAATTCGGAGAGCTCTTCGCTGCACTGCGCCGCTCGCAAGCGGCTTCGTTCTTCGCCTTCTGCCGTCCGGCGAGAGCTGAACTCCAGCGGTCAGTTGCAGCTCTGCCCAACAGCGTGTTCTCAGTTCTGCGGGCAAGCACGCCCTCTTGCCTTGGCCCCGAGAGCAAAGTCCCGAGCGAGCACTCGACTCAGTGCAATGCACCCGGAAGGACGCTCTCGCTCGTCTTTCAAGGAGCGATTCCTAACAGCAGAAGCAGCAGAGGCACAAACTGCATGACGAGAAGGGACAACGTAGAACACGTCTCTGTCCTGGCACATTTCCGTGTGCCATACTTCCCTCCGGGTCTTCGGGCCTTGCGAAGCTCCGTGTACTGCGAGCGCTGCTACTCGCAGCTGAGAAGGACCGTGGAGCTAGCGGCGAATTCGGAGAGCTCTTCGCTGCACTGCGCCGCTCGCAAGCGGCTTCGTTCTTCGCCTTCTGCCGTCCGGCGAGAGCTGAACTCCAGCGGTCAGTTGCAGCTCTGCCCAACAGCGTGTTCTCAGTTCTGCGGGCAAGCACGCCCTCTTGCCTTGGCCCCGAGAGCAAAGTCCCGAGCGAGCACTCGACTCAGTGCAATGCACCCGGAAGGACGCTCTCGCTCGTCTTTCAAGGAGCGATTACCTACAGCAAAAGCAGCAGAGGCACAAACTGCATGACGAGAAGGGACAACGTAGAACACGTCTCTGTCCTGGCACATTTTCGTGTGCGATACTTCCCTCCGGGTCTTCGGGCCTTGCGAAGCTCCGTGTACTGCGAGCGCTGCTACTCGCAGCTGAGAAGGACCGTGGAGCTAGCGGCGAATTCGGAGAGCTCTTCGCTGCACTGCGCCGCTCGCAAGCGGCTTCGTTCTTCGCCTTCTGCCGTCCGGCGAGAGCTGAACTCCGGCGGTCAGTTGCAGCTCTGCCCAACAGCGTGTTCTCAGTTCTGCGGGCAAGCACGCCCTCTTGCCTTGGCCCCGAGAGCAAAGTCCCGAGCGAGCACTCGACTCAGTGCAATGCACCCGGAAGGACGCTCTCGCTCGTCTTTCAAGGAGCGATTCCTAACAGCACAAGCAGCAGAGGCACAAACTGCATGACGAGAAGGGACAACGTAGAACACGTCTCTGTCCTGGCACATTTCCGTGTGCCATACTTCCCTCCGGGTCTTCGGGCCTTGCGAAGCTCCGTGTACTGCGAGCGCTGCTACTCGCAGCTGAGAAGGACCGTGGAGCTAGCGGCGAATTCGGAGAGCTCTTCGCTGCACTGCGCCGCTCGCAAGCGGCTTCGTTCTTCGCCTTCTGCCGTCCGGCGACAGCTGAACTCCGGCGGTCAGTTGCAGCTCTGCCCAACAGCGTGTTCTCAGTTCTGCGGGCAAGCACGCCCTCTTGCCTTGGCCCCGGGAGCAAAGTCCCGAGCGAGCACTCGACTCAGTGCAATGCACCCGGAAGGACGCTCTCGCTCGTCTTTCAAGGAGCGATTCCTAACAGCACAAGCAGCAGAGGCACAAACTGCATGACGAGAAGGGACAACGTAGAACACGTCTCTGTCCTGGCACATTTTCGTGTGCGATACTTCCCTCCGGGTCTTCGGGCCTTGCGAAGCTCCGTGTACTGCGAGCGCTGCTACTCGCAGCTGAGAAGGACCGTGGAGCAAGCGGCGAATTCGGAGAGCTCTTCGCTGCACTGCGCCGCTCGCAAGCGGCTTCGTTCTTCGCCTTCTGCCGTCCGGCGAGAGCTGAACTCCGGCGGTCAGTTGCAGCTCTGCCCAACAGCGTGTTCTCAGTTCTGCGGGCAAGCACGCCCTCTTGCCTTGGCCCCGAGAGCAAAGTCCCGAGCGAGCACTCGACTCAGTGCAATGCACCCGGAAGGACGCTCTCGCTCGTCTTTCAAGGAGCGATTCCTAACAGCAGAAGCAGCAGAGGCACAAACTGCATGACGAGAAGGGACAACGTAGAACACGTCTCTGTCCTGGCACATTTTCGTGTGCGATACTTCCCTCCGGGTCTTCGGGCCTTGCGAAGCTCCGTGTACTGCGAGCGCTGCTACTCGCAGCTGAGAAGGACCGTGGAGCAAGCGGCGAATTCGGAGAGCTCTTCGCTGCACTGCGCCGCTCGCAAGCGGCTTCGTTCTTCGCCTTCTGCCGTCCGGCGAGAGCTGAACTCCGGCGGTCAGTTGCAGCTCTGCCCAACAGCGTGTTCTCAGTTCTGCGGGCAAGCACGCCCTCTTGCCTTGGCCCCGGGAGCAAAGTCCCGAGCGAGCACTCGACTCAGTGCAATGCACCCGGAAGGACGCTCTCGCTCGTCTTTCAAGGAGCGATTCCTAACAGCAGAAGCAGCAGAGGCACAAACTGCATGACGAGAAGGGACAACGTAGAACACGTCTCTGTCCTGGCACATTTTCGTGTGCGATACTTCCCTCCGGGTCTTCGGGCCTTGCGAAGCTCCGTGTACTGCGAGCGCTGCTACTCGCAGCTGAGAAGGACCGTGGAGCAAGCGGCGAGTTCGGAGAGCTCTTCGCTGCACTGCGCCGCTCGCAAGCGGCTTCGTTCTTCGCCTTCTGCCGTCCGGCGAGAGCTGAACTCCGGCGGTCAGTTGCAGCTCTGCCCAACAGCGTGTTCTCAGTTCTGCGGGCAAGCACGCCCTCTTGCCTTGGCCCCGGGAGCAAAGTCCCGAGCGAGCACTCGACTCAGTGCAATGCACCCGGAAGGACGCTCTCGCTCGTCTTTCAAGGAGCGATTCCTAACAGCACAAGCAGCAGAGGCACAAACTGCATGACGAGAAGGGACAACGTAGAACACGTCTCTGTCCTGGCACATTTTCGTGTGCGATACTTCCCTCCGGGTCTTCGGGCCTTGCGAAGCTCCGTGTACTGCGAGCGCTGCTACTCGCAGCTGAGAAGGACCGTGGAGCTAGCGGCGAATTCGGAGAGCTCTTCGCTGCACTGCGCCGCTCGCAAGCGGCTTCGTTCTTCGCCTTCTGCCGTCCGGCGAGAGCTGAACTCCGGCGGTCAGTTGCAGCTCTGCCCAACAGCGTGTTCTCAGTTCTGCGGGCAAGCACGCCCTCTTGCCTTGGCCCCGGGAGCAAAGTCCCGAGCGAGCACTCGACTCAGTGCAATGCACCCGGAAGGACGCTCTCGCTCGTCTTTCAAGGAGCGATTCCTAACAGCAGAAGCAGCAGAGGCACAAACTGCATGACGAGAAGGGACAACGTAGAACACGTCTCTGTCCTGGCACATTTTCGTGTGCGATACTTCCCTCCGGGTCTTCGGGCCTTGCGAAGCTCCGTGTACTGCGAGCGCTGCTACTCGCAGCTGAGAAGGACCGTGGAGCTAGCGGCGAATTCGGAGAGCTCTTCGCTGCACTGCGCCGCTCGCAAGCGGCTTCGTTCTTCGCCTTCTGCCGTCCGGCGAGAGCTGAACTCCGGCGGTCAGTTGCAGCTCTGCCCAACAGCGTGTTCTCAGTTCTGCGGGCAAGCACGCCCTCTTGCCTTGGCCCCGGGAGCAAAGTCCCGAGCGAGCACTCGACTCAGTGCAATGCACCCGGAAGGACGCTCTCGCTCGCCTTTCAAGGAGCGATTCCTAACAGCAGAAGCAGCAGAGGCACAAACTGCATGACGAGAAGGGACAACGTAGAACACGTCTCTGTCCTGGCACATTTCCGTGTGCCATACTTCCCTCCGGGTCTTCGGGCCTTGCGAAGCTCTGTGTACTGCGAGCGCTGCTACTCGCAGCTGAGAAGGACCGTGGAGCTAGCGGCGAATTCGGAGAGCTCTTCGCTGCACTGCGCCGCTCGCAAGCGGCTTCGTTCTTCGCCTTCTGCCGTCCGGCGAGAGCTGAACTCCAGCGGTCAGTTGCAGCTCTGCCCAACAGCGTGTTCTCAGTTCTGCGGGCAAGCACGCCCTCTTGCCTTGGCCCCGAGAGCAAAGTCCCGAGCGAGCACTCGACTCAGTGCAATGCACCCGGAAAGACGCTGTTGCTCGCCTTTCAAGGAGCGATTCCTAACAGCAGAAGCAGCAGAGGCACAAACTGCATGACGAGAAGGGACAACGTAGAACACGTCTCTGTCCTGGTACATTTTCCTGTGCGAAACTTCCCTCCGGGTCTTCGGTCCTTGCGAAGCTCTATGTACTGTGAGCGCTGCTACTTGCAGCTGAGAAAGACCGTGGAGCTAGCGGCGAATTCGGAGAGCGCTGAGCACGTAGTCAAGAAGCGAGACGTGGCCCTGCAACGCGGTGCTAATAGCAGCTTCCTCGCGGCCGGGGCGAGCTCCGGCCACAAGACATTCTCGTCCTGGCAACGGATCTCTGTGAAGGGCGTAGGCGAAATGCTTTCGTTTTCCATTCGAACTGCGAGAGAGGCAGACTGTTGCACGGAGCTCTGAGAACAAAGGTGCACGCCCTAGGCGGGCTTGGGCAGAAGCAGCGTTCTCTAGCTCTTGGCTGCCGGCGCACTTGTGGTTGTGTGGCGCCCTTGCAGTGGCTTCTGGCCGCCGGCAAGTGAAAGCGGCTCCACGCTTGGGCGAGGGCGGTGAACGAAGCGGCACTAGTCCCGTGCTTGTGTGCACCACGTTACAGGCTACTAGGAGAGGAAGGTGGTTGACTCTCGCTTGCCTTCCCAAGTGCCCTTAGCAGTCGGAAGGAGCAAGCTGAAGCACTGCTGCTTGTGCTGCTCCTTGGTTCCCTTGCAGCCCGCTGTGAAAGCATTGGCGGTCGCTTCTAGGCGCCGAGTTGCACACAGCACCACTGTAAGTGCCGCGGAGAAGGGAAATCCAGAGTGCAGCGAGGAGCTGGACGTGGCTTACGTGCAGTAAGGAGAAGGTGAACCTAGGCACTGCCTCTTCAATCTGGCCGCCTCTGCTCTGGTAGCAA
This sequence comes from Sturnus vulgaris, assembly GCF_052056855.1. NCBI lineage: Eukaryota > Metazoa > Chordata > Aves > Passeriformes > Sturnidae > Sturnus > Sturnus vulgaris. The sequence goes on from NW_028276064.1 coordinate 149,947, forward strand.
CTTTTGCAAGTCGGCAGAGGGAGCTGCGAGTATGTAGAACGGAGGGCAGCGAGACGCCGTGTGTTATGCGCCCTTTCAGGGCTGCTGCCAGGGTGCCACTTTAAGAACGCCTTCTTCTTCCTCGCGTCCTTCCTCCACTATAGTCTCCTGGATTCACCTGAGACTCTTCCTAGGCATCTCCCTGATCCTTTTTGCAATGAGTCTCACATCATTCTCCTGAAGAAACTGTCTGCTTATGGTTTGCATGGGTGGGCTGTTTGCTGGGTGACAAACTGGGTGATGGCCAGGCCCACAGAGTGGTGGGAAATAGAGTTCATCCAGCTGGTCCCCAAGGCTCGGTCTTGGGCCCAGTCCTGTTTAATATCTTGCTCAGTGTTCTGGACAAGGGGATAGAGTACACGCCCAGGAAGTTCACAGATGATGCAAAGTTGGCTGGTAGTGTTTTTTTCTTCTGGAGGACAGCAGGCTCTGCTTCTTCTTCCTCCTGTTCTGAGGTCGCTGCTCCCTCTTCATCCCTCATTAAGTGTGCTGATTTTGTCACTTGGATGAGAAAACAAACAATTTTAGCAACAATACTAGTGGCAGGGTACAAGAAAGGAAGAGTTCACACGAATCCCCCCCCCCCCCCGCCCAACAACAGAAAATACCTGATGGCTCCTCTGCCCAGCTTACTGACTACACCGGAACCCATTGTCCCCCAAAGATACTCCCTTCTCCCTGCCCCCAGCCATGATGTGAGATGGAATAGAATAACTAAGATTAAGATTCTCCCTATGGAACTCCATCATACTTCGATTCTGGGAAAAAAAATTTCTTGAAGTTCTATCATTTCAGATCATTTGAATTTGAATTTGCATACTAAAAAGTCTAGCCAGAAACTCATGACAATATTAATAGCCCATTCTAGAATGTCCGAGATGATAGACACTTCTTTCAAGAGAATGTGATACCTCACGTGACTTCTCCAGAATTTAAATGAACAGCGGGAGTAGTCTACAAGATTCTTGCTGCCATCTGGATTTCCTGGTATTTGGCTGGTCTATGTAAACCAACCAGCTATTCAGCAGAGGGAATATTAGTGTGATACTTGATGGTATGTGAGATGGAACACAGTAATTTATGGCTTTTTGCATAGTGATGAAGCTGTAAAGAAAGCTCCGTAATGCTCAGACAAGGAGGCTGCTGGACTTCAAGCAGCAAAGGCCCAAAACGAACCAGTGAAAAGGTGTCATTGAAAAAAAAAAAAAAGCCAGGTGGGGAGCAAAGTGATACTTAAGGGCAGTTTACTGAAAGAGGGAATCTAGTGAAAAAAAAAGTCCAAGAGTGAAGGAATAACAGAGAAAATGAAACTAAGGAAGGAAATCAATCTCAGCTAATCATTTCAGAAGCTAACAAGTTGTCATTGCAATGATGCATAAAGTGAGAAAAAATAAATATGTCTGCGCCAAAATCTGAAATATGAACTTTATTGCATTCTGTCTTCCACGGAATCATACAACAGTCTGTGATTAAAGATCATGTAGTCCAACTTCCTTGCCAGGTAGATCTTACAGTAGATCAAATTGCTCAAGACTAGCCAAACTGATAAGGAGCACTCTCAATGATGGGGCATCCACAACTTCTCTGGAACACCCGTTTGAGTGTCTCACCAGCTTCATTGTAGAAAAGTTTTTCCTTTTAGCCAATCTAAACCTAGTCTCAGTTTGAAAGCATGGCCCCTTATCCTGTCTCTGCAAACTTTCCTAAAAAGTCTTTCTCCATTTGTCTTATACCCTCTTTACATATTCAAAGGCCACAATACTGTCTCTCCAGAAACCTCTCTTCTCCAGGCTAAAAGATCCTACTTTTCACAAGAACCAGGTCATAAACTGAGATGGAAGACATCTCAGGAGATCAGATCATCCAACAGCTCAGCGTAAGAATAGCTCTGAAGTCAGATCAACTAGCTTAGGGCTGTGTCTGTTTGAATTTTGAAAATTAGCAGGACTTGAAATGCTTCAAGGAAGAGAACTCGGGGTGGCTCCAGAAACAGCCTGAGAAACTCGAGCAAACTCGAAACCTCAGAAACTACCACTGCTTTCTCTCCCTCAGCCCAAGCAGTCCCAAAGAAGAAGTGTTCCCAGCAGGCTGGGATAGCACACATATACACTACATATACGTGACAGGCATCGCCAGCAGCCACATCCTGCTCCTTTCTGTGGCTGGCAAGAGTGAGACTGGATGTTTACATGTGGGCAAACTGGGTCCCTCCAGCAGCTCACACACTCAGCCTGCCCAGTGACCCCACTGAATTCCAGTATTAGCAGTGTGCCAAGGCCACAGCACTACTCCGCTTGCTGGCACAGACCATCACACGCCTCCTAAATCAGTCAGGACTCCCCTGGTCCCACAGCCAGCACCCCACTTGCCCTCCGCCAGGCCACTGCCATTGTTCACCAACTTCTCCACTTTGATCTTTGCTGGTGCTCTCAACACTGGCACACCCAGATGTTCTGCAGCTGTTGTCTCCTGGTGGAAAGGACTTGTAAAGCCATGTTTCCTAACAGGACTTCCACAACCTTTCAAAGCAACCTTTTCTGGGGTATGAACAATCTCATTCAAATGTCAACATTTCTTTTCCCGTATGTGAAATCAGAATTTCCTTCTTCCGGGCATGCCCAAAACAAGGCACAAACTACATTGTGCCTTCTGTTTCACATGCTGACTCGTTTGTAAACAATGCTAGGAGAATACCTGTTTTGATCCAAGCTAATCTCTGGCCCTTATAGTGCTTTCGGTAGTTAGTTTTGCTTTGTTATTTACTTGATGTCCCATTGAATTGTTGAATCATAAACAGACTACCTGTCTGTATAGCAGCATAGCAGTGATGAATAAATGCAAGAGAAGGAGCAAGGTGATTGTTTGCTAGACTCTTCCTAGAAACTGAGAAATCTGTTACTTAATGCTGACCACAGCAGATGGAGGAAGCATCCTACATGATGTCAAAGCAATGAAGCTGTAATCACTTTTATGATTACAGTCAAGGCACTGCTTTTGCCACCATAAGTGGAGTGCAGGGAATCTTAAAAGACGACACTCTAACTGTTGTCCATGCTCACTGAGAAAATAATGCTTTTACAGCAGAGCAGGTCTCACCGCAGCTAAATCATGGCTTCAACTGTACACCGCCTTCAAAAAGCCCACAAAAACACAAATGAAAGGATTTGGAACCCAAGGGAATCTCGGATTGTGACATCAGCTCACTCTGGATTCTTTCCAAATTCTCAATTCCATTTTCTTCCGAGCCAATTTTCCCACCTAACTTGAGATGTAATTTATGGATTTCCAACACATCTAGTTACCTTAGAATTAGATTGCCACTAGCCAAAAAGACAGAAACAAGCAGTTAAGTGAAGACTGAAACCATGGTTGTTTAGAACAGCAAAACTTGGGCGAAACTATTCTTAAGAAAACCAAAACTTTTAGGACTTACCCATGTATTTTTGGAGGTGGAAAAAGTTTTACATCGAAAAGTCCCTAGGGAACTCTCTTCAGTGCCTGGAGAGCCGCTGTCGCTCGCCTTTCAAGGACCTATTCGTCACAGCAGAGGCAGCAGAGCACAAGATGGCCGACGAGAAGGGGCAGTGTAGAACTCTCTGTCTGTCTGTGTCTCTACTCAGTGTAGAACGTCTCTATCCTGGCACATTTTCGAGTGCGATACTTCCCTCCGGGTCTTCGGTCCTTGCGAAGCTCTATGTACTGTGAGCGCTGCTACTTGCAGCTGAGAAAGACCGTGGAGCTAGCGGCGAATTCGGAGAGCGCTGAGCACGTAGTCAAGAAGCGAGACGTGTCCCTGCAACGCGGTGCTAATAGCAGCTTCCTCGCGGCGGGGGCGAGCTCCGGCCACAAGACATTCTCGTCCTGGCAACGGATCTCTGTGAAGGGCGTAGGCGAAAAGCTTTCGTTTTCCATTCGAACTGCGAGAGAGGCAGACTGTTGCACGGAGCTCTGAGAACAAAGGTGCACGCCCTAGGCGGGCTTGGGCAGAAGCAGCGTTCTCTAGCTCTTGGCTGCCGGCGCACTTGTGGTTGTGTGGCGCCCTTGCAGTGGCTTCTGGCCGCCGGCAAGTGAAAGCGGCTCCACGCTTGGGCGAGGGCGGTGAACGAAGCGGCACTAGTCCCGTGCTTGTGTGCACCACGTTACTAGGAGAGGAAGGTGGTTGACTCTCGCTTGCCTTCCCAAGTGCCCTTAGCAGTCGGAAGGAGCAAGCTGAAGCACTGCTGCTTGTGCTGCTCCTTGGTTCCCTTGCAGCCCGCTGTGAAAGCATTGGCGGTCACTTCTAGGCGCCGAGTTGCACACAGCACCACGGTAAGTGCCTCGGAGAAGGGAAATCCAGAGTGCAGCGAGGAGCTGGACGTGGCTTACGTGCAGTAAGGAGAAGGTGAACCTAGGCACTGCCTCTTCAATCTGGCCGCCTCTGCTCTGGTAGCAACTTTTGCAAGTCGGCAGAGGGAGCCGCGAGTATGTAGAACGGAGGGCAGCGAGATGCCGTGTGTTATGCGCCTTTTCAGGGCTGCTGCCAGGGTGCTACTTTAAGAACGCCTTTTTCTTCCTCGCGTCCTTCTCGCTTCGCTCTAGCTGCATGGAGTACAGCACAGCGAAGGAGTGAGGAAGGGCTCTGCCCCAGCTTTTGTCCCGGCCTGCCTGTGCTGCGCCTTTAGCTGCACACGAGAACAACGGCATTTCTTACCCGCAAGGTAAAAAAGGCTTTAGTGTAGCCTTAGGAATGGCAAGTGCCTAGGCATTAAGTTGAGCGACCACGTATGAGGGAGTCTTTAGAGGTTTCCTCCCCCATGGCGCAGGTGTATTCTCATTCTCGTGCTGAACTGAAAAGTCCGGGCATGGCAAGACTGGCCTGCCTTGTGCAGAGACGAACACAAATGTGGGGCTATGATCCTCTGTGTTCGGAGCTCTGCTTCCGGGTGTGTGGGCCGCCGTGAGCCCGCAGCAGCCGCCGAGGACAGTGTGGATTGTGGATGAGTCTGGGCTGGCCCCCGGCCCCCCCGTTGGTCTGACAGCGGCAGAAGTGGCGTAGGAGCGGCATCGCCTGAGGGCCCCATGGGGGGCGGGAAGAGAGCCGGGAGTGACCCCGAACGACACCGGAAGCGATATCCGTAGGGCCCGGAAGGCCAGCGTTGCCATCGAGTTTGGCCGGTAGGAGGCGTCTAAGGTGCTTTGAAAGGTGGAGCTTCTTTGCTCTAGGACAGTCTGGGAGAGCTGAGGGTGTCCAATCTGGAGAACAGAAGGCTCCAGGGAGATCTTCGAGCCCTTTGCAGTGCCTGCTGGGGCTCCAAGATAGCTGGGGAGGGACTTTGGAAAAGGGTCTGGACTCGCAGGACAAGGGGGAATAGCTTCAAACTGCCAGAGGGCTGGGATAGATGGGATATTGGAAAGGAATTCTTCCTTGGGTGGGTGCTGAGGCACATGTTGCTCAAAGAGGCTGTGTAGGAGCCCCATGGCAGGAAGCGTCCAGGGCCAGGCTGGAGCGGACATGGAGCAACCTGGACTAGTGGAAAAGTGTCCCTGCCCGTGTCAGGATGTGGGAAGAAGATAATTTGTCTCTAAGGTCGCTTCCAGTCCAAACCATTCTGGGATTCTAGGATTCATGGAAGGCCCTTTTCCAAGTGAAGTGTTGTATCTCTTGGCTCCCAGCTTGTAGTTGCCAGTTCTTCTGGAAGCAGGCGTGGCGAAGCAGCTGTGATGAGCCATGGGTTCTCAATAGGACGAGTGTGATATATTTGCAGAGAGGAAGGCTGCAGACAGATCTTCAAGGTCCAGGTAAAACAAGCAAAGGATTGAATAGAAGCCAAAGATTGGTTGTGTTAGTCAGTTTGCTGGCTGTTGAAATGGCCCCAGGTAATTTTCAACATTTCTAATTTGGATTTGTTTGAGTAAAAAATGAATGTGTTACCTCCAGCGTAGGCTCTCCAATGCATCTCCATGTGCTCCCATCTCTTTGTTGTATATCGGGTTCTATTAACTGAAGACAGAATCATAACACAGTAGTAAAACATTTAGAGGTGCGAAGCCCTGTGTACTGCGAGCGCTGCTACTCGCAGCTGAGAAGGACCGTGGAGCTAGCGGCGAATTCGGAGAGCTCTTCGCTGCACTGCGCCGCTCGCAAGCGGCTTCGTTCTTCGCCTTCTGCCGTCCGGCGAGAGCTGAACTCCAGCGGTCAGTTGCAGCTCTGCCCAACAGCGTGTTCTCAGTTCTGCGGGCAAGCACGCCCTCTTGCCTTGGCCCCGAGAGCAAAGTCCCGAGCGAGCACTCGACTCAGTGCAATGCACCCGGAAGGACGCTCTCGCTCGTCTTTCAAGGAGCGATTCCTAACAGCAGAAGCAGCAGAGGCACAAACTGCATGACGAGAAGGGACAACGTAGAACACGTCTCTGTCCTGGCACATTTTCGTGTGCGATACTTCCCTCCGGGTCTTCGGGCCTTGCGAAGCTCTGTGTACTGCGAGCGCTGCTACTCGCAGCTGAGAAGGACCGTGGAGCTAGCGGCGAATTCGGAGAGCTCTTCGCTGCACTGCGCCGCTCGCAAGCGGCTTCGTTCTTCGCCTTCTGCCGTCCGGCGAGAGCTGAACTCCAGCGGTCAGTTGCAGCTCTGCCCAACAGCGTGTTCTCAGTTCTGCGGGCAAGCACGCCCTCTTGCCTTGGCCCCGAGAGCAAAGTCCCGAGCGAGCACTCGACTCAGTGCAATGCACCCGGAAGGACGCTCTCGCTCGTCTTTCAAGGAGCGATTCCTAACAGCAGAAGCAGCAGAGGCACAAACTGCATGACGAGAAGGGACAACGTAGAACACGTCTCTGTCCTGGCGCATTTTCGTGTGCGATACTTCCCTCCGGGTCTTCGGGCCTTGCGAAGCTCTGTGTACTGCGAGCGCTGCTACTCGCAGCTGAGAAGGACCGTGGAGCTAGCGGCGAATTCGGAGAGTTCTTCGCTGCACTGCGCCGCTCGCAAGCGGCTTCGTTTTCGCCTTTTGCCGTCCGGCGAGAGCTGAACTCCAGCGGTCAGTTGCAGCTCTGCCCAACAGCGTGTTCTCAGTTCTGCGGGCAAGCACGCCCTCTTGCCTTGGCCCCGAGAGCAAAGTCCCGAGCGAGCACTCGACTCAGTGCAATGCACCCGGAAGGACGCTCTCGCTCGTCTTTCAAGGAGCGATTCCTAACAGCAGAAGCAGCAGAGGCACAAACTGCATGACGAGAAGGGACAACGTAGAACACGTCTCTGTCCTGGCACATTTTCGTGTGCGATACTTCCCTCCGGGTCTTCGGGCCTTGCGAAGCCCTGTGTACTGCGAGCGCTGCTACTCGCAGCTGAGAAGGACCGTGGAGCTAGCGGCGAATTCGGAGAGCTCTTCGCTGCACTGCGCCGCTCGCAAGCGGCTTCGTTCTTCGCCTTCTGCCGTCCGGCGAGAGCTGAACTCCAGCGGTCAGTTGCAGCTCTGCCCAACAGCGTGTTCTCAGTTCTGCGGGCAAGCACGCCCTCTTGCCTTGGCCCCGAGAGCAAAGTCCCGAGCGAGCACTCGACTCAGTGCAATGCACCCGGAAGGACGCTCTCGCTCGTCTTTCAAGGAGCGATTCCTAACAGCAGAAGCAGCAGAGGCACAAACTGCATGACGAGAAGGGACAACGTAGAACACGTCTCTGTCCTGGCACATTTTCGTGTGCGATACTTCCCTCCGGGTCTTCGGGCCTTGCGAAGCTCTGTGTACTGCGAGCGCTGCTACTCGCAGCTGAGAAGGACCGTGGAGCTAGCGGCGAATTCGGAGAGCTCTTCGCTGCACTGCGCCGCTCGCAAGCGGCTTCGTTCTTCGCCTTCTGCCGTCCGGCGAGAGCTGAACTCCAGCGGTCAGTTGCAGCTCTGCCCAACAGCGTGTTCTCAGTTCTGCGGGCAAGCACGCCCTCTTGCCTTGGCCCCGAGAGCAAAGTCCCGAGCGAGCACTCGACTCAGTGCAATGCACCCGGAAGGACGCTCTCGCTCGTCTTTCAAGGAGCGATTCCTAACAGCAGAAGCAGCAGAGGCACAAACTGCATGACGAGAAGGGACAACGTAGAACACGTCTCTGTCCTGGCACATTTCCGTGTGCCATACTTCCCTCCGGGTCTTCGGGCCTTGCGAAGCTCCGTGTACTGCGAGCGCTGCTACTCGCAGCTGAGAAGGACCGTGGAGCTAGCGGCGAATTCGGAGAGCTCTTCGCTGCACTGCGCCGCTCGCAAGCGGCTTCGTTCTTCGCCTTCTGCCGTCCGGCGAGAGCTGAACTCCAGCGGTCAGTTGCAGCTCTGCCCAACAGCGTGTTCTCAGTTCTGCGGGCAAGCACGCCCTCTTGCCTTGGCCCCGAGAGCAAAGTCCCGAGCGAGCACTCGACTCAGTGCAATGCACCCGGAAGGACGCTCTCGCTCGTCTTTCAAGGAGCGATTACCTACAGCAAAAGCAGCAGAGGCACAAACTGCATGACGAGAAGGGACAACGTAGAACACGTCTCTGTCCTGGCACATTTTCGTGTGCGATACTTCCCTCCGGGTCTTCGGGCCTTGCGAAGCTCCGTGTACTGCGAGCGCTGCTACTCGCAGCTGAGAAGGACCGTGGAGCTAGCGGCGAATTCGGAGAGCTCTTCGCTGCACTGCGCCGCTCGCAAGCGGCTTCGTTCTTCGCCTTCTGCCGTCCGGCGAGAGCTGAACTCCGGCGGTCAGTTGCAGCTCTGCCCAACAGCGTGTTCTCAGTTCTGCGGGCAAGCACGCCCTCTTGCCTTGGCCCCGAGAGCAAAGTCCCGAGCGAGCACTCGACTCAGTGCAATGCACCCGGAAGGACGCTCTCGCTCGTCTTTCAAGGAGCGATTCCTAACAGCACAAGCAGCAGAGGCACAAACTGCATGACGAGAAGGGACAACGTAGAACACGTCTCTGTCCTGGCACATTTCCGTGTGCCATACTTCCCTCCGGGTCTTCGGGCCTTGCGAAGCTCCGTGTACTGCGAGCGCTGCTACTCGCAGCTGAGAAGGACCGTGGAGCTAGCGGCGAATTCGGAGAGCTCTTCGCTGCACTGCGCCGCTCGCAAGCGGCTTCGTTCTTCGCCTTCTGCCGTCCGGCGACAGCTGAACTCCGGCGGTCAGTTGCAGCTCTGCCCAACAGCGTGTTCTCAGTTCTGCGGGCAAGCACGCCCTCTTGCCTTGGCCCCGGGAGCAAAGTCCCGAGCGAGCACTCGACTCAGTGCAATGCACCCGGAAGGACGCTCTCGCTCGTCTTTCAAGGAGCGATTCCTAACAGCACAAGCAGCAGAGGCACAAACTGCATGACGAGAAGGGACAACGTAGAACACGTCTCTGTCCTGGCACATTTTCGTGTGCGATACTTCCCTCCGGGTCTTCGGGCCTTGCGAAGCTCCGTGTACTGCGAGCGCTGCTACTCGCAGCTGAGAAGGACCGTGGAGCAAGCGGCGAATTCGGAGAGCTCTTCGCTGCACTGCGCCGCTCGCAAGCGGCTTCGTTCTTCGCCTTCTGCCGTCCGGCGAGAGCTGAACTCCGGCGGTCAGTTGCAGCTCTGCCCAACAGCGTGTTCTCAGTTCTGCGGGCAAGCACGCCCTCTTGCCTTGGCCCCGAGAGCAAAGTCCCGAGCGAGCACTCGACTCAGTGCAATGCACCCGGAAGGACGCTCTCGCTCGTCTTTCAAGGAGCGATTCCTAACAGCAGAAGCAGCAGAGGCACAAACTGCATGACGAGAAGGGACAACGTAGAACACGTCTCTGTCCTGGCACATTTTCGTGTGCGATACTTCCCTCCGGGTCTTCGGGCCTTGCGAAGCTCCGTGTACTGCGAGCGCTGCTACTCGCAGCTGAGAAGGACCGTGGAGCTAGCGGCGAATTCGGAGAGCTCTTCGCTGCACTGCGCCGCTCGCAAGCGGCTTCGTTCTTCGCCTTCTGCCGTCCGGCGAGAGCTGAACTCCGGCGGTCAGTTGCAGCTCTGCCCAACAGCGTGTTCTCAGTTCTGCGGGCAAGCACGCCCTCTTGCCTTGGCCCCGGGAGCAAAGTCCCGAGCGAGCACTCGACTCAGTGCAATGCACCCGGAAGGACGCTCTCGCTCGTCTTTCAAGGAGCGATTCCTAACAGCAGAAGCAGCAGAGGCACAAACTGCATGACGAGAAGGGACAACGTAGAACACGTCTCTGTCCTGGCAAATTTTCGTGTGCGATACTTCCCTCCGGGTCTTCGGGCCTTGCGAAGCTCCGTGTACTGCGAGCGCTGCTACTCGCAGCTGAGAAGGACCGTGGAGCTAGCGGCGAATTCGGAGAGCTCTTCGCTGCACTGCGCCGCTCGCAAGCGGCTTCGTTCTTCGCCTTCTGCCGTCCGGCGACAGCTGAACTCCGGCGGTCAGTTGCAGCTCTGCCCAACAGCGTGTTCTCAGTTCTGCGGGCAAGCACGCCCTCTTGCCTTGGCCCCGAGAGCAAAGTCCCGAGCGAGCACTCGACTCAGTGCAATGCACCCGGAAGGACGCTCTCGCTCGTCTTTCAAGGAGCGATTCCTAACAGCACAAGCAGCAGAGGCACAAACTGCATGACGAGAAGGGACAACGTAGAACACGTCTCTGTCCTGGCACATTTTCGTGTGCGAAACTTCCCTCCGGGTCTTCGGGCCTTGCGAAGCCCCGTGTACTGCGAGCGCTGCTACTCGCAGCTGAGAAGGACCGTGGAGCTAGCGGCGAATTCGGAGAGCTCTTCGCTGCACTGCGCCGCTCGCAAGCGGCTTCGTTCTTCGCCTTCTGCCGTCCGGCGAGAGCTGAACTCCGGCGGTCAGTTGCAGCTCTGCCCAACAGCGTGTTCTCAGTTCTGCGGGCAAGCACGCCCTCTTGCCTTGGCCCCGAGAGCAAAGTCCCGAGCGAGCACTCGACTCAGTGCAATGCACCCGGAAGGACGCTCTCGCTCGTCTTTCAAGGAGCGATTCCTAACAGCAGAAGCAGCAGAGGCACAAACTGCATGACGAGAAGGGACAACGTAGAACACGTCTCTGTCCTGGCACATTTTCGTGTGCGATACTTCCCTCCGGGTCTTCGGGCCTTGCGAAGCTCCGTGTACTGCGAGCGCTGCTACTCGCAGCTGAGAAGGACCGTGGAGCTAGCGGCGAATTCGGAGAGCTCTTCGCTGCACTGCGCCGCTCGCAAGCGGCTTCGTTCTTCGCCTTCTGCCGTCCGGCGAGAGCTGAACTCCGGCGGTCAGTTGCAGCTCTGCCCAACAGCGTGTTCTCAGTTCTGCGGGCAAGCACGCCCTCTTGCCTTGGCCCCGGGAGCAAAGTCCCGAGCGAGCACTCGACTCAGTGCAATGCACCCGGAAGGACGCTCTCGCTCGTCTTTCAAGGAGCGATTCCTAACAGCACAAGCAGCAGAGGCACAAACTGCATGACGAGAAGGGACAACGTAGAACACGTCTCTGTCCTGGCACATTTTCGTGTGCGATACTTCCCTCCGGGTCTTCGGGCCTTGCGAAGCTCCGTGTACTGCGAGCGCTGCTACTCGCAGCTGAGAAGGACCGTGGAGCAAGCGGCGAATTCGGAGAGCTCTTCGCTGCACTGCGCCGCTCGCAAGCGGCTTCGTTCTTCGCCTTCTGCCGTCCGGCGAGAGCTGAACTCCGGCGGTCAGTTGCAGCTCTGCCCAACAGCGTGTTCTCAGTTCTGCGGGCAAGCACGCCCTCTTGCCTTGGCCCCGGGAGCAAAGTCCCGAGCGAGCACTCGACTCAGTGCAATGCACCCGGAAGGACGCTCTCGCTCGTCTTTCAAGGAGCGATTCCTAACAGCAGAAGCAGCAGAGGCACAAACTGCATGACGAGAAGGGACAACGTAGAACACGTCTCTGTCCTGGCACATTTTCGTGTGCGATACTTCCCTCCGGGTCTTCGGGCCTTGCGAAGCTCCGTGTACTGCGAGCGCTGCTACTCGCAGCTGAGAAGGACCGTGGAGCTAGCGGCGAATTCGGAGAGCTCTTCGCTGCACTGCGCCGCTCGCAAGCGGCTTCGTTCTTCGCCTTCTGCCGTCCGGCGAGAGCTGAACTCCGGCGGTCAGTTGCAGCTCTGCCCAACAGCGTGTTCTCAGTTCTGCGGGCAAGCACGCCCTCTTGCCTTGGCCCCGGGAGCAAAGTCCCGAGCGAGCACTCGACTCAGTGCAATGCACCCGGAAGGACGCTCTCGCTCGTCTTTCAAGGAGCGATTCCTAACAGCAGAAGCAGCAGAGGCACAAACTGCATGACGAGAAGGGACAACGTAGAACACGTCTCTGTCCTGGCAAATTTTCGTGTGCGATACTTCCCTCCGGGTCTTCGGGCCTTGCGAAGCTCCGTGTACTGCGAGCGCTGCTACTCGCAGCTGAGAAGGACCGTGGAGCTAGCGGCGAATTCGGAGAGCTCTTCGCTGCACTGCGCCGCTCGCAAGCGGCTTCGTTCTTCGCCTTCTGCCGTCCGGCGACAGCTGAACTCCGGCGGTCAGTTGCAGCTCTGCCCAACAGCGTGTTCTCAGTTCTGCGGGCAAGCACGCCCTCTTGCCTTGGCCCCGAGAGCAAAGTCCCGAGCGAGCACTCGACTCAGTGCAATGCACCCGGAAGGACGCTCTCGCTCGTCTTTCAAGGAGCGATTCCTAACAGCACAAGCAGCAGAGGCACAAACTGCATGACGAGAAGGGACAACGTAGAACACGTCTCTGTCCTGGCACATTTTCGTGTGCGAAACTTCCCTCCGGGTCTTCGGGCCTTGCGAAGCCCCGTGTACTGCGAGCGCTGCTACTCGCAGCTGAGAAGGACCGTGGAGCTAGCGGCGAATTCGGAGAGCTCTTCGCTGCACTGCGCCGCTCGCAAGCGGCTTCGTTCTTCGCCTTCTGCCGTCCGGCGAGAGCTGAACTCCGGCGGTCAGTTGCAGCTCTGCCCAACAGCGTGTTCTCAGTTCTGCGGGCAAGCACGCCCTCTTGCCTTGGCCCCGAGAGCAAAGTCCCGAGCGAGCACTCGACTCAGTGCAATGCACCCGGAAGGACGCTCTCGCTCGTCTTTCAAGGAGCGATTCCTAACAGCAGAAGCAGCAGAGGCACAAACTGCATGACGAGAAGGGACAACGTAGAACACGTCTCTGTCCTGGCACATTTTCGTGTGCGATACTTCCCTCCGGGTCTTCGGGCCTTGCGAAGCTCCGTGTACTGCGAGCGCTGCTACTCGCAGCTGAGAAGGACCGTGGAGCTAGCGGCGAATTCGGAGAGCTCTTCGCTGCACTGCGCCGCTCGCAAGCGGCTTCGTTCTTCGCCTTCTGCCGTCCGGCGAGAGCTGAACTCCGGCGGTCAGTTGCAGCTCTGCCCAACAGCGTGTTCTCAGTTCTGCGGGCAAGCACGCCCTCTTGCCTTGGCCCCGGGAGCAAAGTCCCGAGCGAGCACTCGACTCAGTGCAATGCACCCGGAAGGACGCTCTCGCTCGTCTTTCAAGGAGCGATTCCTAACAGCACAAGCAGCAGAGGCACAAACTGCATGACGAGAAGGGACAACGTAGAACACGTCTCTGTCCTGGCACATTTTCGTGTGCGATACTTCCCTCCGGGTCTTCGGGCCTTGCGAAGCTCCGTGTACTGCGAGCGCTGCTACTCGCAGCTGAGAAGGACCGTGGAGCAAGCGGCGAGTTCGGAGAGCTCTTCGCTGCACTGCGCCGCTCGCAAGCGGCTTCGTTCTTCGCCTTCTGCCGTCCGGCGAGAGCTGAACTCCGGCGGTCAGTTGCAGCTCTGCCCAACAGCGTGTTCTCAGTTCTGCGGGCAAGCACGCCCTCTTGCCTTGGCCCCGGGAGCAAAGTCCCGAGCGAGCACTCGACTCAGTGCAATGCACCCGGAAGGACGCTCTCGCTCGTCTTTCAAGGAGCGATTCCTAACAGCACAAGCAGCAGAGGCACAAACTGCATGACGAGAAGGGACAACGTAGAACACGTCTCTGTCCTGGCACATTTTCGTGTGCGATACTTCCCTCCGGGTCTTCGGGCCTTGCGAAGCTCCGTGTACTGCGAGCGCTGCTACTCGCAGCTGAGAAGGACCGTGGAGCAAGCGGCGAGTTCGGAGAGCTCTTCGCTGCACTGCGCCGCTCGCAAGCGGCTTCGTTCTTCGCCTTCTGCCGTCCGGCGAGAGCTGAACTCCGGCGGTCAGTTGCAGCTCTGCCCAACAGCGTGTTCTCAGTTCCGCGGGCAAGCACGCCCTCTTGCCTTGGCCCCGGGAGCAAAGTCCCGAGCGAGCACTCGACTCAGTGCAATGCACCCGGAAGGACGCTCTCGCTCGTCTTTCAAGGAGCGATTCCTAACAGCAGAAGCAGCAGAGGCACAAACTGCATGACGAGAAGGGACAACGTAGAACACGTCTCTGTCCTGGCACATTTTCGTGTGCGATACTTCCCTCCGGGTCTTCGGGCCTTGCGAAGCTCCGTGTACTGCGAGCGCTGCTACTCGCAGCTGAGAAGGACCGTGGAGCTAGCGGCGAATTCGGAGAGCTCTTCGCTGCACTGCGCCGCTCGCAAGCGGCTTCGTTCTTCGCCTTCTGCCGTCCGGCGACAGCTGAACTCCGGCGGTCAGTTGCAGCTCTGCCCAACAGCGTGTTCTCAGTTCTGCGGGCAAGCACGCCCTCTTGCCTTGGCCCCGGGAGCAAAGTCCCGAGCGAGCACTCGACTCAGTGCAATGCACCCGGAAGGACGCTCTCGCTCGTCTTTCAAGGAGCGATTCCTAACAGCACAAGCAGCAGAGGCACAAACTGCATGACGAGAAGGGACAACGTAGAACACGTCTCTGTCCTGGCACATTTTCGTGTGCGATACTTCCCTCCGGGTCTTCGGGCCTTGCGAAGCTCCGTGTACTGCGAGCGCTGCTACTCGCAGCTGAGAAGGACCGTGGAGCAAGCGGCGAATTCGGAGAGCTCTTCGCTGCACTGCGCCGCTCGCAAGCGGCTTCGTTCTTCGCCTTCTGCCGTCCGGCGAGAGCTGAACTCCGGCGGTCAGTTGCAGCTCTGCCCAACAGCGTGTTCTCAGTTCTGCGGGCAAGCACGCCCTCTTGCCTTGGCCCCGGGAGCAAAGTCCCGAGCGAGCACTCGACTCAGTGCAATGCACCCGGAAGGACGCTCTCGCTCGTCTTTCAAGGAGCGATTCCTAACAGCAGAAGCAGCAGAGGCACAAACTGCATGACGAGAAGGGACAACGTAGAACACGTCTCTGTCCTGGCACATTTTCGTGTGCGATACTTCCCTCCGGGTCTTCGGGCCTTGCGAAGCTCCGTGTACTGCGAGCGCTGCTACTCGCAGCTGAGAAGGACCGTGGAGCTAGCGGCGAATTCGGAGAGCTCTTCGCTGCACTGCGCCGCTCGCAAGCGGCTTCGTTCTTCGCCTTCTGCCGTCCGGCGACAGCTGAACTCCGGCGGTCAGTTGCAGCTCTGCCCAACAGCGTGTTCTCAGTTCTGCGGGCAAGCACGCCCTCTTGCCTTGGCCCCGAGAGCAAAGTCCCGAGCGAGCACTCGACTCAGTGCAATGCACCCGGAAGGACGCTCTCGCTCGTCTTTCAAGGAGCGATTCCTAAAAGCACAAGCAGCAGAGGCACAAACTGCATGACGAGAAGGGACAACGTAGAACACGTCTCTGTCCTGGCACATTTTCGTGTGCGATACTTCCCTCCGGGTCTTCGGGCCTTGCGAAGCCCTGTGTACTGCGAGCGCTGCTACTCGCAGCTGAGAAGGACCGTGGAGCTAGCGGCGAATTCGGAGAGCTCTTCGCTGCACTGCGCCGCTCGCAAGCGGCTTCGTTCTTCGCCTTCTGCCGTCCGGCGACAGCTGAACTCCGGCGGTCAGTTGCAGCTCTGCCCAACAGCGTGTTCTCAGTTCTGCGGGCAAGCACGCCCTCTTGCCTTGGCCCCGAGAGCAAAGTCCCGAGCGAGCACTCGACTCAGTGCAATGCACCCGGAAGGACGCTCTCGCTCGTCTTTCAAGGAGCGATTCCTAACAGCAGAAGCAGCAGAGGCACAAACTGCATGACGAGAAGGGACAACGTAGAACACGTCTCTGTCCTGGCACATTTCCGTGTGCGATACTTCCCTCCGGGTCTTCGGGCCTTGCGAAGCTCCGTGTACTGCGAGCGCTGCTACTCGCAGCTGAGAAGGACCGTGGAGCTAGCGGCGAATTCGGAGAGCTCTTCGCTGCACTGCGCCGCTCGCAAGCGGCTTCGTTCTTCGCCTTCTGCCGTCCGGAGAGAGCTGAACTCCGGCGATCAGTTTCAGCTCTGCCCAACAGCGTGTTCTCAGTTCCGCGGGCAAGCACGCCCTCTTGCCTTGGCTCCGAGTGCAAAGTCCCGAGCGAGCACTCGACTCAGTGCAATGCACCCAGAAAGACGCTCTCGATCGTCTTTCAAGGAGCGATTCCTAACAGCAGAAGCAGCAGAGGCACAAACTGCATGACGAGAAGGGACAACGTAGAACACGTCTCTGTCCTGGCGCATTTTCGTGTGCGATACTTCCCTCCGGGTCTTCGGGCCTTGCGAAGCCCTGTGTACTGCGAGAGCTGCTACTCGCAGCTGAGAAGGACCGTGGAGCTAGCGGCGAATTCGGAGAGCTCTTCGCTGCACTGCGCCGCTCGCAAGCGGCTTCGTTCTTCGCCTTCTGCCGTCCGGAGAGAGCTGAACTCCGGCGGTCAGTTTCAGCTCTGCCCAACAGCGTGTTCTCAGTTCCGCGGGCAAGCACGCCCTCTTGCCTTGGCTCCGAGTGCAAAGTCCCGAGCGAGCACTCGACTCAGAGCAATGCACCGAGAAAGACGCTCTCGCTCATCTTTCAAGGAGCGATTCCTAACAGCAGAAGCAGCAGAGGCACAAACTGCATGACGAGAAGGGACAACGTAGAACACGTCTCTGTCCTGGCACATTTTCGTGTGCGATACTTCCCTCCGGGTCTTCGGGCCTTGCGAAGCTCCGTGTACTGCGAGCGCTGCTACTCGCAGCTGAGAAGGACCGTGGAGCTAGCGGCGAATTCGGAGAGCTCTTCGCTGCACTGCGCCGCTCGCAAGCGGCTTCGTTCTTCGCCTTCTGCCGTCCGGCGAGAGCTGAACTCCGGCGGTCAGTTGCAGCTCTGCCCAACAGCGTGTTCTCAGTTCTGCGGGCAAGCACGCCCTCTTGCCTTGGCCCCGGGAGCAAAGTCCCGAGCGAGCACTCGACTCAGTGCAATGCACCCGGAAGGACGCTCTCGCTCGTCTTTCAAGGAGCGATTCCTAACAGCAGAAGCAGCAGAGGCACAAACTGCATGACGAGAAGGGACAACGTAGAACACGTCTCTGTCCTGGCACATTTTCGTGTGCGATACTTCCCTCCGGGTCTTCGGGCCTTGCGAAGCTCCGTGTACTGCGAGCGCTGCTACTCGCAGCTGAGAAGGACCGTGGAGCTAGCGGCGAATTCGGAGAGCTCTTCGCTGCACTGCGCCGCTCGCAAGCGGCTTCGTTCTTCGCCTTCTGCCGTCCGGCGAGAGCTGAACTCCGGCGGTCAGTTGCAGCTCTGCCCAACAGCGTGTTCTCAGTTCTGCGGGCAAGCACGCCCTCTTGCCTTGGCCCCGGGAGCAAAGTCCCGAGCGAGCACTCGACTCAGTGCAATGCACCCGGAAGGACGCTCTCGCTCGTCTTTCAAGGAGCGATTCCTAACAGCAGAAGCAGCAGAGGCACAAACTGCATGACGAGAAGGGACAACGTAGAACACGTCTCTGTCCTGGCACATTTCCGTGTGCCATACTTCCCTCCGGGTCTTCGGGCCTTGCGAAGCCCTGTGTACTGCGAGCGCTGCTACTCGCAGCTGAGAAGGACCGTGGAGCTAGCGGCGAATTCGGAGAGCTCTTCGCTGCACTGCGCCGCTCGCAAGCGGCTTCGTTCTTCGCCTTCTGCCGTCCGGCGACAGCTGAACTCCGGCGGTCAGTTGCAGCTCTGCCCAA
This sequence comes from Sturnus vulgaris, assembly GCF_052056855.1. Classification (NCBI taxonomy): domain Eukaryota; kingdom Metazoa; phylum Chordata; class Aves; order Passeriformes; family Sturnidae; genus Sturnus; species Sturnus vulgaris. The sequence continues at coordinate 167,912 of NW_028276064.1, forward strand.
CAGCGTGTTCTCAGTTCTGCGGGCAAGCACGCCCTCTTGCCTTGGCCCCGAGAGCAAAGTCCCGAGCGAGCACTCGACTCAGTGCAATGCACCCGGAAGGACGCTCTCGCTCGTCTTTCAAGGAGCGATTCCTAACAGCAGAAGCAGCAGAGGCACAAACTGCATGACGAGAAGGGACAACGTAGAACACGTCTCTGTCCTGGCACATTTCCGTGTGCGATACTTCCCTCCGGGTCTTCGGGCCTTGCGAAGCTCCGTGTACTGCGAGCGCTGCTACTCGCAGCTGAGAAGGACCGTGGAGCTAGCGGCGAATTCGGAGAGCTCTTCGCTGCACTGCGCCGCTCGCAAGCGGCTTCGTTCTTCGCCTTCTGCCGTCCGGAGAGAGCTGAACTCCGGCGATCAGTTTCAGCTCTGCCCAACAGCGTGTTCTCAGTTCCGCGGGCAAGCACGCCCTCTTGCCTTGGCTCCGAGTGCAAAGTCCCGAGCGAGCACTCGACTCAGTGCAATGCACCCAGAAAGACGCTCTCGATCGTCTTTCAAGGAGCGATTCCTAACAGCAGAAGCAGCAGAGGCACAAACTGCATGACGAGAAGGGACAACGTAGAACACGTCTCTGTATTGGCGCATTTTCGTGTGCGATACTTCCCTCCGGGTCTTCGGGCCTTGCGAAGCCCTGTGTACTGCGAGAGCTGCTACTCGCAGCTGAGAAGGACCGTGGAGCTAGCGGCGAATTCGGAGAGCTCTTCGCTGCACTGCGCCGCTCGCAAGCGGCTTCGTTCTTCGCCTTCTGCCGTCCGGAGAGAGCTGAACTCCGGCGGTCAGTTTCAGCTCTGCCCAACAGCGTGTTCTCAGTTCCGCGGGCAAGCACGCCCTCTTGCCTTGGCTCCGAGTGCAAAGTCCCGAGCGAGCACTCGACTCAGAGCAATGCACCGAGAAAGACGCTCTCGCTCATCTTTCAAGGAGCGATTCCTAACAGCAGAAGCAGCAGAGGCACAAACTGCATGACGAGAAGGGACAACGTAGAACACGTCTCTGTCCTGGCACATTTTCGTGTGCGATACTTCCCTCCGGGTCTTCGGGCCTTGCGAAGCTCCGTGTACTGCGAGCGCTGCTACTCGCAGCTGAGAAGGACCGTGGAGCTAGCGGCGAATTCGGAGAGCTCTTCGCTGCACTGCGCCGCTCGCAAGCGGCTTCGTTCTTCGCCTTCTGCCGTCCGGCGAGAGCTGAACTCCGGCGGTCAGTTGCAGCTCTGCCCAACAGCGTGTTCTCAGTTCTGCGGGCAAGCACGCCCTCTTGCCTTGGCCCCGGGAGCAAAGTCCCGAGCGAGCACTCGACTCAGTGCAATGCACCCGGAAGGACGCTCTCGCTCGTCTTTCAAGGAGCGATTCCTAACAGCAGAAGCAGCAGAGGCACAAACTGCATGACGAGAAGGGACAACGTAGAACACGTCTCTGTCCTGGCACATTTTCGTGTGCGATACTTCCCTCCGGGTCTTCGGGCCTTGCGAAGCTCCGTGTACTGCGAGCGCTGCTACTCGCAGCTGAGAAGGACCGTGGAGCTAGCGGCGAATTCGGAGAGCTCTTCGCTGCACTGCGCCGCTCGCAAGCGGCTTCGTTCTTCGCCTTCTGCCGTCCGGCGAGAGCTGAACTCCGGCGGTCAGTTGCAGCTCTGCCCAACAGCGTGTTCTCAGTTCTGCGGGCAAGCACGCCCTCTTGCCTTGGCCCCGGGAGCAAAGTCCCGAGCGAGCACTCGACTCAGTGCAATGCACCCGGAAGGACGCTCTCGCTCGTCTTTCAAGGAGCGATTCCTAACAGCAGAAGCAGCAGAGGCACAAACTGCATGACGAGAAGGGACAACGTAGAACACGTCTCTGTCCTGGCACATTTCCGTGTGCCATACTTCCCTCCGGGTCTTCGGGCCTTGCGAAGCTCTGTGTACTGCGAGCGCTGCTACTCGCAGCTGAGAAGGACCGTGGAGCTAGCGGCGAATTCGGAGAGCTCTTCGCTGCACTGCGCCGCTCGCAAGCGGCTTCGTTCTTCGCCTTCTGCCGTCCGGAGAGAGCTGAACTCCGGCGATCAGTTTCAGCTCTGCCCAACAGCGTGTTCTCAGTTCTGCGGGCAAGCACGCCCTCTTGCCTTGGCTCCGAGTGCAAAGTCCCGAGCGAGCACTCGACTCAGTGCAATGCACCCAGAAAGACGCTCTCGATCGTCTTTCAAGGAGCGATTCCTAACAGCAGAAGCAGCAGAGGCACAAACTGCATGACGAGAAGGGACAACGTAGAACACGTCTCTGTCCTGGCGCATTTTCGTGTGCGATACTTCCCTCCGGGTCTTCGGGCCTTGCGAAGCCCTGTGTACTGCGAGAGCTGCTACTCGCAGCTGAGAAGGACCGTGGAGCTAGCGGCGAATTCGGAGAGCTCTTCGCTGCACTGCGCCGCTCGCAAGCGGCTTCGTTCTTCGCCTTCTGCCGTCCGGAGAGAGCTGAACTCCGGCGGTCAGTTTCAGCTCTGCCCAACAGCGTGTTCTCAGTTCCGCGGGCAAGCACGCCCTCTTGCCTTGGCTCCGAGTGCAAAGTCCCGAGCGAGCACTCGACTCAGAGCAATGCACCGAGAAAGACGCTCTCGCTCATCTTTCAAGGAGCGATTCCTAACAGCAGAAGCAGCAGAGGCACAAACTGCATGACGAGAAGGGACAACGTAGAACACGTCTCTGTCCTGGCACATTTTCGTGTGCGATACTTCCCTCCGGGTCTTCGGGCCTTGCGAAGCTCCGTGTACTGCGAGCGCTGCTACTCGCAGCTGAGAAGGACCGTGGAGCTAGCGGCGAATTCGGAGAGCTCTTCGCTGCACTGCGCCGCTCGCAAGCGGCTTCGTTCTTCGCCTTCTGCCGTCCGGCGAGAGCTGAACTCCGGCGGTCAGTTGCAGCTCTGCCCAACAGCGTGTTCTCAGTTCTGCGGGCAAGCACGCCCTCTTGCCTTGGCCCCGGGAGCAAAGTCCCGAGCGAGCACTCGACTCAGTGCAATGCACCCGGAAGGACGCTCTCGCTCGTCTTTCAAGGAGCGATTCCTAACAGCAGAAGCAGCAGAGGCACAAACTGCATGACGAGAAGGGACAACGTAGAACACGTCTCTGTCCTGGCACATTTTCGTGTGCGATACTTCCCTCCGGGTCTTCGGGCCTTGCGAAGCTCCGTGTACTGCGAGCGCTGCTACTCGCAGCTGAGAAGGACCGTGGAGCTAGCGGCGAATTCGGAGAGCTCTTCGCTGCACTGCGCCGCTCGCAAGCGGCTTCGTTCTTCGCCTTCTGCCGTCCGGCGAGAGCTGAACTCCGGCGGTCAGTTGCAGCTCTGCCCAACAGCGTGTTCTCAGTTCTGCGGGCAAGCACGCCCTCTTGCCTTGGCCCCGGGAGCAAAGTCCCGAGCGAGCACTCGACTCAGTGCAATGCACCCGGAAGGACGCTCTCGCTCGTCTTTCAAGGAGCGATTCCTAACAGCAGAAGCAGCAGAGGCACAAACTGCATGACGAGAAGGGACAACGTAGAACACGTCTCTGTCCTGGCACATTTCCGTGTGCCATACTTCCCTCCGGGTCTTCGGGCCTTGCGAAGCCCTGTGTACTGCGAGCGCTGCTACTCGCAGCTGAGAAGGACCGTGGAGCTAGCGGCGAATTCGGAGAGCTCTTCGCTGCACTGCGCCGCTCGCAAGCGGCTTCGTTCTTCGCCTTCTGCCGTCCGGCGACAGCTGAACTCCGGCGGTCAGTTGCAGCTCTGCCCAACAGCGTGTTCTCAGTTCTGCGGGCAAGCACGCCCTCTTGCCTTGGCCCCGAGAGCAAAGTCCCGAGCGAGCACTCGACTCAGTGCAATGCACCCGGAAGGACGCTCTCGCTCGTCTTTCAAGGAGCGATTCCTAACAGCAGAAGCAGCAGAGGCACAAACTGCATGACGAGAAGGGACAACGTAGAACACGTCTCTGTCCTGGCACATTTCCGTGTGCGATACTTCCCTCCGGGTCTTCGGGCCTTGCGAAGCTCCGTGTACTGCGAGCGCTGCTACTCGCAGCTGAGAAGGACCGTGGAGCTAGCGGCGAATTCGGAGAGCTCTTCGCTGCACTGCGCCGCTCGCAAGCGGCTTCGTTCTTCGCCTTCTGCCGTCCGGAGAGAGCTGAACTCCGGCGATCAGTTTCAGCTCTGCCCAACAGCGTGTTCTCAGTTCCGCGGGCAAGCACGCCCTCTTGCCTTGGCTCCGAGTGCAAAGTCCCGAGCGAGCACTCGACTCAGTGCAATGCACCCAGAAAGACGCTCTCGATCGTCTTTCAAGGAGCGATTCCTAACAGCAGAAGCAGCAGAGGCACAAACTGCATGACGAGAAGGGACAACGTAGAACACGTCTCTGTCCTGGCACATTTTCGTGTGCGATACTTCCCTCCGGGTCTTCGGGCCTTGCGAAGCTCCGTGTACTGCGAGCGCTGCTACTCGCAGCTGAGAAGGACCGTGGAGCTAGCGGCGAATTCGGAGAGCTCTTCGCTGCACTGCGCCGCTCGCAAGCGGCTTCGTTCTTCGCCTTCTGCCGTCCGGCGAGAGCTGAACTCCGGCGGTCAGTTGCAGCTCTGCCCAACAGCGTGTTCTCAGTTCTGCGGGCAAGCACGCCCTCTTGCCTTGGCCCCGGGAGCAAAGTCCCGAGCGAGCACTCGACTCAGTGCAATGCACCCGGAAGGACGCTCTCGCTCGTCTTTCAAGGAGCGATTCCTAACAGCAGAAGCAGCAGAGGCACAAACTGCATGACGAGAAGGGACAACGTAGAACACGTCTCTGTCCTGGCACATTTTCGTGTGCGATACTTCCCTCCGGGTCTTCGGGCCTTGCGAAGCTCCGTGTACTGCGAGCGCTGCTACTCGCAGCTGAGAAGGACCGTGGAGCTAGCGGCGAATTCGGAGAGCTCTTCGCTGCACTGCGCCGCTCGCAAGCGGCTTCGTTCTTCGCCTTCTGCCGTCCGGCGAGAGCTGAACTCCGGCGGTCAGTTGCAGCTCTGCCCAACAGCGTGTTCTCAGTTCTGCGGGCAAGCACGCCCTCTTGCCTTGGCCCCGGGAGCAAAGTCCCGAGCGAGCACTCGACTCAGTGCAATGCACCCGGAAGGACGCTCTCGCTCGTCTTTCAAGGAGCGATTCCTAACAGCAGAAGCAGCAGAGGCACAAACTGCATGACGAGAAGGGACAACGTAGAACACGTCTCTGTCCTGGCACATTTCCGTGTGCCATACTTCCCTCCGGGTCTTCGGGCCTTGCGAAGCTCTGTGTACTGCGAGCGCTGCTACTCGCAGCTGAGAAGGACCGTGGAGCTAGCGGCGAATTCGGAGAGCTCTTCGCTGCACTGCGCCGCTCGCAAGCGGCTTCGTTCTTCGCCTTCTGCCGTCCGGCGAGAGCTGAACTCCAGCGGTCAGTTGCAGCTCTGCCCAACAGCGTGTTCTCAGTTCTGCGGGCAAGCACGCCCTCTTGCCTTGGCCCCGAGAGCAAAGTCCCGAGCGAGCACTCGACTCAGTGCAATGCACCCGGAAGGACGCTCTCGCTCGTCTTTCAAGGAGCGATTACCTACAGCAAAAGCAGCAGAGGCACAAACTGCATGACGAGAAGGGACAACGTAGAACACGTCTCTGTCCTGGCACATTTTCGTGTGCGATACTTCCCTCCGGGTCTTCGGGCCTTGCGAAGCTCTGTGTACTGCGAGCGCTGCTACTCGCAGCTGAGAAGGACCGTGGAGCTAGCGGCGAATTCGGAGAGCTCTTCGCTGCACTGCGCCGCTCGCAAGCGGCTTCGTTCTTCGCCTTCTGCCGTCCGGCGAGAGCTGAACTCCAGCGGTCAGTTGCAGCTCTGCCCAACAGCGTGTTCTCAGTTCTGCGGGCAAGCACGCCCTCTTGCCTTGGCCCCGAGTGCAAAGTCCCGAGCGAGCACTCGACTCAGTGCAATGCACCCGGAAGGACGCTCTCGCTCGTCTTTCAAGGAGCGATTCCTAACAGCAGAAGCAGCAGAGGCACAAACTGCATGACGAGAAGGGACAACGTAGAACACGTCTCTGTCCTGGCACATTTTCGTGTGCGATACTTCCCTCCGGGTCTTCGGGCCTTGCGAAGCTCTGTGTACTGCGAGCGCTGCTACTCGCAGCTGAGAAGGACCGTGGAGCTAGCGGCGAATTCGGAGAGCTCTTCGCTGCACTGCGCCGCTCGCAAGCGGCTTCGTTCTTCGCCTTCTGCCGTCCGGCGAGAGCTGAACTCCAGCGGTCAGTTGCAGCTCTGCCCAACAGCGTGTTCTCAGTTCTGCGGGCAAGCACGCCCTCTTGCCTTGGCCCCGAGTGCAAAGTCCCGAGCGAGCACTCGACTCAGTGCAATGCACCCGGAAGGACGCTCTCGCTCGTCTTTCAAGGAGCGATTCCTAACAGCAGAAGCAGCAGAGGCACAAACTGCATGACGAGAAGGGACAACGTAGAACACGTCTCTGTCCTGGCACATTTTCGTGTGCGATACTTCCCTCCGGGTCTTCGGGCCTTGCGAAGCCCTGTGTACTGCGAGCGCTGCTACTCGCAGCTGAGAAGGACCGTGGAGCTAGCGGCGAATTCGGAGAGCTCTTCGCTGCACTGCGCCGCTCGCAAGCGGCTTCGTTTTCGCCTTCTGCCGTCCGGCGAGAGCTGAACTCCAGCGGTCAGTTGCAGCTCTGCCCAACAGCGTGTTCTCAGTTCTGCGGGCAAGCACGCCCTCTTGCCTTGGCCCCGAGAGCAAAGTCCCGAGCGAGCACTCGACTCAGTGCAATGCACCCGGAAGGACGCTCTCGCTCGTCTTTCAAGGAGCGATTCCTAACAGCAGAAGCAGCAGAGGCACAAACTGCATGACGAGAAGGGACAACGTAGAACACGTCTCTGTCCTGGCACATTTCCGTGTGCCATACTTCCCTCCGGGTCTTCGGGCCTTGCGAAGCTCTGTGTACTGCGAGCGCTGCTACTCGCAGCTGAGAAGGACCGTGGAGCTAGCGGCGAATTCGGAGAGCTCTTCGCTGCACTGCGCCGCTCGCAAGCGGCTTCGTTCTTCGCCTTCTGCCGTCCGGCGAGAGCTGAACTCCAGCGGTCAGTTGCAGCTCTGCCCAACAGCGTGTTCTCAGTTCTGCGGGCAAGCACGCCCTCTTGCCTTGGCCCCGAGAGCAAAGTCCCGAGCGAGCACTCGACTCAGTGCAATGCACCCGGAAGGACGCTCTCGCTCGTCTTTCAAGGAGCGATTACCTACAGCAAAAGCAGCAGAGGCACAAACTGCATGACGAGAAGGGACAACGTAGAACACGTCTCTGTCCTGGCACATTTTCGTGTGCGATACTTCCCTCCGGGTCTTCGGGCCTTGCGAAGCTCTGTGTACTGCGAGCGCTGCTACTCGCAGCTGAGAAGGACCGTGGAGCTAGCGGCGAATTCGGAGAGCTCTTCGCTGCACTGCGCCGCTCGCAAGCGGCTTCGTTCTTCGCCTTCTGCCGTCCGGCGAGAGCTGAACTCCAGCGGTCAGTTGCAGCTCTGCCCAACAGCGTGTTCTCAGTTCTGCGGGCAAGCACGCCCTCTTGCCTTGGCCCCGAGTGCAAAGTCCCGAGCGAGCACTCGACTCAGTGCAATGCACCCGGAAGGACGCTCTCGCTCGTCTTTCAAGGAGCGATTCCTAACAGCAGAAGCAGCAGAGGCACAAACTGCATGACGAGAAGGGACAACGTAGAACACGTCTCTGTCCTGGCACATTTTCGTGTGCGATACTTCCCTCCGGGTCTTCGGGCCTTGCGAAGCTCTGTGTACTGCGAGCGCTGCTACTCGCAGCTGAGAAGGACCGTGGAGCTAGCGGCGAATTCGGAGAGCTCTTCGCTGCACTGCGCCGCTCGCAAGCGGCTTCGTTCTTCGCCTTCTGCCGTCCGGCGAGAGCTGAACTCCAGCGGTCAGTTGCAGCTCTGCCCAACAGCGTGTTCTCAGTTCTGCGGGCAAGCACGCCCTCTTGCCTTGGCCCCGAGTGCAAAGTCCCGAGCGAGCACTCGACTCAGTGCAATGCACCCGGAAGGACGCTCTCGCTCGTCTTTCAAGGAGCGATTCCTAACAGCAGAAGCAGCAGAGGCACAAACTGCATGACGAGAAGGGACAACGTAGAACACGTCTCTGTCCTGGCACATTTTCGTGTGCGATACTTCCCTCCGGGTCTTCGGGCCTTGCGAAGCTCTGTGTACTGCGAGCGCTGCTACTCGCAGCTGAGAAGGACCGTGGAGCTAGCGGCGAATTCGGAGAGCTCTTCGCTGCACTGCGCCGCTCGCAAGCGGCTTCGTTCTTCGCCTTCTGCCGTCCGGCGAGAGCTGAACTCCAGCGGTCAGTTGCAGCTCTGCCCAACAGCGTGTTCTCAGTTCTGCGGGCAAGCACGCCCTCTTGCCTTGGCCCCGAGTGCAAAGTCCCGAGCGAGCACTCGACTCAGTGCAATGCACCCGGAAGGACGCTCTCGCTCGTCTTTCAAGGAGCGATTCCTAACAGCAGAAGCAGCAGAGGCACAAACTGCATGACGAGAAGGGACAACGTAGAACACGTCTCTGTCCTGGCACATTTTCGTGTGCGATACTTCCCTCCGGGTCTTCGGGCCTTGCGAAGCTCTGTGTACTGCGAGCGCTGCTACTCGCAGCTGAGAAGGACCGTGGAGCTAGCGGCGAATTCGGAGAGCTCTTCGCTGCACTGCGCCGCTCGCAAGCGGCTTCGTTCTTCGCCTTTTGCCGTCCGGCGAGAGCTGAACTCCAGCGGTCAGTTGCAGCTCTGCCCAACAGCGTGTTCTCAGTTCTGCGGGCAAGCACGCCCTCTTGCCTTGGCCCCGAGTGCAAAGTCCCGAGCGAGCACTCGACTCAGTGCAATGCACCCGGAAGGACGCTCTCGCTCGTCTTTCAAGGAGCGATTACCTACAGCAGAAGCAGCAGAGGCACAAACTGCATGACGAGAAGGGACAACGTAGAACACGTCTCTGTCCTGGCACATTTTCGTGTGCGATACTTCCCTCCGGGTCTTCGGGCCTTGCGAAGCCCTGTGTACTGCGAGCGCTGCTACTCGCAGCTGAGAAGGACCGTGGAGCTAGCGGCGAATTCGGAGAGCTCTTCGCTGCACTGCGCCGCTCGCAAGCGGCTTCGTTCTTCGCCTTCTGCCGTCCGGCGAGAGCTGAACTCCAGCGGTCAGTTGCAGCTCTGCCCAACAGCGTGTTCTCAGTTCTGCGGGCAAGCACGCCCTCTTGCCTTGGCCCCGAGAGCAAAGTCCCGAGCGAGCACTCGACTCAGTGCAATGCACCCGGAAGGACGCTCTCGCTCGTCTTTCAAGGAGCGATTCCTAACAGCAGAAGCAGCAGAGGCACAAACTGCATGACGAGAAGGGACAACGTAGAACACGTCTCTGTCCTGGCACATTTTCGTGTGCGATACTTCCCTCCGGGTCTTCGGGCCTTGCGAAGCTCTGTGTACTGCGAGCGCTGCTACTCGCAGCTGAGAAGGACCGTGGAGCTAGCGGCGAATTCGGAGAGCTCTTCGCTGCACTGCGCCGCTCGCAAGCGGCTTCGTTCTTCGCCTTCTGCCGTCCGGCGAGAGCTGAACTCCAGCGGTCAGTTGCAGCTCTGCCCAACAGCGTGTTCTCAGTTCTGCGGGCAAGCACGCCCTCTTGCCTTGGCCCCGAGAGCAAAGTCCCGAGCGAGCACTCGACTCAGTGCAATGCACCCGGAAGGACGCTCTCGCTCGTCTTTCAAGGAGCGATTCCTAACAGCAGAAGCAGCAGAGGCACAAACTGCATGACGAGAAGGGACAACGTAGAACACGTCTCTGTCCTGGCACATTTTCGTGTGCGATACTTCCCTCCGGGTCTTCGGGCCTTGCGAAGCTCTGTGTACTGCGAGCGCTGCTACTCGCAGCTGAGAAGGACCGTGGAGCTAGCGGCGAATTCGGAGAGCTCTTCGCTGCACTGCGCCGCTCGCAAGCGGCTTCGTTCTTCGCCTTCTGCCGTCCGGCGAGAGCTGAACTCCAGCGGTCAGTTGCAGCTCTGCCCAACAGCGTGTTCTCAGTTCTGCGGGCAAGCACGCCCTCTTGCCTTGGCCCCGAGTGCAAAGTCCCGAGCGAGCACTCGACTCAGTGCAATGCACCCGGAAGGACGCTCTCGCTCGCCTTTCAAGGAGCGATTCCTAACAGCAGAAGCAGCAGAGGCACAAACTGCATGACGAGAAGGGACAACGTAGAACACGTCTCTGTCCTGGCACATTTCCGTGTGCCATACTTCCCTCCGGGTCTTCGGGCCTTGCGAAGCTCTGTGTACTGCGAGCGCTGCTACTCGCAGCTGAGAAGGACCGTGGAGCTAGCGGCGAATTCGGAGAGCTCTTCGCTGCACTGCGCCGCTCGCAAGCGGCTTCGTTCTTCGCCTTCTGCCGTCCGGCGAGAGCTGAACTCCAGCGGTCAGTTGCAGCTCTGCCCAACAGCGTGTTCTCAGTTCTGCGGGCAAGCACGCCCTCTTGCCTTGGCCCCGAGTGCAAAGTCCCGAGCGAGCACTCGACTCAGTGCAATGCACCCGGAAGGACGCTCTCGCTCGTCTTTCAAGGAGCGATTCCTAACAGCAGAAGCAGCAGAGGCACAAACTGCATGACGAGAAGGGACAACGTAGAACACGTCTCTGTCCTGGCACATTTTCGTGTGCGATACTTCCCTCCGGGTCTTCGGGCCTTGCGAAGCCCTGTGTACTGCGAGCGCTGCTACTCGCAGCTGAGAAGGACCGTGGAGCTAGCGGCGAATTCGGAGAGCTCTTCGCTGCACTGCGCCGCACGCAAGCGGCTTCGTTCTTCGCCTTTTGCCGTCCGGCGAGAGCTGAACTCCAGCGGTCAGTTGCAGCTCTGCCCAACAGCGTGTTCTCAGTTCTGCGGGCAAGCACGCCCTCTTGCCTTGGCCCCGAGTGCAAAGTCCCGAGCGAGCACTCGACTCAGTGCAATGCACCCGGAAGGACGCTCTCGCTCGTCTTTCAAGGAGCGATTACCTACAGCAGAAGCAGCAGAGGCACAAACTGCATGACGAGAAGGGACAACGTAGAACACGTCTCTGTCCTGGCACATTTTCGTGTGCGATACTTCCCTCCGGGTCTTCGGGCCTTGCGAAGCTCTGTGTACTGCGAGCGCTGCTACTCGCAGCTGAGAAGGACCGTGGAGCTAGCGGCGAATTCGGAGAGCTCTTCGCTGCACTGCGCCGCTCGCAAGCGGCTTCGTTCTTCGCCTTCTGCCGTCCGGCGAGAGCTGAACTCCAGCGGTCAGTTGCAGCTCTGCCCAACAGCGTGTTCTCAGTTCTGCGGGCAAGCACGCCCTCTTGCCTTGGCCCCGAGAGCAAAGTCCCGAGCGAGCACTCGACTCAGTGCAATGCACCCGGAAGGACGCTCTCGCTCGTCTTTCAAGGAGCGATTCCTAACAGCAGAAGCAGCAGAGGCACAAACTGCATGACGAGAAGGGACAACGTAGAACACGTCTCTGTCCTGGCACATTTTCGTGTGCGAAACTTCCCTCCGGGTCTTCGGGCCTTGCGAAGCCCTGTGTACTGCGAGCGCTGCTACTCGCAGCTGAGAAGGACCGTGGAGCTAGCGGCGAATTCGGAGAGCTCTTCGCTGCACTGCGCCGCTCGCAAGCGGCTTCGTTCTTCGCCTTCTGCCGTCCGGCGAGAGCTGAACTCCAGCGGTAAGTTTCAGCTCTGCCCAACAGCGTGTTCTCAGTTCTGCGGGCAAGCACGCCCTCTTGCCCTGGCCCCGAGTGCAAAGTCCCGAGCGAGCACTCGACTCAGTGCAATGCACCCGGAAGGACGCTGTCGCTCGCCTTTCAAGGAGCGATTCCTAACAGCAGAAGCAGCAGAGGCACAAACTGCATGACGAGAAGGGACAACGTAGAACACGTCTCTGTCCTGGCACATTTTCGTGTGCGATACTTCCCTCCGGGTCTTCGGGCCTTGCGAAGCCCTGTGTACTGCGAGCGCTGCTACTCGCAGCTGAGAAGGACCGTGGAGCTAGCGGCGAATTCGGAGAGCTCTTCGCTGCACTGCGCCGCTCGCAAGCGGCTTCGTTCTTCGCCTTCTGCCGTCCGGCGAGAGCTGAACTCCAGCGGTCAGTTGCAGCTCTGCCCAACAGCGTGTTCTCAGTTCTGCGGGCAAGCACGCCCTCTTGCCTTGGCCCCGAGAGCAAAGTCCCGAGCGAGCATTCGACTTAGTGCAATGCACCCAGAAGGACGCTCTCGCTCGTCTTTCAAGGAGCGATTCCTAACAGCAGAAGCAGCAGAGGCACAAACTGCATGACGAGAAGGGACAACGTAGAACACGTCTCTGTCCTGGCACATTTCCGTGTGCCATACTTCCCTCCGGGTCTTCGGGCCTTGCGAAGCCCTGTGTACTGCGAGCGCTGCTACTCGCAGCTGAGAAGGACCGTGGAGCTAGCGGCGAATTCGGAGAGCTCTTCGCTGCACTGCGCCGCTCGCAAGCGGCTTCGTTCTTCGCCTTCTGCCGTCCGGCGAGAGCTGAACTCCAGCGGTCAGTTGCAGCTCTGCCCAACAGCGTGTTCTCAGTTCTGCGGGCAAGCACGCCCTCTTGCCTTGGCCCCGAGAGCAAAGTCCCGAGCGAGCACTCGACTCAGTGCAATGCACCCGGAAGGACGCTCTCGCTCGCCTTTCAAGGAGCGATTCCTAACAGCAGAAGCAGCAGAGGCACAAACTGCATGACGAGAAGGGACAACGTAGAACACGTCTCTGTCCTGGCACATTTCCGTGTGCCATACTTCCCTCCGGGTCTTCGGGCCTTGCGAAGCTCTGTGTACTGCGAGCGCTGCTACTCGCAGCTGAGAAGGACCGTGGAGCTAGCGGCGAATTCGGAGAGCTCTTCGCTGCACTGCGCCGCTCGCAAGCGGCTTCGTTCTTCGCCTTCTGCCGTCCGGCGAGAGCTGAACTCCAGCGGTCAGTTGCAGCTCTGCCCAACAGCGTGTTCTCAGTTCTGCGGGCAAGCACGCCCTCTTGCCTTGGCCCCGAGAGCAAAGTCCCGAGCGAGCACTCGACTCAGTGCAATGCACCCGGAAGGACGCTCTCGCTCGTCTTTCAAGGAGCGATTACCTACAGCAAAAGCAGCAGAGGCACAAACTGCATGACGAGAAGGGACAACGTAGAACACGTCTCTGTCCTGGCACATTTTCGTGTGCGATACTTCCCTCCGGGTCTTCGGGCCTTGCGAAGCTCTGTGTACTGCGAGCGCTGCTACTCGCAGCTGAGAAGGACCGTGGAGCTAGCGGCGAATTCGGAGAGCTCTTCGCTGCACTGCGCCGCTCGCAAGCGGCTTCGTTCTTCGCCTTCTGCCGTCCGGCGAGAGCTGAACTCCAGCGGTCAGTTGCAGCTCTGCCCAACAGCGTGTTCTCAGTTCTGCGGGCAAGCACGCCCTCTTGCCTTGGCCCCGAGTGCAAAGTCCCGAGCGAGCACTCGACTCAGTGCAATGCACCCGGAAGGACGCTCTCGCTCGTCTTTCAAGGAGCGATTCCTAACAGCAGAAGCAGCAGAGGCACAAACTGCATGACGAGAAGGGACAACGTAGAACACGTCTCTGTCCTGGCACATTTTCGTGTGCGATACTTCCCTCCGGGTCTTCGGGCCTTGCGAAGCTCTGTGTACTGCGAGCGCTGCTACTCGCAGCTGAGAAGGACCGTGGAGCTAGCGGCGAATTCGGAGAGCTCTTCGCTGCACTGCGCCGCTCGCAAGCGGCTTCGTTCTTCGCCTTCTGCCGTCCGGCGAGAGCTGAACTCCAGCGGTCAGTTGCAGCTCTGCCCAACAGCGTGTTCTCAGTTCTGCGGGCAAGCACGCCCTCTTGCCTTGGCCCCGAGTGCAAAGTCCCGAGCGAGCACTCGACTCAGTGCAATGCACCCGGAAGGACGCTCTCGCTCGTCTTTCAAGGAGCGATTCCTAACAGCAGAAGCAGCAGAGGCACAAACTGCATGACGAGAAGGGACAACGTAGAACACGTCTCTGTCCTGGCACATTTTCGTGTGCGATACTTCCCTCCGGGTCTTCGGGCCTTGCGAAGCCCTGTGTACTGCGAGCGCTGCTACTCGCAGCTGAGAAGGACCGTGGAGCTAGCGGCGAATTCGGAGAGCTCTTCGCTGCACTGCGCCGCTCGCAAGCGGCTTCGTTCTTCGCCTTCTGCCGTCCGGCGAGAGCTGAACTCCGGCGGTCAGTTGCAGCTCTGCCCAACAGCGTGTTCTCAGTTCTGCGGGCAAGCACGCCCTCTTGCCTTGGCCCCGAGAGCAAAGTCCCGAGCGAGCACTCGACTCAGTGCAATGCACCCGGAAGGACGCTCTCGCTCGTCTTTCAAGGAGCGATTCCTAACAGCAGAAGCAGCAGAGGCACAAACTGCATGACGAGAAGGGACAACGTAGAACACGTCTCTGTCCTGGCACATTTTCGTGTGCGATACTTCCCTCCGGGTCTTCGGGCCTTGCGAAGCCCTGTGTACTGCGAGCGCTGCTACTCGCAGCTGAGAAGGACCGTGGAGCTAGCGGCGAATTCGGAGAGCTCTTCGCTGCACTGCGCCGCTCGCAAGCGGCTTCGTTCTTCGCCTTCTGCCGTCCGGCGAGAGCTGAACTCCAGCGGTCAGTTGCAGCTCTGCCCAACAGCGTGTTCTCAGTTCTGCGGGCAAGCACGCCCTCTTGCCTTGGCCCCGAGAGCAAAGTCCCGAGCGAGCACTCGACTCAGTGCAATGCACCCGGAAGGACGCTCTCGCTCGTCTTTCAAGGAGCGATTCCTAACAGCAGAAGCAGCAGAGGCACAAACTGCATGACGAGAAGGGACAACGTAGAACACGTCTCTGTCCTGGCACATTTTCGTGTGCGATACTTCCCTCCGGGTCTTCGGGCCTTGCGAAGCTCTGTGTACTGCGAGCGCTGCTACTCGCAGCTGAGAAGGACCGTGGAGCTAGCGGCGAATTCGGAGAGCTCTTCGCTGCACTGCGCCGCTCGCAAGCGGCTTCGTTCTTCGCCTTCTGCCGTCCGGCGAGAGCTGAACTCCAGCGGTCAGTTGCAGCTCTGCCCAACAGCGTGTTCTCAGTTCTGCGGGCAAGCACGCCCTCTTGCCTTGGCCCCGAGAGCAAAGTCCCGAGCGAGCACTCGACTCAGTGCAATGCACCCGGAAGGACGCTCTCGCTCGTCTTTCAAGGAGCGATTCCTAACAGCAGAAGCAGCAGAGGCACAAACTGCATGACGAGAAGGGACAACGTAGAACACGTCTCTGTCCTGGCACATTTTCGTGTGCGATACTTCCCTCCGGGTCTTCGGGCCTTGCGAAGCTCTGTGTACTGCGAGCGCTGCTACTCGCAGCTGAGAAGGACCGTGGAGCTAGCGGCGAATTCGGAGAGCTCTTCGCTGCACTGCGCCGCTCGCAAGCGGCTTCGTTCTTCGCCTTCTGCCGTCCGGCGAGAGCTGAACTCCAGCGGTCAGTTGCAGCTCTGCCCAACAGCGTGTTCTCAGTTCTGCGGGCAAGCACGCCCTCTTGCCTTGGCCCCGAGTGCAAAGTCCCGAGCGAGCACTCGACTCAGTGCAATGCACCCGGAAGGACGCTCTCGCTCGCCTTTCAAGGAGCGATTCCTAACAGCAGAAGCAGCAGAGGCACAAACTGCATGACGAGAAGGGACAACGTAGAACACGTCTCTGTCCTGGCACATTTTCGTGTGCGATACTTCCCTCCGGGTCTTCGGGCCTTGCGAAGCTCTGTGTACTGCGAGCGCTGCTACTCGCAGCTGAGAAGGACCGTGGAGCTAGCGGCGAATTCGGAGAGCTCTTCGCTGCACTGCGCCGCTCGCAAGCGGCTTCGTTCTTCGCCTTCTGCCGTCCGGCGAGAGCTGAACTCCAGCGGTCAGTTGCAGCTCTGCCCAACAGCGTGTTCTCAGTTCTGCGGGCAAGCACGCCCTCTTGCCTTGGCCCCGAGTGCAAAGTCCCGAGCGAGCACTCGACTCAGTGCAATGCACCCGGAAGGACGCTCTCGCTCGTCTTTCAAGGAGCGATTCCTAACAGCAGAAGCAGCAGAGGCACAAACTGCATGACGAGAAGGGACAACGTAGAACACGTCTCTGTCCTGGCACATTTTCGTGTGCGATACTTCCCTCCGGGTCTTCGGGCCTTGCGAAGCTCTGTGTACTGCGAGCGCTGCTACTCGCAGCTGAGAAGGACCGTGGAGCTAGCGGCGAATTCGGAGAGCTCTTCGCTGCACTGCGCCGCTCGCAAGCGGCTTCGTTCTTCGCCTTCTGCCGTCCGGCGAGAGCTGAACTCCAGCGGTCAGTTGCAGCTCTGCCCAACAGCGTGTTCTCAGTTCTGCGGGCAAGCACGCCCTCTTGCCTTGGCCCCGAGTGCAAAGTCCCGAGCGAGCACTCGACTCAGTGCAATGCACCCGGAAGGACGCTCTCGCTCGTCTTTCAAGGAGCGATTCCTAACAGCAGAAGCAGCAGAGGCACAAACTGCATGACGAGAAGGGACAACGTAGAACACGTCTCTGTCCTGGCACATTTTCGTGTGCGATACTTCCCTCCGGGTCTTCGGGCCTTGCGAAGCTCTGTGTACTGCGAGCGCTGCTACTCGCAGCTGAGAAGGACCGTGGAGCTAGCGGCGAATTCGGAGAGCTCTTCGCTGCACTGCGCCGCTCGCAAGCGGCTTCGTTCTTCGCCTTCTGCCGTCCGGCGAGAGCTGAACTCCAGCGGTCAGTTGCAGCTCTGCCCAACAGCGTGTTCTCAGTTCTGCGGGCAAGCACGCCCTCTTGCCTTGGCCCCGAGTGCAAAGTCCCGAGCGAGCACTCGACTCAGTGCAATGCACCCGGAAGGACGCTCTCGCTCGCCTTTCAAGGAGCGATTCCTAACAGCAGAAGCAGCAGAGGCACAAACTGCATGACGAGAAGGGACAACGTAGAACACGTCTCTGTCCTGGCACATTTCCGTGTGCCATACTTCCCTCCGGGTCTTCGGGCCTTGCGAAGCTCTGTGTACTGCGAGCGCTGCTACTCGCAGCTGAGAAGGACCGTGGAGCTAGCGGCGAATTCGGAGAGCTCTTCGCTGCACTGCGCCGCTCGCAAGCGGCTTCGTTCTTCGCCTTCTGCCGTCCGGCGAGAGCTGAACTCCAGCGGTCAGTTGCAGCTCTGCCCAACAGCGAGTTCTCAGTTCTGCGGGCAAGCACGCCCTCTTGCCTTGGCCCCGAGTGCAAAGTCCCGAGCGAGCACTCGACTCAGTGCAATGCACCCGGAAGGACGCTCTCGCTCGTCTTTCAAGGAGCGATTCCTAACAGCAGAAGCAGCAGAGGCACAAACTGCATGACGAGAAGGGACAACGTAGAACACGTCTCTGTCCTGGCACATTTTCGTGTGCGATACTTCCCTCCGGGTCTTCGGGCCTTGCGAAGCCCTGTGTACTGCGAGCGCTGCTACTCGCAGCTGAGAAGGACCGTGGAGCTAGCGGCGAATTCGGAGAGCTCTTCGCTGCACTGCGCCGCACGCAAGCGGCTTCGTTCTTCGCCTTTTGCCGTCCGGCGAGAGCTGAACTCCAGCGGTCAGTTGCAGCTCTGCCCAACAGCGTATTCTCAGTTCTGCGGGCAAGCACGCCCTCTTGCCTTGGCCCCGAGTGCAAAGTCCCGAGCGAGCACTCGACTCAGTGCAATGCACCCGGAAGGACGCTCTCGCTCGTCTTTCAAGGAGCGATTACCTACAGCAGAAGCAGCAGAGGCACAAACTGCATGACGAGAAGGGACAACGTAGAACACGTCTCTGTCCTGGCACATTTTCGTGTGCGATACTTCCCTCCGGGTCTTCGGGCCTTGCGAAGCCCTGTGTACTGCGAGCGCTGCTACTCGCAGCTGAGAAGGACCGTGGAGCTAGCGGCGAATTCGGAGAGCTCTTCGCTGCACTGCGCCGCTCGCAAGCGGCTTCGTTCTTCGCCTTCTGCCGTCCGGCGAGAGCTGAACTCCAGCGGTCAGTTGCAGCTCTGCCCAACAGCGTGTTCTCAGTTCTGCGGGCAAACACGCCCTCTTGCCTTGGCCCCGAGAGCAAAGTCCCGAGCGAGCACTCGACTCAGTGCAATGCACCCGGAAGGACGCTCTCGCTCGTCTTTCAAGGAGCGATTCCTAACAGCAGAAGCAGCAGAGGCACAAACTGCATGACGAGAAGGGACAACGTAGAACACGTCTCTGTCCTGGCACATTTTCGTGTGCGAAACTTCCCTCCGGGTCTTCGGGCCTTGCGAAGCCCTGTGTACTGCGAGCGCTGCTACTCGCAGCTGAGAAGGACCGTGGAGCTAGCGGCGAATTCGGAGAGCTCTTCGCTGCACTGCGCCGCTCGCAAGCGGCTTCGTTCTTCGCCTTCTGCCGTCCGGCGAGAGCTGAACTCCAGCGGTAAGTTTCAGCTCTGCCCAACAGCGTGTTCTCAGTTCTGCGGGCAAGCACGCCCTCTTGCCTTGGCCCCGAGTGCAAAGTCCCGAGCGAGCACTCGACTCAGTGCAATGCACCCGGAAGGACGCTCTCGCTCGCCTTTCAAGGAGCGATTCCTAACAGCAGAAGCAGCAGAGGCACAAACTGCATGACGAGAAGGGACAACGTAGAACACGTCTCTGTCCTGGCACATTTTCGTGTGCGATACTTCCCTCCGGGTCTTCGGGCCTTGCGAAGCCCTGTGTACTGCGAGCGCTGCTACTCGCAGCTGAGAAGGACCGTGGAGCTAGCGGCGAATTCGGAGAGCTCTTCGCTGCACTGCGCCGCTCGCAAGCGGCTTCGTTCTTCGCCTTCTGCCGTCCGGCGAGAGCTGAACTCCAGCGGTCAGTTGCAGCTCTGCCCAACAGCGTGTTCTCAGTTCTGCGGGCAAGCACGCCCTCTTGCCTTGGCCCCGAGAGCAAAGTCCCGAGCGAGCATTCGACTTAGTGCAATGCACCCCGAAGGACGCTCTCGCTCGTCTTTCAAGGAGCGATTCCTAACAGCAGAAGCAGCAGAGGCACAAACTGCATGACGAGAAGGGACAACGTAGAACACGTCTCTGTCCTGGCACATTTTCGTGTGCGATACTTCCCTCCGGGTCTTCGGGCCTTGCGAAGCCCTGTGTACTGCGAGCGCTGCTACTCGCAGCTGAGAAGGACCGTGGAGCTAGCGGCGAATTCGGAGAGCTCTTCGCTGCACTGCGCCGCTCGCAAGCGGCTTCGTTCTTCGCCTTCTGCCGTCCGGCGAGAGCTGAACTCCAGCGGTCAGTTGCAGCTCTGCCCAACAGCGTGTTCTCAGTTCTGCGGGCAAGCACGCCCTCTTGCCTTGGCCCCGAGAGCAAAGTCCCGAGCGAGCACTCGACTCAGTGCAATGCACCCGGAAGGACGCTCTCGCTCGCCTTTCAAGGAGCGATTCCTAACAGCAGAAGCAGCAGAGGCACAAACTGCATGACGAGAAGGGACAACGTAGAACACGTCTCTGTCCTGGCACATTTCCGTGTGCCATACTTCCCTCCGGGTCTTCGGGCCTTGCGAAGCTCTGTGTACTGCGAGCGCTGCTACTCGCAGCTGAGAAGGACCGTGGAGCTAGCGGCGAATTCGGAGAGCTCTTCGCTGCACTGCGCCGCTCGCAAGCGGCTTCGTTCTTCGCCTTCTGCCGTCCGGCGAGAGCTGAACTCCAGCGGTCAGTTGCAGCTCTGCCCAACAGCGTGTTCTCAGTTCTGCGGGCAAGCACGCCCTCTTGCCTTGGCCCCGAGAGCAAAGTCCCGAGCGAGCACTCGACTCAGTGCAATGCACCCGGAAGGACGCTCTCGCTCGTCTTTCAAGGAGCGATTACCTACAGCAAAAGCAGCAGAGGCACAAACTGCATGACGAGAAGGGACAACGTAGAACACGTCTCTGTCCTGGCACATTTTCGTGTGCGATACTTCCCTCCGGGTCTTCGGGCCTTGCGAAGCTCTGTGTACTGCGAGCGCTGCTACTCGCAGCTGAGAAGGACCGTGGAGCTAGCGGCGAATTCGGAGAGCTCTTCGCTGCACTGCGCCGCTCGCAAGCGGCTTCGTTCTTCGCCTTCTGCCGTCCGGCGAGAGCTGAACTCCAGCGGTCAGTTGCAGCTCTGCCCAACAGCGTGTTCTCAGTTCTGCGGGCAAGCACGCCCTCTTGCCTTGGCCCCGAGTGCAAAGTCCCGAGCGAGCACTCGACTCAGTGCAATGCACCCGGAAGGACGCTCTCGCTCGTCTTTCAAGGAGCGATTCCTAACAGCAGAAGCAGCAGAGGCACAAACTGCATGACGAGAAGGGACAACGTAGAACACGTCTCTGTCCTGGCAAATTTTCGTGTGCGATACTTCCCTCCGGGTCTTCGGGCCTTGCGAAGCTCCGTGTACTGCGAGCGCTGCTACTCGCAGCTGAGAAGGACCGTGGAGCTAGCGGCGAATTCGGAGAGCTCTTCGCTGCACTGCGCCGCTCGCAAGCGGCTTCGTTCTTCGCCTTCTGCCGTCCGGCGACAGCTGAACTCCGGCGGTCAGTTGCAGCTCTGCCCAACAGCGTGTTCTCAGTTCTGCGGGCAAGCACGCCCTCTTGCCTTGGCCCCGAGAGCAAAGTCCCGAGCGAGCACTCGACTCAGTGCAATGCACCCGGAAGGACGCTCTCGCTCGTCTTTCAAGGAGCGATTCCTAACAGCACAAGCAGCAGAGGCACAAACTGCATGACGAGAAGGGACAACGTAGAACACGTCTCTGTCCTGGCACATTTTCGTGTGCGATACTTCCCTCCGGGTCTTCGGGCCTTGCGAAGCTCCGTGTACTGCGAGCGCTGCTACTCGCAGCTGAGAAGGACCGTGGAGCTAGCGGCGAATTCGGAGAGCTCTTCGCTGCACTGCGCCGCTCGCAAGCGGCTTCGTTCTTCGCCTTCTGCCGTCCGGCGAGAGCTGAACTCCGGCGGTCAGTTGCAGCTCTGCCCAACAGCGTGTTCTCAGTTCTGCGGGCAAGCACGCCCTCTTGCCTTGGCCCCGAGAGCAAAGTCCCGAGCGAGCACTCGACTCAGTGCAATGCACCCGGAAGGACGCTCTCGCTCGTCTTTCAAGGAGCGATTCCTAACAGCAGAAGCAGCAGAGGCACAAACTGCATGACGAGAAGGGACAACGTAGAACACGTCTCTGTCCTGGCACATTTTCGTGTGCGATACTTCCCTCCGGGTCTTCGGGCCTTGCGAAGCTCCGTGTACTGCGAGCGCTGCTACTCGCAGCTGAGAAGGACCGTGGAGCTAGCGGCGAATTCGGAGAGCTCTTCGCTGCACTGCGCCGCTCGCAAGCGGCTTCGTTCTTCGCCTTCTGCCGTCCGGCGAGAGCTGAACTCCGGCGGTCAGTTGCAGCTCTGCCCAACAGCGTGTTCTCAGTTCTGCGGGCAAGCACGCCCTCTTGCCTTGGCCCCGGGAGCAAAGTCCCGAGCGAGCACTCGACTCAGTGCAATGCACCCGGAAGGACGCTCTCGCTCGTCTTTCAAGGAGCGATTCCTAACAGCACAAGCAGCAGAGGCACAAACTGCATGACGAGAAGGGACAACGTAGAACACGTCTCTGTCCTGGCACATTTTCGTGTGCGATACTTCCCTCCGGGTCTTCGGGCCTTGCGAAGCTCCGTGTACTGCGAGCGCTGCTACTCGCAGCTGAGAAGGACCGTGGAGCAAGCGGCGAGTTCGGAGAGCTCTTCGCTGCACTGCGCCGCTCGCAAGCGGCTTCGTTCTTCGCCTTCTGCCGTCCGGCGAGAGCTGAACTCCGGCGGTCAGTTGCAGCTCTGCCCAACAGCGTGTTCTCAGTTCTGCGGGCAAGCACGCCCTCTTGCCTTGGCCCCGGGAGCAAAGTCCCGAGCGAGCACTCGACTCAGTGCAATGCACCCGGAAGGACGCTCTCGCTCGTCTTTCAAGGAGCGATTCCTAACAGCACAAGCAGCAGAGGCACAAACTGCATGACGAGAAGGGACAACGTAGAACACGTCTCTGTCCTGGCACATTTTCGTGTGCGATACTTCCCTCCGGGTCTTCGGGCCTTGCGAAGCTCCGTGTACTGCGAGCGCTGCTACTCGCAGCTGAGAAGGACCGTGGAGCAAGCGGCGAGTTCGGAGAGCTCTTCGCTGCACTGCGCCGCTCGCAAGCGGCTTCGTTCTTCGCCTTCTGCCGTCCGGCGAGAGCTGAACTCCGGCGGTCAGTTGCAGCTCTGCCCAACAGCGTGTTCTCAGTTCCGCGGGCAAGCACGCCCTCTTGCCTTGGCCCCGGGAGCAAAGTCCCGAGCGAGCACTCGACTCAGTGCAATGCACCCGGAAGGACGCTCTCGCTCGTCTTTCAAGGAGCGATTCCTAACAGCAGAAGCAGCAGAGGCACAAACTGCATGACGAGAAGGGACAACGTAGAACACGTCTCTGTCCTGGCACATTTTCGTGTGCGATACTTCCCTCCGGGTCTTCGGGCCTTGCGAAGCTCCGTGTACTGCGAGCGCTGCTACTCGCAGCTGAGAAGGACCGTGGAGCTAGCGGCGAATTCGGAGAGCTCTTCGCTGCACTGCGCCGCTCGCAAGCGGCTTCGTTCTTCGCCTTCTGCCGTCCGGCGACAGCTGAACTCCGGCGGTCAGTTGCAGCTCTGCCCAACAGCGTGTTCTCAGTTCTGCGGGCAAGCACGCCCTCTTGCCTTGGCCCCGGGAGCAAAGTCCCGAGCGAGCACTCGACTCAGTGCAATGCACCCGGAAGGACGCTCTCGCTCGTCTTTCAAGGAGCGATTCCTAACAGCACAAGCAGCAGAGGCACAAACTGCATGACGAGAAGGGACAACGTAGAACACGTCTCTGTCCTGGCACATTTTCGTGTGCGATACTTCCCTCCGGGTCTTCGGGCCTTGCGAAGCTCCGTGTACTGCGAGCGCTGCTACTCGCAGCTGAGAAGGACCGTGGAGCAAGCGGCGAATTCGGAGAGCTCTTCGCTGCACTGCGCCGCTCGCAAGCGGCTTCGTTCTTCGCCTTCTGCCGTCCGGCGAGAGCTGAACTCCGGCGGTCAGTTGCAGCTCTGCCCAACAGCGTGTTCTCAGTTCTGCGGGCAAGCACGCCCTCTTGCCTTGGCCCCGGGAGCAAAGTCCCGAGCGAGCACTCGACTCAGTGCAATGCACCCGGAAGGACGCTCTCGCTCGTCTTTCAAGGAGCGATTCCTAACAGCACAAGCAGCAGAGGCACAAACTGCATGACGAGAAGGGACAACGTAGAACACGTCTCTGTCCTGGCACATTTTCGTGTGCGATACTTCCCTCCGGGTCTTCGGGCCTTGCGAAGCTCCGTGTACTGCGAGCGCTGCTACTCGCAGCTGAGAAGGACCGTGGAGCTAGCGGCGAATTCGGAGAGCTCTTCGCTGCACTGCGCCGCTCGCAAGCGGCTTCGTTCTTCGCCTTCTGCCGTCCGGCGACAGCTGAACTCCGGCGGTCAGTTGCAGCTCTGCCCAACAGCGTGTTCTCAGTTCTGCGGGCAAGCACGCCCTCTTGCCTTGGCCCCGAGAGCAAAGTCCCGAGCGAGCACTCGACTCAGTGCAATGCACCCGGAAGGACGCTCTCGCTCGTCTTTCAAGGAGCGATTCCTAAAAGCACAAGCAGCAGAGGCACAAACTGCATGACGAGAAGGGACAACGTAGAACACGTCTCTGTCCTGGCACATTTTCGTGTGCGATACTTCCCTCCGGGTCTTCGGGCCTTGCGAAGCCCTGTGTACTGCGAGCGCTGCTACTCGCAGCTGAGAAGGACCGTGGAGCTAGCGGCGAATTCGGAGAGCTCTTCGCTGCACTGCGCCGCTCGCAAGCGGCTTCGTTCTTCGCCTTCTGCCGTCCGGCGACAGCTGAACTCCGGCGGTCAGTTGCAGCTCTGCCCAACAGCGTGTTCTCAGTTCTGCGGGCAAGCACGCCCTCTTGCCTTGGCCCCGAGAGCAAAGTCCCGAGCGAGCACTCGACTCAGTGCAATGCACCCGGAAGGACGCTCTCGCTCGTCTTTCAAGGAGCGATTCCTAACAGCAGAAGCAGCAGAGGCACAAACTGCATGACGAGAAGGGACAACGTAGAACACGTCTCTGTCCTGGCACATTTCCGTGTGCCATACTTCCCTCCGGGTCTTCGGGCCTTGCGAAGCTCCGTGTACTGCGAGCGCTGCTACTCGCAGCTGAGAAGGACCGTGGAGCTAGCGGCGAATTCGGAGAGCTCTTCGCTGCACTGCGCCGCTCGCAAGCGGCTTCGTTCTTCGCCTTCTGCCGTCCGGAGAGAGCTGAACTCCGGCGATCAGTTTCAGCTCTGCCCAACAGCGTGTTCTCAGTTCCGCGGGCAAGCACGCCCTCTTGCCTTGGCTCCGAGTGCAAAGTCCCGAGCGAGCACTCGACTCAGTGCAATGCACCCAGAAAGACGCTCTCGATCGTCTTTCAAGGAGCGATTCCTAACAGCAGAAGCAGCAGAGGCACAAACTGCATGACGAGAAGGGACAACGTAGAACACGTCTCTGTCCTGGCGCATTTTCGTGTGCGATACTTCCCTCCGGGTCTTCGGGCCTTGCGAAGCCCTGTGTACTGCGAGAGCTGCTACTCGCAGCTGAGAAGGACCGTGGAGCTAGCGGCGAATTCGGAGAGCTCTTCGCTGCACTGCGCCGCTCGCAAGCGGCTTCGTTCTTCGCCTTCTGCCGTCCGGAGAGAGCTGAACTCCGGCGGTCAGTTTCAGCTCTGCCCAACAGCGTGTTCTCAGTTCCGCGGGCAAGCACGCCCTCTTGCCTTGGCTCCGAGTGCAAAGTCCCGAGCGAGCACTCGACTCAGAGCAATGCACCGAGAAAGACGCTCTCGCTCATCTTTCAAGGAGCGATTCCTAACAGCAGAAGCAGCAGAGGCACAAACTGCATGACGAGAAGGGACAACGTAGAACACGTCTCTGTCCTGGCACATTTTCGTGTGCGATACTTCCCTCCGGGTCTTCGGGCCTTGCGAAGCTCCGTGTACTGCGAGCGCTGCTACTCGCAGCTGAGAAGGACCGTGGAGCTAGCGGCGAATTCGGAGAGCTCTTCGCTGCACTGCGCCGCTCGCAAGCGGCTTCGTTCTTCGCCTTCTGCCGTCCGGCGAGAGCTGAACTCCGGCGGTCAGTTGCAGCTCTGCCCAACAGCGTGTTCTCAGTTCTGCGGGCAAGCACGCCCTCTTGCCTTGGCCCCGGGAGCAAAGTCCCGAGCGAGCACTCGACTCAGTGCAATGCACCCGGAAGGACGCTCTCGCTCGTCTTTCAAGGAGCGATTCCTAACAGCAGAAGCAGCAGAGGCACAAACTGCATGACGAGAAGGGACAACGTAGAACACGTCTCTGTCCTGGCACATTTTCGTGTGCGATACTTCCCTCCGGGTCTTCGGGCCTTGCGAAGCTCCGTGTACTGCGAGCGCTGCTACTCGCAGCTGAGAAGGACCGTGGAGCTAGCGGCGAATTCGGAGAGCTCTTCGCTGCACTGCGCCGCTCGCAAGCGGCTTCGTTCTTCGCCTTCTGCCGTCCGGCGAGAGCTGAACTCCGGCGGTCAGTTGCAGCTCTGCCCAACAGCGTGTTCTCAGTTCTGCGGGCAAGCACGCCCTCTTGCCTTGGCCCCGGGAGCAAAGTCCCGAGCGAGCACTCGACTCAGTGCAATGCACCCGGAAGGACGCTCTCGCTCGTCTTTCAAGGAGCGATTCCTAACAGCAGAAGCAGCAGAGGCACAAACTGCATGACGAGAAGGGACAACGTAGAACACGTCTCTGTCCTGGCACATTTCCGTGTGCCATACTTCCCTCCGGGTCTTCGGGCCTTGCGAAGCTCTGTGTACTGCGAGCGCTGCTACTCGCAGCTGAGAAGGACCGTGGAGCTAGCGGCGAATTCGGAGAGCTCTTCGCTGCACTGCGCCGCTCGCAAGCGGCTTCGTTCTTCGCCTTCTGCCGTCCGGCGAGAGCTGAACTCCAGCGGTCAGTTGCAGCTCTGCCCAACAGCGTGTTCTCAGTTCTGCGGGCAAGCACGCCCTCTTGCCTTGGCCCCGAGAGCAAAGTCCCGAGCGAGCACTCGACTCAGTGCAATGCACCCGGAAGGACGCTCTCGCTCGTCTTTCAAGGAGCGATTACCTACAGCAAAAGCAGCAGAGGCACAAACTGCATGACGAGAAGGGACAACGTAGAACACGTCTCTGTCCTGGCACATTTTCGTGTGCGATACTTCCCTCCGGGTCTTCGGGCCTTGCGAAGCTCTGTGTACTGCGAGCGCTGCTACTCGCAGCTGAGAAGGACCGTGGAGCTAGCGGCGAATTCGGAGAGCTCTTCGCTGCACTGCGCCGCTCGCAAGCGGCTTCGTTCTTCGCCTTCTGCCGTCCGGCGAGAGCTGAACTCCAGCGGTCAGTTGCAGCTCTGCCCAACAGCGTGTTCTCAGTTCTGCGGGCAAGCACGCCCTCTTGCCTTGGCCCCGAGTGCAAAGTCCCGAGCGAGCACTCGACTCAGTGCAATGCACCCGGAAGGACGCTCTCGCTCGTCTTTCAAGGAGCGATTCCTAACAGCAGAAGCAGCAGAGGCACAAACTGCATGACGAGAAGGGACAACGTAGAACACGTCTCTGTCCTGGCACATTTTCGTGTGCGATACTTCCCTCCGGGTCTTCGGGCCTTGCGAAGCTCTGTGTACTGCGAGCGCTGCTACTCGCAGCTGAGAAGGACCGTGGAGCTAGCGGCGAATTCGGAGAGCTCTTCGCTGCACTGCGCCGCTCGCAAGCGGCTTCGTTCTTCGCCTTCTGCCGTCCGGCGAGAGCTGAACTCCAGCGGTCAGTTGCAGCTCTGCCCAACAGCGTGTTCTCAGTTCTGCGGGCAAGCATGCCCTCTTGCCTTGGCCCCGAGTGCAAAGTCCCGAGCGAGCACTCGACTCAGTGCAATGCACCCGGAAGGACGCTCTCGCTCGTCTTTCAAGGAGCGATTCCTAACAGCAGAAGCAGCAGAGGCACAAACTGCATGACGAGAAGGGACAACGTAGAACACGTCTCTGTCCTGGCACATTTTCGTGTGCGATACTTCCCTCCGGGTCTTCGGGCCTTGCGAAGCTCTGTGTACTGCGAGCGCTGCTACTCGCAGCTGAGAAGGACCGTGGAGCTAGCGGCGAATTCGGAGAGCTCTTCGCTGCACTGCGCCGCTCGCAAGCGGCTTCGTTCTTCGCCTTCTGCCGTCCGGCGAGAGCTGAACTCCAGCGGTCAGTTGCAGCTCTGCCCAACAGCGTGTTCTCAGTTCTGCGGGCAAGCACGCCCTCTTGCCTTGGCCCCGAGTGCAAAGTCCCGAGCGAGCACTCGACTCAGTGCAATGCACCCGGAAGGACGCTCTCGCTCGTCTTTCAAGGAGCGATTCCTAACAGCAGAAGCAGCAGAGGCACAAACTGCATGACGAGAAGGGACAACGTAGAACACGTCTCTGTCCTGGCACATTTTCGTGTGCGATACTTCCCTCCGGGTCTTCGGGCCTTGCGAAGCTCTGTGTACTGCGAGCGCTGCTACTCGCAGCTGAGAAGGACCGTGGAGCTAGCGGCGAATTCGGAGAGCTCTTCGCTGCACTGCGCCGCTCGCAAGCGGCTTCGTTCTTCGCCTTCTGCCGTCCGGCGAGAGCTGAACTCCAGCGGTCAGTTGCAGCTCTGCCCAACAGCGTGTTCTCAGTTCTGCGGGCAAGCACGCCCTCTTGCCTTGGCCCCGAGAGCAAAGCCCCGAGCGAGCACTCGACTCAGTGCAATGCACCCGGAAGGACGCTCTCGCTCGTCTTTCAAGGAGCGATTCCTAACAGCAGAAGCAGCAGAGGCACAAACTGCATGACGAGAAGGGACAACGTAGAACACGTCTCTGTCCTGGCACATTTTCGTGTGCGATACTTCCCTCCGGGTCTTCGGGCCTTGCGAAGCTCTGTGTACTGCGAGCGCTGCTACTCGCAGCTGAGAAGGACCGTGGAGCTAGCGGCGAATTCGGAGAGCTCTTCGCTGCACTGCGCCGCTCGCAAGCGGCTTCGTTCTTCGCCTTCTGCCGTCCGGCGAGAGCTGAACTCCAGCGGTCAGTTGCAGCTCTGCCCAACAGCGTGTTCTCAGTTCTGCGGGCAAGCACGCCCTCTTGCCTTGGCCCCGAGAGCAAAGTCCCGAGCGAGCACTCGACTCAGTGCAATGCACCCGGAAGGACGCTCTCGCTCGTCTTTCAAGGAGCGATTCCTAACAGCAGAAGCAGCAGAGGCACAAACTGCATGACGAGAAGGGACAACGTAGAACACGTCTCTGTCCTGGCACATTTTCGTGTGCGATACTTCCCTCCGGGTCTTCGGGCCTTGCGAAGCCCTGTGTACTGCGAGCGCTGCTACTCGCAGCTGAGAAGGACCGTGGAGCTAGCGGCGAATTCGGAGAGCTCTTCGCTGCACTGCGCCGCTCGCAAGCGGCTTCGTTTTCGCCTTCTGCCGTCCGGCGAGAGCTGAACTCCAGCGGTCAGTTGCAGCTCTGCCCAACAGCGTGTTCTCAGTTCTGCGGGCAAGCACGCCCTCTTGCCTTGGCCCCGAGAGCAAAGTCCCGAGCGAGCACTCGACTCAGTGCAATGCACCCGGAAGGACGCTCTCGCTCGTCTTTCAAGGAGCGATTCCTAACAGCAGAAGCAGCAGAGGCACAAACTGCATGACGAGAAGGGACAACGTAGAACACGTCTCTGTCCTGGCACATTTCCGTGTGCCATACTTCCCTCCGGGTCTTCGGGCCTTGCGAAGCTCTGTGTACTGCGAGCGCTGCTACTCGCAGCTGAGAAGGACCGTGGAGCTAGCGGCGAATTCGGAGAGCTCTTCGCTGCACTGCGCCGCTCGCAAGCGGCTTCGTTCTTCGCCTTCTGCCGTCCGGCGAGAGCTGAACTCCAGCGGTCAGTTGCAGCTCTGCCCAACAGCGTGTTCTCAGTTCTGCGGGCAAGCACGCCCTCTTGCCTTGGCCCCGAGAGCAAAGTCCCGAGCGAGCACTCGACTCAGTGCAATGCACCCGGAAGGACGCTCTCGCTCGTCTTTCAAGGAGCGATTACCTACAGCAAAAGCAGCAGAGGCACAAACTGCATGACGAGAAGGGACAACGTAGAACACGTCTCTGTCCTGGCACATTTTCGTGTGCGATACTTCCCTCCGGGTCTTCGGGCCTTGCGAAGCTCTGTGTACTGCGAGCGCTGCTACTCGCAGCTGAGAAGGACCGTGGAGCTAGCGGCGAATTCGGAGAGCTCTTCGCTGCACTGCGCCGCTCGCAAGCGGCTTCGTTCTTCGCCTTCTGCCGTCCGGCGAGAGCTGAACTCCAGCGGTCAGTTGCAGCTCTGCCCAACAGCGTGTTCTCAGTTCTGCGGGCAAGCACGCCCTCTTGCCTTGGCCCCGAGTGCAAAGTCCCGAGCGAGCACTCGACTCAGTGCAATGCACCCGGAAGGACGCTCTCGCTCGTCTTTCAAGGAGCGATTCCTAACAGCAGAAGCAGCAGAGGCACAAACTGCATGACGAGAAGGGACAACGTAGAACACGTCTCTGTCCTGGCGCATTTTCGTGTGCGATACTTCCCTCCGGGTCTTCGGGCCTTGCGAAGCTCTGTGTACTGCGAGCGCTGCTACTCGCAGCTGAGAAGGACCGTGGAGCTAGCGGCGAATTCGGAGAGCTCTTCGCTGCACTGCGCCGCTCGCAAGCGGCTTCGTTCTTCGCCTTCTGCCGTCCGGCGAGAGCTGAACTCCAGCGGTCAGTTGCAGCTCTGCCCAACAGCGTGTTCTCAGTTCTGCGGGCAAGCACGCCCTCTTGCCTTGGCCCCGAGTGCAAAGTCCCGAGCGAGCACTCGACTCAGTGCAATGCACCCGGAAGGACGCTCTCGCTCGTCTTTCAAGGAGCGATTCCTAACAGCAGAAGCAGCAGAGGCACAAACTGCATGACGAGAAGGGACAACGTAGAACACGTCTCTGTCCTGGCACATTTTCGTGTGCGATACTTCCCTCCGGGTCTTCGGGCCTTGCGAAGCTCTGTGTACTGCGAGCGCTGCTACTCGCAGCTGAGAAGGACCGTGGAGCTAGCGGCGAATTCGGAGAGCTCTTCGCTGCACTGCGCCGCTCGCAAGCGGCTTCGTTCTTCGCCTTCTGCCGTCCGGCGAGAGCTGAACTCCAGCGGTCAGTTGCAGCTCTGCCCAACAGCGTGTTCTCAGTTCTGCGGGCAAGCACGCCCTCTTGCCTTGGCCCCGAGTGCAAAGTCCCGAGCGAGCACTCGACTCAGTGCAATGCACCCGGAAGGACGCTCTCGCTCGTCTTTCAAGGAGCGATTCCTAACAGCAGAAGCAGCAGAGGCACAAACTGCATGACGAGAAGGGACAACGTAGAACACGTCTCTGTCCTGGCACATTTTCGTGTGCGATACTTCCCTCCGGGTCTTCGGGCCTTGCGAAGCTCTGTGTACTGCGAGCGCTGCTACTCGCAGCTGAGAAGGACCGTGGAGCTAGCGGCGAATTCGGAGAGCTCTTCGCTGCACTGCGCCGCTCGCAAGCGGCTTCGTTCTTCGCCTTCTGCCGTCCGGCGAGAGCTGAACTCCAGCGGTCAGTTGCAGCTCTGCCCAACAGCGTGTTCTCAGTTCTGCGGGCAAGCACGCCCTCTTGCCTTGGCCCCGAGTGCAAAGTCCCGAGCGAGCACTCGACTCAGTGCAATGCACCCGGAAGGACGCTCTCGCTCGTCTTTCAAGGAGCGATTCCTAACAGCAGAAGCAGCAGAGGCACAAACTGCATGACGAGAAGGGACAACGTAGAACACGTCTCTGTCCTGGCACATTTTCGTGTGCGATACTTCCCTCCGGGTCTTCGGGCCTTGCGAAGCTCTGTGTACTGCGAGCGCTGCTACTCGCAGCTGAGAAGGACCGTGGAGCTAGCGGCGAATTCGGAGAGCTCTTCGCTGCACTGCGCCGCTCGCAAGCGGCTTCGTTCTTCGCCTTTTGCCGTCCGGCGAGAGCTGAACTCCAGCGGTCAGTTGCAGCTCTGCCCAACAGCGTGTTCTCAGTTCTGCGGGCAAGCACGCCCTCTTGCCTTGGCCCCGAGTGCAAAGTCCCGAGCGAGCACTCGACTCAGTGCAATGCACCCGGAAGGACGCTCTCGCTCGTCTTTCAAGGAGCGATTACCTACAGCAGAAGCAGCAGAGGCACAAACTGCATGACGAGAAGGGACAACGTAGAACACGTCTCTGTCCTGGCACATTTTCGTGTGCGATACTTCCCTCCGGGTCTTCGGGCCTTGCGAAGCCCTGTGTACTGCGAGCGCTGCTACTCGCAGCTGAGAAGGACCGTGGAGCTAGCGGCGAATTCGGAGAGCTCTTCGCTGCACTGCGCCGCTCGCAAGCGGCTTCGTTCTTCGCCTTCTGCCGTCCGGCGAGAGCTGAACTCCAGCGGTCAGTTGCAGCTCTGCCCAACAGCGTGTTCTCAGTTCTGCGGGCAAGCACGCCCTCTTGCCTTGGCCCCGAGAGCAAAGTCCCGAGCGAGCACTCGACTCAGTGCAATGCACCCGGAAGGACGCTCTCGCTCGTCTTTCAAGGAGCGATTCCTAACAGCACAAGCAGCAGAGGCACAAACTGCATGACGAGAAGGGACAACGTAGAACACGTCTCTGTCCTGGCACATTTTCGTGTGCGATACTTCCCTCCGGGTCTTCGGGCCTTGCGAAGCTCTGTGTACTGCGAGCGCTGCTACTCGCAGCTGAGAAGGACCGTGGAGCTAGCGGCGAATTCGGAGAGCTCTTCGCTGCACTGCGCCGCTCGCAAGCGGCTTCGTTCTTCGCCTTCTGCCGTCCGGCGAGAGCTGAACTCCAGCGGTCAGTTGCAGCTCTGCCCAACAGCGTGTTCTCAGTTCTGCGGGCAAGCACGCCCTCTTGCCTTGGCCCCGAGAGCAAAGTCCCGAGCGAGCACTCGACTCAGTGCAATGCACCCGGAAGGACGCTCTCGCTCGTCTTTCAAGGAGCGATTCCTAACAGCAGAAGCAGCAGAGGCACAAACTGCATGACGAGAAGGGACAACGTAGAACACGTCTCTGTCCTGGCACATTTTCGTGTGCGATACTTCCCTCCGGGTCTTCGGGCCTTGCGAAGCTCTGTGTACTGCGAGCGCTGCTACTCGCAGCTGAGAAGGACCGTGGAGCTAGCGGCGAATTCGGAGAGCTCTTCGCTGCACTGCGCCGCTCGCAAGCGGCTTCGTTCTTCGCCTTCTGCCGTCCGGCGAGAGCTGAACTCCAGCGGTCAGTTGCAGCTCTGCCCAACAGCGTGTTCTCAGTTCTGCGGGCAAGCACGCCCTCTTGCCTTGGCCCCGAGTGCAAAGTCCCGAGCGAGCACTCGACTCAGTGCAATGCACCCGGAAGGACGCTCTCGCTCGCCTTTCAAGGAGCGATTCCTAACAGCAGAAGCAGCAGAGGCACAAACTGCATGACGAGAAGGGACAACGTAGAACACGTCTCTGTCCTGGCACATTTCCGTGTGCCATACTTCCCTCCGGGTCTTCGGGCCTTGCGAAGCTCTGTGTACTGCGAGCGCTGCTACTCGCAGCTGAGAAGGACCGTGGAGCTAGCGGCGAATTCGGAGAGCTCTTCGCTGCACTGCGCCGCTCGCAAGCGGCTTCGTTCTTCGCCTTCTGCCGTCCGGCGAGAGCTGAACTCCAGCGGTCAGTTGCAGCTCTGCCCAACAGCGTGTTCTCAGTTCTGCGGGCAAGCACGCCCTCTTGCCTTGGCCCCGAGTGCAAAGTCCCGAGCGAGCACTCGACTCAGTGCAATGCACCCGGAAGGACGCTCTCGCTCGTCTTTCAAGGAGCGATTCCTAACAGCAGAAGCAGCAGAGGCACAAACTGCATGACGAGAAGGGACAACGTAGAACACGTCTCTGTCCTGGCACATTTTCGTGTGCGATACTTCCCTCCGGGTCTTCGGGCCTTGCGAAGCCCTGTGTACTGCGAGCGCTGCTACTCGCAGCTGAGAAGGACCGTGGAGCTAGCGGCGAATTCGGAGAGCTCTTCGCTGCACTGCGCCGCACGCAAGCGGCTTCGTTCTTCGCCTTTTGCCGTCCGGCGAGAGCTGAACTCCAGCGGTCAGTTGCAGCTCTGCCCAACAGCGTGTTCTCAGTTCTGCGGGCAAGCACGCCCTCTTGCCTTGGCCCCGAGTGCAAAGTCCCGAGCGAGCACTCGACTCAGTGCAATGCACCCGGAAGGACGCTCTCGCTCGTCTTTCAAGGAGCGATTACCTACAGCAGAAGCAGCAGAGGCACAAACTGCATGACGAGAAGGGACAACGTAGAACACGTCTCTGTCCTGGCACATTTTCGTGTGCGATACTTCCCTCCGGGTCTTCGGGCCTTGCGAAGCCCTGTGTACTGCGAGCGCTGCTACTCGCAGCTGAGAAGGACCGTGGAGCTAGCGGCGAATTCGGAGAGCTCTTCGCTGCACTGCGCCGCTCGCAAGCGGCTTCGTTCTTCGCCTTCTGCCGTCCGGCGAGAGCTGAACTCCAGCGGTCAGTTGCAGCTCTGCCCAACAGCGTGTTCTCAGTTCTGCGGGCAAGCACGCCCTCTTGCCTTGGCCCCGAGAGCAAAGTCCCGAGCGAGCACTCGACTCAGTGCAATGCACCCGGAAGGACGCTCTCGCTCGTCTTTCAAGGAGCGATTCCTAACAGCAGAAGCAGCAGAGGCACAAACTGCATGACGAGAAGGGACAACGTAGAACACGTCTCTGTCCTGGCACATTTTCGTGTGCGATACTTCCCTCCGGGTCTTCGGGCCTTGCGAAGCTCTGTGTACTGCGAGCGCTGCTACTCGCAGCTGAGAAGGACCGTGGAGCTAGCGGCGAATTCGGAGAGCTCTTCGCTGCACTGCGCCGCTCGCAAGCGGCTTCGTTCTTCGCCTTCTGCCGTCCGGCGAGAGCTGAACTCCAGCGGTCAGTTGCAGCTCTGCCCAACAGCGTGTTCTCAGTTCTGCGGGCAAGCACGCCCTCTTGCCTTGGCCCCGAGAGCAAAGTCCCGAGCGAGCACTCGACTCAGTGCAATGCACCCGGAAGGACGCTCTCGCTCGTCTTTCAAGGAGCGATTCCTAACAGCAGAAGCAGCAGAGGCACAAACTGCATGACGAGAAGGGACAACGTAGAACACGTCTCTGTCCTGGCACATTTTCGTGTGCGATACTTCCCTCCGGGTCTTCGGGCCTTGCGAAGCTCTGTGTACTGCGAGCGCTGCTACTCGCAGCTGAGAAGGACCGTGGAGCTAGCGGCGAATTCGGAGAGCTCTTCGCTGCACTGCGCCGCTCGCAAGCGGCTTCGTTCTTCGCCTTCTGCCGTCCGGCGAGAGCTGAACTCCAGCGGTCAGTTGCAGCTCTGCCCAACAGCGTGTTCTCAGTTCTGCGGGCAAGCACGCCCTCTTGCCTTGGCCCCGAGTGCAAAGTCCCGAGCGAGCACTCGACTCAGTGCAATGCACCCGGAAGGACGCTCTCGCTCGCCTTTCAAGGAGCGATTCCTAACAGCAGAAGCAGCAGAGGCACAAACTGCATGACGAGAAGGGACAACGTAGAACACGTCTCTGTCCTGGCACATTTCCGTGTGCCATACTTCCCTCCGGGTCTTCGGGCCTTGCGAAGCTCTGTGTACTGCGAGCGCTGCTACTCGCAGCTGAGAAGGACCGTGGAGCTAGCGGCGAATTCGGAGAGCTCTTCGCTGCACTGCGCCGCTCGCAAGCGGCTTCGTTCTTCGCCTTCTGCCGTCCGGCGAGAGCTGAACTCCAGCGGTCAGTTGCAGCTCTGCCCAACAGCGTGTTCTCAGTTCTGCGGGCAAGCACGCCCTCTTGCCTTGGCCCCGAGTGCAAAGTCCCGAGCGAGCACTCGACTCAGTGCAATGCACCCGGAAGGACGCTCTCGCTCGTCTTTCAAGGAGCGATTCCTAACAGCAGAAGCAGCAGAGGCACAAACTGCATGACGAGAAGGGACAACGTAGAACACGTCTCTGTCCTGGCACATTTTCGTGTGCGATACTTCCCTCCGGGTCTTCGGGCCTTGCGAAGCCCTGTGTACTGCGAGCGCTGCTACTCGCAGCTGAGAAGGACCGTGGAGCTAGCGGCGAATTCGGAGAGCTCTTCGCTGCACTGCGCCGCACGCAAGCGGCTTCGTTCTTCGCCTTTTGCCGTCCGGCGAGAGCTGAACTCCAGCGGTCAGTTGCAGCTCTGCCCAACAGCGTGTTCTCAGTTCTGCGGGCAAGCACGCCCTCTTGCCTTGGCCCCGAGTGCAAAGTCCCGAGCGAGCACTCGACTCAGTGCAATGCACCCGGAAGGACGCTCTCGCTCGTCTTTCAAGGAGCGATTACCTACAGCAGAAGCAGCAGAGGCACAAACTGCATGACGAGAAGGGACAACGTAGAACACGTCTCTGTCCTGGCACATTTTCGTGTGCGATACTTCCCTCCGGGTCTTCGGGCCTTGCGAAGCTCTGTGTACTGCGAGCGCTGCTACTCGCAGCTGAGAAGGACCGTGGAGCTAGCGGCGAATTCGGAGAGCTCTTCGCTGCACTGCGCCGCTCGCAAGCGGCTTCGTTCTTCGCCTTCTGCCGTCCGGCGAGAGCTGAACTCCAGCGGTCAGTTGCAGCTCTGCCCAACAGCGTGTTCTCAGTTCTGCGGGCAAGCACGCCCTCTTGCCTTGGCCCCGAGAGCAAAGTCCCGAGCGAGCACTCGACTCAGTGCAATGCACCCGGAAGGACGCTCTCGCTCGTCTTTCAAGGAGCGATTCCTAACAGCAGAAGCAGCAGAGGCACAAACTGCATGACGAGAAGGGACAACGTAGAACACGTCTCTGTCCTGGCACATTTTCGTGTGCGAAACTTCCCTCCGGGTCTTCGGGCCTTGCGAAGCCCTGTGTACTGCGAGCGCTGCTACTCGCAGCTGAGAAGGACCGTGGAGCTAGCGGCGAATTCGGAGAGCTCTTCGCTGCACTGCGCCGCTCGCAAGCGGCTTCGTTCTTCGCCTTCTGCCGTCCGGCGAGAGCTGAACTCCAGCGGTAAGTTTCAGCTCTGCCCAACAGCGTGTTCTCAGTTCTGCGGGCAAGCACGCCCTCTTGCCCTGGCCCCGAGTGCAAAGTCCCGAGCGAGCACTCGACTCAGTGCAATGCACCCGGAAGGACGCTGTCGCTCGCCTTTCAAGGAGCGATTCCTAACAGCAGAAGCAGCAGAGGCACAAACTGCATGACGAGAAGGGACAACGTAGAACACGTCTCTGTCCTGGCACATTTTCGTGTGCGATACTTCCCTCCGGGTCTTCGGGCCTTGCGAAGCCCTGTGTACTGCGAGCGCTGCTACTCGCAGCTGAGAAGGACCGTGGAGCTAGCGGCGAATTCGGAGAGCTCTTCGCTGCACTGCGCCGCTCGCAAGCGGCTTCGTTCTTCGCCTTCTGCCGTCCGGCGAGAGCTGAACTCCAGCGGTCAGTTGCAGCTCTGCCCAACAGCGTGTTCTCAGTTCTGCGGGCAAGCACGCCCTCTTGCCTTGGCCCCGAGAGCAAAGTCCCGAGCGAGCATTCGACTTAGTGCAATGCACCCAGAAGGACGCTCTCGCTCGTCTTTCAAGGAGCGATTCCTAACAGCAGAAGCAGCAGAGGCACAAACTGCATGACGAGAAGGGACAACGTAGAACACGTCTCTGTCCTGGCACATTTTCGTGTGCGATACTTCCCTCCGGGTCTTCGGGCCTTGCGAAGCCCTGTGTACTGCGAGCGCTGCTACTCGCAGCTGAGAAGGACCGTGGAGCTAGCGGCGAATTCGGAGAGCTCTTCGCTGCACTGCGCCGCTCGCAAGCGGCTTCGTTCTTCGCCTTCTGCCGTCCGGCGAGAGCTGAACTCCAGCGGTCAGTTGCAGCTCTGCCCAACAGCGTGTTCTCAGTTCTGCGGGCAAGCACGCCCTCTTGCCTTGGCCCCGAGAGCAAAGTCCCGAGCGAGCATTCGACTTAGTGCAATGCACCCAGAAGGACGCTCTCGCTCGTCTTTCAAGGAGCGATTCCTAACAGCAGAAGCAGCAGAGGCACAAACTGCATGACGAGAAGGGACAACGTAGAACACGTCTCTGTCCTGGCACATTTTCGTGTGCGATACTTCCCTCCGGGTCTTCGGGCCTTGCGAAGCCCTGTGTACTGCGAGCGCTGCTACTCGCAGCTGAGAAGGACCGTGGAGCTAGCGGCGAATTCGGAGAGCTCTTCGCTGCACTGCGCCGCTCGCAAGCGGCTTCGTTCTTCGCCTTCTGCCGTCCGGCGAGAGCTGAACTCCAGCGGTCAGTTGCAGCTCTGCCCAACAGCGTGTTCTCAGTTCTGCGGGCAAGCACGCCCTCTTGCCTTGGCCCCGAGTGCAAAGTCCCGAGCGAGCACTCGACTCAGTGCAATGCACCCGGAAGGACGCTCTCGCTCGCCTTTCAAGGAGCGATTCCTAACAGCAGAAGCAGCAGAGGCACAAACTGCATGACGAGAAGGGACAACGTAGAACACGTCTCTGTCCTGGCACATTTCCGTGTGCCATACTTCCCTCCGGGTCTTCGGGCCTTGCGAAGCTCTGTGTACTGCGAGCGCTGCTACTCGCAGCTGAGAAGGACCGTGGAGCTAGCGGCGAATTCGGAGAGCTCTTCGCTGCACTGCGCCGCTCGCAAGCGGCTTCGTTCTTCGCCTTCTGCCGTCCGGCGAGAGCTGAACTCCAGCGGTCAGTTGCAGCTCTGCCCAACAGCGTGTTCTCAGTTCTGCGGGCAAGCACGCCCTCTTGCCTTGGCCCCGAGTGCAAAGTCCCGAGCGAGCACTCGACTCAGTGCAATGCACCCGGAAGGACGCTCTCGCTCGTCTTTCAAGGAGCGATTCCTAACAGCAGAAGCAGCAGAGGCACAAACTGCATGACGAGAAGGGACAACGTAGAACACGTCTCTGTCCTGGCACATTTTCGTGTGCGATACTTCCCTCCGGGTCTTCGGGCCTTGCGAAGCCCTGTGTACTGCGAGCGCTGCTACTCGCAGCTGAGAAGGACCGTGGAGCTAGCGGCGAATTCGGAGAGCTCTTCGCTGCACTGCGCCGCACGCAAGCGGCTTCGTTCTTCGCCTTTTGCCGTCCGGCGAGAGCTGAACTCCAGCGGTCAGTTGCAGCTCTGCCCAACAGCGTGTTCTCAGTTCTGCGGGCAAGCACGCCCTCTTGCCTTGGCCCCGAGTGCAAAGTCCCGAGCGAGCACTCGACTCAGTGCAATGCACCCGGAAGGACGCTCTCGCTCGTCTTTCAAGGAGCGATTACCTACAGCAGAAGCAGCAGAGGCACAAACTGCATGACGAGAAGGGACAACGTAGAACACGTCTCTGTCCTGGCACATTTTCGTGTGCGATACTTCCCTCCGGGTCTTCGGGCCTTGCGAAGCTCTGTGTACTGCGAGCGCTGCTACTCGCAGCTGAGAAGGACCGTGGAGCTAGCGGCGAATTCGGAGAGCTCTTCGCTGCACTGCGCCGCTCGCAAGCGGCTTCGTTCTTCG
Organism: Sturnus vulgaris; assembly: GCF_052056855.1. Classification (NCBI taxonomy): domain Eukaryota; kingdom Metazoa; phylum Chordata; class Aves; order Passeriformes; family Sturnidae; genus Sturnus; species Sturnus vulgaris. Next base: position 206,403 of record NW_028276064.1, read on the forward strand.
CCTTCTGCCGTCCGGCGAGAGCTGAACTCCAGCGGTCAGTTGCAGCTCTGCCCAACAGCGTGTTCTCAGTTCTGCGGGCAAGCACGCCCTCTTGCCTTGGCCCCGAGAGCAAAGTCCCGAGCGAGCACTCGACTCAGTGCAATGCACCCGGAAGGACGCTCTCGCTCGTCTTTCAAGGAGCGATTCCTAACAGCAGAAGCAGCAGAGGCACAAACTGCATGACGAGAAGGGACAACGTAGAACACGTCTCTGTCCTGGCACATTTTCGTGTGCGATACTTCCCTCCGGGTCTTCGGGCCTTGCGAAGCCCTGTGTACTGCGAGCGCTGCTACTCGCAGCTGAGAAGGACCGTGGAGCTAGCGGCGAATTCGGAGAGCTCTTCGCTGCACTGCGCCGCTCGCAAGCGGCTTCGTTCTTCGCCTTCTGCCGTCCGGCGAGAGCTGAACTCCAGCGGTAAGTTTCAGCTCTGCCCAACAGCGTGTTCTCAGTTCTGCGGGCAAGCACGCCCTCTTGCCCTGGCCCCGAGTGCAAAGTCCCGAGCGAGCACTCGACTCAGTGCAATGCACCCGGAAGGACGCTGTCGCTCGCCTTTCAAGGAGCGATTCCTAACAGCAGAAGCAGCAGAGGCACAAACTGCATGACGAGAAGGGACAACGTAGAACACGTCTCTGTCCTGGCACATTTTCGTGTGCGATACTTCCCTCCGGGTCTTCGGGCCTTGCGAAGCCCTGTGTACTGCGAGCGCTGCTACTCGCAGCTGAGAAGGACCGTGGAGCTAGCGGCGAATTCGGAGAGCTCTTCGCTGCACTGCGCCGCTCGCAAGCGGCTTCGTTCTTCGCCTTCTGCCGTCCGGCGAGAGCTGAACTCCAGCGGTCAGTTGCAGCTCTGCCCAACAGCGTGTTCTCAGTTCTGCGGGCAAGCACGCCCTCTTGCCTTGGCCCCGAGAGCAAAGTCCCGAGCGAGCATTCGACTTAGTGCAATGCACCCAGAAGGACGCTCTCGCTCGTCTTTCAAGGAGCGATTCCTAACAGCAGAAGCAGCAGAGGCACAAACTGCATGACGAGAAGGGACAACGTAGAACACGTCTCTGTCCTGGCACATTTTCGTGTGCGATACTTCCCTCCGGGTCTTCGGGCCTTGCGAAGCCCTGTGTACTGCGAGCGCTGCTACTCGCAGCTGAGAAGGACCGTGGAGCTAGCGGCGAATTCGGAGAGCTCTTCGCTGCACTGCGCCGCTCGCAAGCGGCTTCGTTCTTCGCCTTCTGCCGTCCGGCGAGAGCTGAACTCCAGCGGTCAGTTGCAGCTCTGCCCAACAGCGTGTTCTCAGTTCTGCGGGCAAGCACGCCCTCTTGCCTTGGCCCCGAGAGCAAAGTCCCGAGCGAGCACTCGACTCAGTGCAATGCACCCGGAAGGACGCTCTCGCTCGCCTTTCAAGGAGCGATTCCTAACAGCAGAAGCAGCAGAGGCACAAACTGCATGACGAGAAGGGACAACGTAGAACACGTCTCTGTCCTGGCACATTTCCGTGTGCCATACTTCCCTCCGGGTCTTCGGGCCTTGCGAAGCTCTGTGTACTGCGAGCGCTGCTACTCGCAGCTGAGAAGGACCGTGGAGCTAGCGGCGAATTCGGAGAGCTCTTCGCTGCACTGCGCCGCTCGCAAGCGGCTTCGTTCTTCGCCTTCTGCCGTCCGGCGAGAGCTGAACTCCAGCGGTCAGTTGCAGCTCTGCCCAACAGCGTGTTCTCAGTTCTGCGGGCAAGCACGCCCTCTTGCCTTGGCCCCGAGAGCAAAGTCCCGAGCGAGCACTCGACTCAGTGCAATGCACCCGGAAGGACGCTCTCGCTCGTCTTTCAAGGAGCGATTACCTACAGCAAAAGCAGCAGAGGCACAAACTGCATGACGAGAAGGGACAACGTAGAACACGTCTCTGTCCTGGCACATTTTCGTGTGCGATACTTCCCTCCGGGTCTTCGGGCCTTGCGAAGCTCTGTGTACTGCGAGCGCTGCTACTCGCAGCTGAGAAGGACCGTGGAGCTAGCGGCGAATTCGGAGAGCTCTTCGCTGCACTGCGCCGCTCGCAAGCGGCTTCGTTCTTCGCCTTCTGCCGTCCGGCGAGAGCTGAACTCCAGCGGTCAGTTGCAGCTCTGCCCAACAGCGTGTTCTCAGTTCTGCGGGCAAGCACGCCCTCTTGCCTTGGCCCCGAGTGCAAAGTCCCGAGCGAGCACTCGACTCAGTGCAATGCACCCGGAAGGACGCTCTCGCTCGTCTTTCAAGGAGCGATTCCTAACAGCAGAAGCAGCAGAGGCACAAACTGCATGACGAGAAGGGACAACGTAGAACACGTCTCTGTCCTGGCACATTTTCGTGTGCGATACTTCCCTCCGGGTCTTCGGGCCTTGCGAAGCTCTGTGTACTGCGAGCGCTGCTACTCGCAGCTGAGAAGGACCGTGGAGCTAGCGGCGAATTCGGAGAGCTCTTCGCTGCACTGCGCCGCTCGCAAGCGGCTTCGTTCTTCGCCTTCTGCCGTCCGGCGAGAGCTGAACTCCAGCGGTCAGTTGCAGCTCTGCCCAACAGCGTGTTCTCAGTTCTGCGGGCAAGCACGCCCTCTTGCCTTGGCCCCGAGTGCAAAGTCCCGAGCGAGCACTCGACTCAGTGCAATGCACCCGGAAGGACGCTCTCGCTCGTCTTTCAAGGAGCGATTCCTAACAGCAGAAGCAGCAGAGGCACAAACTGCATGACGAGAAGGGACAACGTAGAACACGTCTCTGTCCTGGCACATTTTCGTGTGCGATACTTCCCTCCGGGTCTTCGGGCCTTGCGAAGCCCTGTGTACTGCGAGCGCTGCTACTCGCAGCTGAGAAGGACCGTGGAGCTAGCGGCGAATTCGGAGAGCTCTTCGCTGCACTGCGCCGCTCGCAAGCGGCTTCGTTCTTCGCCTTCTGCCGTCCGGCGAGAGCTGAACTCCGGCGGTCAGTTGCAGCTCTGCCCAACAGCGTGTTCTCAGTTCTGCGGGCAAGCACGCCCTCTTGCCTTGGCCCCGAGAGCAAAGTCCCGAGCGAGCACTCGACTCAGTGCAATGCACCCGGAAGGACGCTCTCGCTCGTCTTTCAAGGAGCGATTCCTAACAGCACAAGCAGCAGAGGCACAAACTGCATGACGAGAAGGGACAACGTAGAACACGTCTCTGTCCTGGCACATTTTCGTGTGCGATACTTCCCTCCGGGTCTTCGGGCCTTGCGAAGCCCTGTGTACTGCGAGCGCTGCTACTCGCAGCTGAGAAGGACCGTGGAGCTAGCGGCGAATTCGGAGAGCTCTTCGCTGCACTGCGCCGCTCGCAAGCGGCTTCGTTCTTCGCCTTCTGCCGTCCGGCGAGAGCTGAACTCCAGCGGTCAGTTGCAGCTCTGCCCAACAGCGTGTTCTCAGTTCTGCGGGCAAGCACGCCCTCTTGCCTTGGCCCCGAGAGCAAAGTCCCGAGCGAGCACTCGACTCAGTGCAATGCACCCGGAAGGACGCTCTCGCTCGTCTTTCAAGGAGCGATTCCTAACAGCAGAAGCAGCAGAGGCACAAACTGCATGACGAGAAGGGACAACGTAGAACACGTCTCTGTCCTGGCACATTTTCGTGTGCGATACTTCCCTCCGGGTCTTCGGGCCTTGCGAAGCTCTGTGTACTGCGAGCGCTGCTACTCGCAGCTGAGAAGGACCGTGGAGCTAGCGGCGAATTCGGAGAGCTCTTCGCTGCACTGCGCCGCTCGCAAGCGGCTTCGTTCTTCGCCTTCTGCCGTCCGGCGAGAGCTGAACTCCAGCGGTCAGTTGCAGCTCTGCCCAACAGCGTGTTCTCAGTTCTGCGGGCAAGCACGCCCTCTTGCCTTGGCCCCGAGAGCAAAGTCCCGAGCGAGCACTCGACTCAGTGCAATGCACCCGGAAGGACGCTCTCGCTCGTCTTTCAAGGAGCGATTCCTAACAGCAGAAGCAGCAGAGGCACAAACTGCATGACGAGAAGGGACAACGTAGAACACGTCTCTGTCCTGGCACATTTTCGTGTGCGATACTTCCCTCCGGGTCTTCGGGCCTTGCGAAGCTCTGTGTACTGCGAGCGCTGCTACTCGCAGCTGAGAAGGACCGTGGAGCTAGCGGCGAATTCGGAGAGCTCTTCGCTGCACTGCGCCGCTCGCAAGCGGCTTCGTTCTTCGCCTTCTGCCGTCCGGCGAGAGCTGAACTCCAGCGGTCAGTTGCAGCTCTGCCCAACAGCGTGTTCTCAGTTCTGCGGGCAAGCACGCCCTCTTGCCTTGGCCCCGAGTGCAAAGTCCCGAGCGAGCACTCGACTCAGTGCAATGCACCCGGAAGGACGCTCTCGCTCGCCTTTCAAGGAGCGATTCCTAACAGCAGAAGCAGCAGAGGCACAAACTGCATGACGAGAAGGGACAACGTAGAACACGTCTCTGTCCTGGCACATTTTCGTGTGCGATACTTCCCTCCGGGTCTTCGGGCCTTGCGAAGCCCTGTGTACTGCGAGCGCTGCTACTCGCAGCTGAGAAGGACCGTGGAGCTAGCGGCGAATTCGGAGAGCTCTTCGCTGCACTGCGCCGCTCGCAAGCGGCTTCGTTCTTCGCCTTCTGCCGTCCGGCGAGAGCTGAACTCCAGCGGTCAGTTGCAGCTCTGCCCAACAGCGTGTTCTCAGTTCTGCGGGCAAGCACGCCCTCTTGCCTTGGCCCCGAGAGCAAAGTCCCGAGCGAGCACTCGACTCAGTGCAATGCACCCGGAAGGACGCTCTCGCTCGTCTTTCAAGGAGCGATTCCTAACAGCAGAAGCAGCAGAGGCACAAACTGCATGACGAGAAGGGACAACGTAGAACACGTCTCTGTCCTGGCACATTTCCGTGTGCCATACTTCCCTCCGGGTCTTCGGGCCTTGCGAAGCTCTGTGTACTGCGAGCGCTGCTACTCGCAGCTGAGAAGGACCGTGGAGCTAGCGGCGAATTCGGAGAGCTCTTCGCTGCACTGCGCCGCTCGCAAGCGGCTTCGTTCTTCGCCTTCTGCCGTCCGGCGAGAGCTGAACTCCAGCGGTCAGTTGCAGCTCTGCCCAACAGCGTGTTCTCAGTTCTGCGGGCAAGCACGCCCTCTTGCCTTGGCCCCGAGAGCAAAGTCCCGAGCGAGCACTCGACTCAGTGCAATGCACCCGGAAGGACGCTCTCGCTCGTCTTTCAAGGAGCGATTACCTACAGCAAAAGCAGCAGAGGCACAAACTGCATGACGAGAAGGGACAACGTAGAACACGTCTCTGTCCTGGCACATTTTCGTGTGCGATACTTCCCTCCGGGTCTTCGGGCCTTGCGAAGCTCTGTGTACTGCGAGCGCTGCTACTCGCAGCTGAGAAGGACCGTGGAGCTAGCGGCGAATTCGGAGAGCTCTTCGCTGCACTGCGCCGCTCGCAAGCGGCTTCGTTCTTCGCCTTCTGCCGTCCGGCGAGAGCTGAACTCCAGCGGTCAGTTGCAGCTCTGCCCAACAGCGTGTTCTCAGTTCTGCGGGCAAGCACGCCCTCTTGCCTTGGCCCCGAGTGCAAAGTCCCGAGCGAGCACTCGACTCAGTGCAATGCACCCGGAAGGACGCTCTCGCTCGTCTTTCAAGGAGCGATTCCTAACAGCAGAAGCAGCAGAGGCACAAACTGCATGACGAGAAGGGACAACGTAGAACACGTCTCTGTCCTGGCGCATTTTCGTGTGCGATACTTCCCTCCGGGTCTTCGGGCCTTGCGAAGCTCTGTGTACTGCGAGCGCTGCTACTCGCAGCTGAGAAGGACCGTGGAGCTAGCGGCGAATTCGGAGAGTTCTTCGCTGCACTGCGCCGCTCGCAAGCGGCTTCGTTTTCGCCTTTTGCCGTCCGGCGAGAGCTGAACTCCAGCGGTCAGTTGCAGCTCTGCCCAACAGCGTGTTCTCAGTTCTGCGGGCAAGCACGCCCTCTTGCCTTGGCCCCGAGTGCAAAGTCCCGAGCGAGCACTCGACTCAGTGCAATGCACCCGGAAGGACGCTCTCGCTCGTCTTTCAAGGAGCGATTCCTAACAGCAGAAGCAGCAGAGGCACAAACTGCATGACGAGAAGGGACAACGTAGAACACGTCTCTGTCCTGGCGCATTTTCGTGTGCGATACTTCCCTCCGGGTCTTCGGGCCTTGCGAAGCTCTGTGTACTGCGAGCGCTGCTACTCGCAGCTGAGAAGGACCGTGGAGCTAGCGGCGAATTCGGAGAGCTCTTCGCTGCACTGCGCCGCTCGCAAGCGGCTTCGTTCTTCGCCTTCTGCCGTCCGGCGAGAGCTGAACTCCAGCGGTCAGTTGCAGCTCTGCCCAACAGCGTGTTCTCAGTTCTGCGGGCAAGCACGCCCTCTTGCCTTGGCCCCGAGTGCAAAGTCCCGAGCGAGCACTCGACTCAGTGCAATGCACCCGGAAGGACGCTCTCGCTCGTCTTTCAAGGAGCGATTCCTAACAGCACAAGCAGCAGAGGCACAAACTGCATGACGAGAAGGGACAACGTAGAACACGTCTCTGTCCTGGCACATTTTCGTGTGCGATACTTCCCTCCGGGTCTTCGGGCCTTGCGAAGCTCTGTGTACTGCGAGCGCTGCTACTCGCAGCTGAGAAGGACCGTGGAGCTAGCGGCGAATTCGGAGAGCTCTTCGCTGCACTGCGCCGCTCGCAAGCGGCTTCGTTCTTCGCCTTCTGCCGTCCGGCGAGAGCTGAACTCCAGCGGTCAGTTGCAGCTCTGCCCAACAGCGTGTTCTCAGTTCTGCGGGCAAGCACGCCCTCTTGCCTTGGCCCCGAGTGCAAAGTCCCGAGCGAGCACTCGACTCAGTGCAATGCACCCGGAAGGACGCTCTCGCTCGTCTTTCAAGGAGCGATTCCTAACAGCAGAAGCAGCAGAGGCACAAACTGCATGACGAGAAGGGACAACGTAGAACACGTCTCTGTCCTGGCACATTTTCGTGTGCGATACTTCCCTCCGGGTCTTCGGGCCTTGCGAAGCTCTGTGTACTGCGAGCGCTGCTACTCGCAGCTGAGAAGGACCGTGGAGCTAGCGGCGAATTCGGAGAGCTCTTCGCTGCACTGCGCCGCTCGCAAGCGGCTTCGTTCTTCGCCTTCTGCCGTCCGGCGAGAGCTGAACTCCAGCGGTCAGTTGCAGCTCTGCCCAACAGCGTGTTCTCAGTTCTGCGGGCAAGCACGCCCTCTTGCCTTGGCCCCGAGTGCAAAGTCCCGAGCGAGCACTCGACTCAGTGCAATGCACCCGGAAGGACGCTCTCGCTCGCCTTTCAAGGAGCGATTCCTAACAGCAGAAGCAGCAGAGGCACAAACTGCATGACGAGAAGGGACAACGTAGAACACGTCTCTGTCCTGGCACATTTCCGTGTGCCATACTTCCCTCCGGGTCTTCGGGCCTTGCGAAGCTCTGTGTACTGCGAGCGCTGCTACTCGCAGCTGAGAAGGACCGTGGAGCTAGCGGCGAATTCGGAGAGCTCTTCGCTGCACTGCGCCGCTCGCAAGCGGCTTCGTTCTTCGCCTTCTGCCGTCCGGCGAGAGCTGAACTCCAGCGGTCAGTTGCAGCTCTGCCCAACAGCGTGTTCTCAGTTCTGCGGGCAAGCACGCCCTCTTGCCTTGGCCCCGAGTGCAAAGTCCCGAGCGAGCACTCGACTCAGTGCAATGCACCCGGAAGGACGCTCTCGCTCGTCTTTCAAGGAGCGATTCCTAACAGCACAAGCAGCAGAGGCACAAACTGCATGACGAGAAGGGACAACGTAGAACACGTCTCTGTCCTGGCACATTTTCGTGTGCGATACTTCCCTCCGGGTCTTCGGGCCTTGCGAAGCTCTGTGTACTGCGAGCGCTGCTACTCGCAGCTGAGAAGGACCGTGGAGCTAGCGGCGAATTCGGAGAGCTCTTCGCTGCACTGCGCCGCTCGCAAGCGGCTTCGTTCTTCGCCTTCTGCCGTCCGGCGAGAGCTGAACTCCAGCGGTCAGTTGCAGCTCTGCCCAACAGCGTGTTCTCAGTTCTGCGGGCAAGCACGCCCTCTTGCCTTGGCCCCGAGTGCAAAGTCCCGAGCGAGCACTCGACTCAGTGCAATGCACCCGGAAGGACGCTCTCGCTCGTCTTTCAAGGAGCGATTCCTAACAGCAGAAGCAGCAGAGGCACAAACTGCATGACGAGAAGGGACAACGTAGAACACGTCTCTGTCCTGGCACATTTTCGTGTGCGATACTTCCCTCCGGGTCTTCGGGCCTTGCGAAGCTCTGTGTACTGCGAGCGCTGCTACTCGCAGCTGAGAAGGACCGTGGAGCTAGCGGCGAATTCGGAGAGCTCTTCGCTGCACTGCGCCGCTCGCAAGCGGCTTCGTTCTTCGCCTTCTGCCGTCCGGCGAGAGCTGAACTCCAGCGGTCAGTTGCAGCTCTGCCCAACAGCGTGTTCTCAGTTCTGCGGGCAAGCACGCCCTCTTGCCTTGGCCCCGAGTGCAAAGTCCCGAGCGAGCACTCGACTCAGTGCAATGCACCCGGAAGGACGCTCTCGCTCGCCTTTCAAGGAGCGATTCCTAACAGCAGAAGCAGCAGAGGCACAAACTGCATGACGAGAAGGGACAACGTAGAACACGTCTCTGTCCTGGCACATTTCCGTGTGCCATACTTCCCTCCGGGTCTTCGGGCCTTGCGAAGCTCTGTGTACTGCGAGCGCTGCTACTCGCAGCTGAGAAGGACCGTGGAGCTAGCGGCGAATTCGGAGAGCTCTTCGCTGCACTGCGCCGCTCGCAAGCGGCTTCGTTCTTCGCCTTCTGCCGTCCGGCGAGAGCTGAACTCCAGCGGTCAGTTGCAGCTCTGCCCAACAGCGTGTTCTCAGTTCTGCGGGCAAGCACGCCCTCTTGCCTTGGCCCCGAGTGCAAAGTCCCGAGCGAGCACTCGACTCAGTGCAATGCACCCGGAAGGACGCTCTCGCTCGTCTTTCAAGGAGCGATTCCTAACAGCAGAAGCAGCAGAGGCACAAACTGCATGACGAGAAGGGACAACGTAGAACACGTCTCTGTCCTGGCACATTTTCGTGTGCGATACTTCCCTCCGGGTCTTCGGGCCTTGCGAAGCCCTGTGTACTGCGAGCGCTGCTACTCGCAGCTGAGAAGGACCGTGGAGCTAGCGGCGAATTCGGAGAGCTCTTCGCTGCACTGCGCCGCACGCAAGCGGCTTCGTTCTTCGCCTTTTGCCGTCCGGCGAGAGCTGAACTCCAGCGGTCAGTTGCAGCTCTGCCCAACAGCGTGTTCTCAGTTCTGCGGGCAAGCACGCCCTCTTGCCTTGGCCCCGAGTGCAAAGTCCCGAGCGAGCACTCGACTCAGTGCAATGCACCCGGAAGGACGCTCTCGCTCGTCTTTCAAGGAGCGATTACCTACAGCAGAAGCAGCAGAGGCACAAACTGCATGACGAGAAGGGACAACGTAGAACACGTCTCTGTCCTGGCACATTTTCGTGTGCGATACTTCCCTCCGGGTCTTCGGGCCTTGCGAAGCCCTGTGTACTGCGAGCGCTGCTACTCGCAGCTGAGAAGGACCGTGGAGCTAGCGGCGAATTCGGAGAGCTCTTCGCTGCACTGCGCCGCTCGCAAGCGGCTTCGTTCTTCGCCTTCTGCCGTCCGGCGAGAGCTGAACTCCAGCGGTCAGTTGCAGCTCTGCCCAACAGCGTGTTCTCAGTTCTGCGGGCAAACACGCCCTCTTGCCTTGGCCCCGAGAGCAAAGTCCCGAGCGAGCACTCGACTCAGTGCAATGCACCCGGAAGGACGCTCTCGCTCGTCTTTCAAGGAGCGATTCCTAACAGCAGAAGCAGCAGAGGCACAAACTGCATGACGAGAAGGGACAACGTAGAACACGTCTCTGTCCTGGCACATTTTCGTGTGCGAAACTTCCCTCCGGGTCTTCGGGCCTTGCGAAGCCCTGTGTACTGCGAGCGCTGCTACTCGCAGCTGAGAAGGACCGTGGAGCTAGCGGCGAATTCGGAGAGCTCTTCGCTGCACTGCGCCGCTCGCAAGCGGCTTCGTTCTTCGCCTTCTGCCGTCCGGCGAGAGCTGAACTCCAGCGGTAAGTTTCAGCTCTGCCCAACAGCGTGTTCTCAGTTCTGCGGGCAAGCACGCCCTCTTGCCTTGGCCCCGAGTGCAAAGTCCCGAGCGAGCACTCGACTCAGTGCAATGCACCCGGAAGGACGCTCTCGCTCGCCTTTCAAGGAGCGATTCCTAACAGCAGAAGCAGCAGAGGCACAAACTGCATGACGAGAAGGGACAACGTAGAACACGTCTCTGTCCTGGCACATTTTCGTGTGCGATACTTCCCTCCGGGTCTTCGGGCCTTGCGAAGCCCTGTGTACTGCGAGCGCTGCTACTCGCAGCTGAGAAGGACCGTGGAGCTAGCGGCGAATTCGGAGAGCTCTTCGCTGCACTGCGCCGCTCGCAAGCGGCTTCGTTCTTCGCCTTCTGCCGTCCGGCGAGAGCTGAACTCCAGCGGTCAGTTGCAGCTCTGCCCAACAGCGTGTTCTCAGTTCTGCGGGCAAGCACGCCCTCTTGCCTTGGCCCCGAGAGCAAAGTCCCGAGCGAGCATTCGACTTAGTGCAATGCACCCAGAAGGACGCTCTCGCTCGTCTTTCAAGGAGCGATTCCTAACAGCAGAAGCAGCAGAGGCACAAACTGCATGACGAGAAGGGACAACGTAGAACACGTCTCTGTCCTGGCACATTTTCGTGTGCGATACTTCCCTCCGGGTCTTCGGGCCTTGCGAAGCCCTGTGTACTGCGAGCGCTGCTACTCGCAGCTGAGAAGGACCGTGGAGCTAGCGGCGAATTCGGAGAGCTCTTCGCTGCACTGCGCCGCTCGCAAGCGGCTTCGTTCTTCGCCTTCTGCCGTCCGGCGAGAGCTGAACTCCAGCGGTCAGTTGCAGCTCTGCCCAACAGCGTGTTCTCAGTTCTGCGGGCAAGCACGCCCTCTTGCCTTGGCCCCGAGAGCAAAGTCCCGAGCGAGCACTCGACTCAGTGCAATGCACCCGGAAGGACGCTCTCGCTCGCCTTTCAAGGAGCGATTCCTAACAGCAGAAGCAGCAGAGGCACAAACTGCATGACGAGAAGGGACAACGTAGAACACGTCTCTGTCCTGGCACATTTCCGTGTGCCATACTTCCCTCCGGGTCTTCGGGCCTTGCGAAGCTCTGTGTACTGCGAGCGCTGCTACTCGCAGCTGAGAAGGACCGTGGAGCTAGCGGCGAATTCGGAGAGCTCTTCGCTGCACTGCGCCGCTCGCAAGCGGCTTCGTTCTTCGCCTTCTGCCGTCCGGCGAGAGCTGAACTCCAGCGGTCAGTTGCAGCTCTGCCCAACAGCGTGTTCTCAGTTCTGCGGGCAAGCACGCCCTCTTGCCTTGGCCCCGAGAGCAAAGTCCCGAGCGAGCACTCGACTCAGTGCAATGCACCCGGAAGGACGCTCTCGCTCGTCTTTCAAGGAGCGATTACCTACAGCAAAAGCAGCAGAGGCACAAACTGCATGACGAGAAGGGACAACGTAGAACACGTCTCTGTCCTGGCACATTTTCGTGTGCGATACTTCCCTCCGGGTCTTCGGGCCTTGCGAAGCTTTGTGTACTGCGAGCGCTGCTACTCGCAGCTGAGAAGGACCGTGGAGCTAGCGGCGAATTCGGAGAGCTCTTCGCTGCACTGCGCCGCTCGCAAGCGGCTTCGTTCTTCGCCTTCTGCCGTCCGGCGAGAGCTGAACTCCAGCGGTCAGTTGCAGCTCTGCCCAACAGCGTGTTCTCAGTTCTGCGGGCAAGCACGCCCTCTTGCCTTGGCCCCGAGTGCAAAGTCCCGAGCGAGCACTCGACTCAGTGCAATGCACCCGGAAGGACGCTCTCGCTCGTCTTTCAAGGAGCGATTCCTAACAGCAGAAGCAGCAGAGGCACAAACTGCATGACGAGAAGGGACAACGTAGAACACGTCTCTGTCCTGGCACATTTTCGTGTGCGATACTTCCCTCCGGGTCTTCGGGCCTTGCGAAGCTCTGTGTACTGCGAGCGCTGCTACTCGCAGCTGAGAAGGACCGTGGAGCTAGCGGCGAATTCGGAGAGCTCTTCGCTGCACTGCGCCGCTCGCAAGCGGCTTCGTTCTTCGCCTTCTGCCGTCCGGCGAGAGCTGAACTCCAGCGGTCAGTTGCAGCTCTGCCCAACAGCGTGTTCTCAGTTCTGCGGGCAAGCACGCCCTCTTGCCTTGGCCCCGAGAGCAAAGCCCCGAGCGAGCACTCGACTCAGTGCAATGCACCCGGAAGGACGCTGTCGCTCGCCTTTCAAGGAGCGATTCCTAACAGCAGAAGCAGCAGAGGCACAAACTGCATGACGAGAAGGGACAACGTAGAACACGTCTCTGTCCTGGCACATTTCCGTGTGCCATACTTCCCTCCGGGTCTTCGGGCCTTGCGAAGCTCTGTGTACTGCGAGCGCTGCTACTCGCAGCTGAGAAGGACCGTGGAGCTAGCGGCGAATTCGGAGAGCTCTTCGCTGCACTGCGCCGCTCGCAAGCGGCTTCGTTCTTCGCCTTCTGCCGTCCGGCGAGAGCTGAACTCCAGCGGTCAGTTGCAGCTCTGCCCAACAGCGTGTTCTCAGTTCTGCGGGCAAGCACGCCCTCTTGCCTTGGCCCCGAGAGCAAAGCCCCGAGCGAGCACTCGACTCAGTGCAATGCACCCGGAAGGACGCTCTCGCTCGTCTTTCAAGGAGCGATTCCTAACAGCAGAAGCAGCAGAGGCACAAACTGCATGACGAGAAGGGACAACGTAGAACACGTCTCTGTCCTGGCACATTTCCGTGTGCCATACTTCCCTCCGGGTCTTCGGGCCTTGCGAAGCTCTGTGTACTGCGAGCGCTGCTACTCGCAGCTGAGAAGGACCGTGGAGCTAGCGGCGAATTCGGAGAGCTCTTCGCTGCACTGCGCCGCTCGCAAGCGGCTTCGTTCTTCGCCTTCTGCCGTCCGGCGAGAGCTGAACTCCAGCGGTCAGTTGCAGCTCTGCCCAACAGCGTGTTCTCAGTTCTGCGGGCAAGCACGCCCTCTTGCCTTGGCCCCGAGAGCAAAGCCCCGAGCGAGCACTCGACTCAGTGCAATGCACCCGGAAGGACGCTCTCGCTCGTCTTTCAAGGAGCGATTCCTAACAGCAGAAGCAGCAGAGGCACAAACTGCATGACGAGAAGGGACAACGTAGAACACGTCTCTGTCCTGGCACATTTCCGTGTGCCATACTTCCCTCCGGGTCTTCGGGCCTTGCGAAGCTCTGTGTACTGCGAGCGCTGCTACTCGCAGCTGAGAAGGACCGTGGAGCTAGCGGCGAATTCGGAGAGCTCTTCGCTGCACTGCGCCGCTCGCAAGCGGCTTCGTTCTTCGCCTTCTGCCGTCCGGCGAGAGCTGAACTCCAGCGGTCAGTTGCAGCTCTGCCCAACAGCGTGTTCTCAGTTCTGCGGGCAAGCACGCCCTCTTGCCTTGGCCCCGAGAGCAAAGTCCCGAGCGAGCACTCGACTCAGTGCAATGCACCCGGAAGGACGCTCTCGCTCGCCTTTCAAGGAGCGATTCCTAACAGCAGAAGCAGCAGAGGCACAAACTGCATGACGAGAAGGGACAACGTAGAACACGTCTCTGTCCTGGCACATTTTCGTGTGCGATACTTCCCTCCGGGTCTTCGGGCCTTGCGAAGCCCTGTGTACTGCGAGCGCTGCTACTCGCAGCTGAGAAGGACCGTGGAGCTAGCGGCGAATTCGGAGAGCTCTTCGCTGCACTGCGCCGCTCGCAAGCGGCTTCGTTCTTCGCCTTCTGCCGTCCGGCGAGAGCTGAACTCCAGCGGTCAGTTGCAGCTCTGCCCAACAGCGTGTTCTCAGTTCTGCGGGCAAGCACGCCCTCTTGCCTTGGCCCCGAGAGCAAAGTCCCGAGCGAGCACTCGACTCAGTGCAATGCACCCGGAAGGACGCTCTCGCTCGCCTTTCAAGGAGCGATTCCTAACAGCAGAAGCAGCAGAGGCACAAACTGCATGACGAGAAGGGACAACGTAGAACACGTCTCTGTCCTGGCACATTTCCGTGTGCCATACTTCCCTCCGGGTCTTCGGGCCTTGCGAAGCTCTGTGTACTGCGAGCGCTGCTACTCGCAGCTGAGAAGGACCGTGGAGCTAGCGGCGAATTCGGAGAGCTCTTCGCTGCACTGCGCCGCTCGCAAGCGGCTTCGTTCTTCGCCTTCTGCCGTCCGGCGAGAGCTGAACTCCAGCGGTCAGTTGCAGCTCTGCCCAACAGCGTGTTCTCAGTTCTGCGGGCAAGCACGCCCTCTTGCCTTGGCCCCGAGAGCAAAGTCCCGAGCGAGCACTCGACTCAGTGCAATGCACCCGGAAGGACGCTCTCGCTCGTCTTTCAAGGAGCGATTACCTACAGCAAAAGCAGCAGAGGCACAAACTGCATGACGAGAAGGGACAACGTAGAACACGTCTCTGTCCTGGCACATTTTCGTGTGCGATACTTCCCTCCGGGTCTTCGGGCCTTGCGAAGCTCTGTGTACTGCGAGCGCTGCTACTCGCAGCTGAGAAGGACCGTGGAGCTAGCGGCGAATTCGGAGAGCTCTTCGCTGCACTGCGCCGCTCGCAAGCGGCTTCGTTCTTCGCCTTCTGCCGTCCGGCGAGAGCTGAACTCCAGCGGTCAGTTGCAGCTCTGCCCAACAGCGTGTTCTCAGTTCTGCGGGCAAGCACGCCCTCTTGCCTTGGCCCCGAGTGCAAAGTCCCGAGCGAGCACTCGACTCAGTGCAATGCACCCGGAAGGACGCTCTCGCTCGTCTTTCAAGGAGCGATTCCTAACAGCAGAAGCAGCAGAGGCACAAACTGCATGACGAGAAGGGACAACGTAGAACACGTCTCTGTCCTGGCACATTTTCGTGTGCGATACTTCCCTCCGGGTCTTCGGGCCTTGCGAAGCTCTGTGTACTGCGAGCGCTGCTACTCGCAGCTGAGAAGGACCGTGGAGCTAGCGGCGAATTCGGAGAGCTCTTCGCTGCACTGCGCCGCTCGCAAGCGGCTTCGTTCTTCGCCTTCTGCCGTCCGGCGAGAGCTGAACTCCAGCGGTCAGTTGCAGCTCTGCCCAACAGCGTGTTCTCAGTTCTGCGGGCAAGCACGCCCTCTTGCCTTGGCCCCGAGTGCAAAGTCCCGAGCGAGCACTCGACTCAGTGCAATGCACCCGGAAGGACGCTCTCGCTCGTCTTTCAAGGAGCGATTCCTAACAGCAGAAGCAGCAGAGGCACAAACTGCATGACGAGAAGGGACAACGTAGAACACGTCTCTGTCCTGGCACATTTTCGTGTGCGATACTTCCCTCCGGGTCTTCGGGCCTTGCGAAGCCCTGTGTACTGCGAGCGCTGCTACTCGCAGCTGAGAAGGACCGTGGAGCTAGCGGCGAATTCGGAGAGCTCTTCGCTGCACTGCGCCGCTCGCAAGCGGCTTCGTTCTTCGCCTTCTGCCGTCCGGCGAGAGCTGAACTCCAGCGGTCAGTTGCAGCTCTGCCCAACAGCGTGTTCTCAGTTCTGCGGGCAAGCACGCCCTCTTGCCTTGGCCCCGAGTGCAAAGTCCCGAGCGAGCACTCGACTCAGTGCAATGCACCCGGAAGGACGCTCTCGCTCGTCTTTCAAGGAGCGATTCCTAACAGCAGAAGCAGCAGAGGCACAAACTGCATGACGAGAAGGGACAACGTAGAACACGTCTCTGTCCTGGCACATTTTCGTGTGCGATACTTCCCTCCGGGTCTTCGGGCCTTGCGAAGCCCTGTGTACTGCGAGCGCTGCTACTCGCAGCTGAGAAGGACCGTGGAGCTAGCGGCGAATTCGGAGAGCTCTTCGCTGCACTGCGCCGCTCGCAAGCGGCTTCGTTCTTCGCCTTCTGCCGTCCGGCGAGAGCTGAACTCCAGCGGTCAGTTGCAGCTCTGCCCAACAGCGTGTTCTCAGTTCTGCGGGCAAGCACGCCCTCTTGCCTTGGCCCCGAGAGCAAAGCCCCGAGCGAGCACTCGACTCAGTGCAATGCACCCGGAAGGACGCTGTCGCTCGCCTTTCAAGGAGCGATTCCTAACAGCAGAAGCAGCAGAGGCACAAACTGCATGACGAGAAGGGACAACGTAGAACACGTCTCTGTCCTGGCACATTTCCGTGTGCCATACTTCCCTCCGGGTCTTCGGGCCTTGCGAAGCCCTGTGTACTGCGAGCGCTGCTACTCGCAGCTGAGAAGGACCGTGGAGCTAGCGGCGAATTCGGAGAGCTCTTCGCTGCACTGCGCCGCTCGCAAGCGGCTTCGTTCTTCGCCTTCTGCCGTCCGGCGAGAGCTGAACTCCAGCGGTCAGTTGCAGCTCTGCCCAACAGCGTGTTCTCAGTTCTGCGGGCAAGCACGCCCTCTTGCCTTGGCCCCGAGAGCAAAGTCCCGAGCGAGCACTCGACTCAGTGCAATGCACCCGGAAGGACGCTCTCGCTCGCCTTTCAAGGAGCGATTCCTAACAGCAGAAGCAGCAGAGGCACAAACTGCATGACGAGAAGGGACAACGTAGAACACGTCTCTGTCCTGGCACATTTTCGTGTGCGATACTTCCCTCCGGGTCTTCGGGCCTTGCGAAGCCCTGTGTACTGCGAGCGCTGCTACTCGCAGCTGAGAAGGACCGTGGAGCTAGCGGCGAATTCGGAGAGCTCTTCGCTGCACTGCGCCGCTCGCAAGCGGCTTCGTTCTTCGCCTTCTGCCGTCCGGCGAGAGCTGAACTCCAGCGGTCAGTTGCAGCTCTGCCCAACAGCGTGTTCTCAGTTCTGCGGGCAAGCACGCCCTCTTGCCTTGGCCCCGAGAGCAAAGTCCCGAGCGAGCACTCGACTCAGTGCAATGCACCCGGAAGGACGCTCTCGCTCGTCTTTCAAGGAGCGATTCCTAACAGCAGAAGCAGCAGAGGCACAAACTGCATGACGAGAAGGGACAACGTAGAACACGTCTCTGTCCTGGCACATTTTCGTGTGCGAAACTTCCCTCCGGGTCTTCGGGCCTTGCGAAGCCCTGTGTACTGCGAGCGCTGCTACTCGCAGCTGAGAAGGACCGTGGAGCTAGCGGCGAATTCGGAGAGCTCTTCGCTGCACTGCGCCGCTCGCAAGCGGCTTCGTTCTTCGCCTTCTGCCGTCCGGCGAGAGCTGAACTCCAGCGGTAAGTTTCAGCTCTGCCCAACAGCGTGTTCTCAGTTCTGCGGGCAAGCACGCCCTCTTGCCTTGGCCCCGAGAGCAAAGTCCCGAGCGAGCACTCGACTCAGTGCAATGCACCCGGAAGGACGCTCTCGCTCGCCTTTCAAGGAGCGATTCCTAACAGCAGAAGCAGCAGAGGCACAAACTGCATGACGAGAAGGGACAACGTAGAACACGTCTCTGTCCTGGCACATTTTCGTGTGCGATACTTCCCTCCGGGTCTTCGGGCCTTGCGAAGCCCTGTGTACTGCGAGCGCTGCTACTCGCAGCTGAGAAGGACCGTGGAGCTAGCGGCGAATTCGGAGAGCTCTTCGCTGCACTGCGCCGCTCGCAAGCGGCTTCGTTCTTCGCCTTCTGCCGTCCGGCGAGAGCTGAACTCCAGCGGTCAGTTGCAGCTCTGCCCAACAGCGTGTTCTCAGTTCTGCGGGCAAGCACGCCCTCTTGCCTTGGCCCCGAGAGCAAAGTCCCGAGCGAGCATTCGACTTAGTGCAATGCACCCAGAAGGACGCTCTCGCTCGTCTTTCAAGGAGCGATTCCTAACAGCAGAAGCAGCAGAGGCACAAACTGCATGACGAGAAGGGACAACGTAGAACACGTCTCTGTCCTGGCACATTTTCGTGTGCGATACTTCCCTCCGGGTCTTCGGGCCTTGCGAAGCTCTGTGTACTGCGAGCGCTGCTACTCGCAGCTGAGAAGGACCGTGGAGCTAGCGGCGAATTCGGAGAGCTCTTCGCTGCACTGCGCCGCTCGCAAGCGGCTTCGTTCTTCGCCTTCTGCCGTCCGGCGAGAGCTGAACTCCAGCGGTCAGTTGCAGCTCTGCCCAACAGCGTGTTCTCAGTTCTGCGGGCAAGCACGCCCTCTTGCCTTGGCCCCGAGAGCAAAGTCCCGAGCGAGCACTCGACTCAGTGCAATGCACCCGGAAGGACGCTCTCGCTCGCCTTTCAAGGAGCGATTCCTAACAGCAGAAGCAGCAGAGGCACAAACTGCATGACGAGAAGGGACAACGTAGAACACGTCTCTGTCCTGGCACATTTTCGTGTGCGATACTTCCCTCCGGGTCTTCGGGCCTTGCGAAGCCCTGTGTACTGCGAGCGCTGCTACTCGCAGCTGAGAAGGACCGTGGAGCTAGCGGCGAATTCGGAGAGCTCTTCGCTGCACTGCGCCGCTCGCAAGCGGCTTCGTTCTTCGCCTTCTGCCGTCCGGCGAGAGCTGAACTCCAGCGGTCAGTTGCAGCTCTGCCCAACAGCGTGTTCTCAGTTCTGCGGGCAAGCACGCCCTCTTGCCTTGGCCCCGAGAGCAAAGTCCCGAGCGAGCACTCGACTCAGTGCAATGCACCCGGAAAGACGCTGTTGCTCGCCTTTCAAGGAGCGATTCCTAACAGCAGAAGCAGCAGAGGCACAAACTGCATGACGAGAAGGGACAACGTAGAACACGTCTCTGTCCTGGTACATTTTCCTGTGCGAAACTTCCCTCCGGGTCTTCGGTCCTTGCGAAGCTCTATGTACTGTGAGCGCTGCTACTTGCAGCTGAGAAAGACCGTGGAGCTAGCGGCGAATTCGGAGAGCGCTGAGCACGTAGTCAAGAAGCGAGACGTGGCCCTGCAACGCGGTGCTAATAGCAGCTTCCTCGCGGCCGGGGCGAGCTCCGGCCACAAGACATTCTCGTCCTGGCAACGGATCTCTGTGAAGGGCGTAGGCGAAAAGCTTTCGTTTTCCATTCGAACTGCGAGAGAGGCAGACTGTTGCACGGAGCTCTGAGAACAAAGGTGCACGCCCTAGGCGGGCTTGGGCAGAAGCAGCGTTCTCTAGCTCTTGGCTGCCGGCGCACTTGTGGTTGTGTGGCGCCCTTGCAGTGGCTTCTGGCCGCCGGCAAGTGAAAGCGGCTCCACGCTTGGGCGAGGGCGGTGAACGAAGCGGCACTAGTCCCGTGCTTGTGTGCACCACGTTACAGGCTACTAGGAGAGGAAGGTGGTTGACTCTCGCTTGCCTTCCCAAGTGCCCTTAGCAGTCGGAAGGAGCAAGCTGAAGCACTGCTGCTTGTGCTGCTCCTTGGTTCCCTTGCAGCCCGCTGTGAAAGCATTGGCGGTCGCTTCTAGGCGCCGAGTTGCACACAGCACCACTGTAAGTGCCGCGGAGAAGGGAAATCCAGAGTGCAGCGAGGAGCTGGACGTGGCTTACGTGCAGTAAGGAGAAGGTGAACCTAGGCACTGCCTCTTCAATCTGGCCGCCTCTGCTCTGGTAGCAACTTTTGCAAGTCGGCAGAGGGAGCTGCGAGTATGTAGAACGGAGGGCAGCGAGACGCCGTGTGTTATGCGCCCTTTCAGGGCTGCTGCCAGGGTGCCACTTTAAGAACGCCTTCTTCTTCCTCGCGTCCTTCCTCCACTATAGTCTCCTGGATTCACCTGAGACTCTTCCTAGGCATCTCCCTGATCCTTTTTGCAATGAGTCTCACATCATTCTCCTGAAGAAACTGTCTGCTTATGGTTTGCATGGGTGGGCTGTTTGCTGGGTGACAAACTGGGTGATGGCCAGGCCCACAGAGTGGTGGGAAATAGAGTTCATCCAGCTGGTCCCCAAGGCTCGGTCTTGGGCCCAGTCCTGTTTAATATCTTGCTCAGTGTTCTGGACAAGGGGATAGAGTACACGCCCAGGAAGTTCACAGATGATGCAAAGTTGGCTGGTAGTGTTTTTTTCTTCTGGAGGACAGCAGGCTCTGCTTCTTCTTCCTCCTGTTCTGAGGTCGCTGCTCCCTCTTCATCCCTCATTAAGTGTGCTGATTTTGTCACTTGGATGAGAAAACAAACAATTTTAGCAACAATACTAGTGGCAGGGTACAAGAAAGGAAGAGTTCACACGAATCCCCCCCCCCCCCCGCCCAACAACAGAAAATACCTGATGGCTCCTCTGCCCAGCTTACTGACTACACCGGAACCCATTGTCCCCCAAAGATACTCCCTTCTCCCTGCCCCCAGCCATGATGTGAGATGGAATAGAATAACTAAGATTAAGATTCTCCCTATGGAACTCCATCATACTTCGATTCTGGGAAAAAAAATTTCTTGAAGTTCTATCATTTCAGATCATTTGAATTTGAATTTGCATACTAAAAAGTCTAGCCAGAAACTCATGACAATATTAATAGCCCATTCTAGAATGTCCGAGATGATAGACACTTCTTTCAAGAGAATGTGATACCTCACGTGACTTCTCCAGAATTTAAATGAACAGCGGGAGTAGTCTACAAGATTCTTGCTGCCATCTGGATTTCCTGGTATTTGGCTGGTCTATGTAAACCAACCAGCTATTCAGCAGAGGGAATATTAGTGTGATACTTGATGGTATGTGAGATGGAACACAGTAATTTATGGCTTTTTGCATAGTGATGAAGCTGTAAAGAAAGCTCCGTAATGCTCAGACAAGGAGGCTGCTGGACTTCAAGCAGCAAAGGCCCAAAACGAACCAGTGAAAAGGTGTCATTGAAAAAAAAAAAAAAGCCAGGTGGGGAGCAAAGTGATACTTAAGGGCAGTTTACTGAAAGAGGGAATCTAGTGAAAAAAAAAGTCCAAGAGTGAAGGAATAACAGAGAAAATGAAACTAAGGAAGGAAATCAATCTCAGCTAATCATTTCAGAAGCTAACAAGTTGTCATTGCAATGATGCATAAAGTGAGAAAAAATAAATATGTCTGCGCCAAAATCTGAAATATGAACTTTATTGCATTCTGTCTTCCACGGAATCATACAACAGTCTGTGATTAAAGATCATGTAGTCCAACTTCCTTGCCAGGTAGATCTTACAGTAGATCAAATTGCTCAAGACTAGCCAAACTGATAAGGAGCACTCTCAATGATGGGGCATCCACAACTTCTCTGGAACACCCGTTTGAGTGTCTCACCAGCTTCATTGTAGAAAAGTTTTTCCTTTTAGCCAATCTAAACCTAGTCTCAGTTTGAAAGCATGGCCCCTTATCCTGTCTCTGCAAACTTTCCTAAAAAGTCTTTCTCCATTTGTCTTATACCCTCTTTACATATTCAAAGGCCACAATACTGTCTCTCCAGAAACCTCTCTTCTCCAGGCTAAAAGATCCTACTTTTCACAAGAACCAGGTCATAAACTGAGATGGAAGACATCTCAGGAGATCAGATCATCCAACAGCTCAGCGTAAGAATAGCTCTGAAGTCAGATCAACTAGCTTAGGGCTGTGTCTGTTTGAATTTTGAAAATTAGCAGGACTTGAAATGCTTCAAGGAAGAGAACTCGGGGTGGCTCCAGAAACAGCCTGAGAAACTCGAGCAAACTCGAAACCTCAGAAACTACCACTGCTTTCTCTCCCTCAGCCCAAGCAGTCCCAAAGAAGAAGTGTTCCCAGCAGGCTGGGATAGCACACATATACACTACATATACGTGACAGGCATCGCCAGCAGCCACATCCTGCTCCTTTCTGTGGCTGGCAAGAGTGAGACTGGATGTTTACATGTGGGCAAACTGGGTCCCTCCAGCAGCTCACACACTCAGCCTGCCCAGTGACCCCACTGAATTCCAGTATTAGCAGTGTGCCAAGGCCACAGCACTACTCCGCTTGCTGGCACAGACCATCACACGCCTCCTAAATCAGTCAGGACTCCCCTGGTCCCACAGCCAGCACCCCACTTGCCCTCCGCCAGGCCACTGCCATTGTTCACCAACTTCTCCACTTTGATCTTTGCTGGTGCTCTCAACACTGGCACACCCAGATGTTCTGCAGCTGTTGTCTCCTGGTGGAAAGGACTTGTAAAGCCATGTTTCCTAACAGGACTTCCACAACCTTTCAAAGCAACCTTTTCTGGGGTATGAACAATCTCATTCAAATGTCAACATTTCTTTTCCCGTATGTGAAATCAGAATTTCCTTCTTCCGGGCATGCCCAAAACAAGGCACAAACTACATTGTGCCTTCTGTTTCACATGCTGACTCGTTTGTAAACAATGCTAGGAGAATACCTGTTTTGATCCAAGCTAATCTCTGGCCCTTATAGTGCTTTCGGTAGTTAGTTTTGCTTTGTTATTTACTTGATGTCCCATTGAATTGTTGAATCATAAACAGACTACCTGTCTGTATAGCAGCATAGCAGTGATGAATAAATGCAAGAGAAGGAGCAAGGTGATTGTTTGCTAGACTCTTCCTAGAAACTGAGAAATCTGTTACTTAATGCTGACCACAGCAGATGGAGGAAGCATCCTACATGATGTCAAAGCAATGAAGCTGTAATCACTTTTATGATTACAGTCAAGGCACTGCTTTTGCCACCATAAGTGGAGTGCAGGGAATCTTAAAAGACGACACTCTAACTGTTGTCCATGCTCACTGAGAAAATAATGCTTTTACAGCAGAGCAGGTCTCACCGCAGCTAAATCATGGCTTCAACTGTACACCGCCTTCAAAAAGCCCACAAAAACACAAATGAAAGGATTTGGAACCCAAGGGAATCTCGGATTGTGACATCAGCTCACTCTGGATTCTTTCCAAATTCTCAATTCCATTTTCTTCCGAGCCAATTTTCCCACCTAACTTGAGATGTAATTTATGGATTTCCAACACATCTAGTTACCTTAGAATTAGATTGCCACTAGCCAAAAAGACAGAAACAAGCAGTTAAGTGAAGACTGAAACCATGGTTGTTTAGAACAGCAAAACTTGGGCGAAACTATTCTTAAGAAAACCAAAACTTTTAGGACTTACCCATGTATTTTTGGAGGTGGAAAAAGTTTTACATCGAAAAGTCCCTAGGGAACTCTCTTCAGTGCCTGGAGAGCCGCTGTCGCTCGCCTTTCAAGGACCTATTCGTCACAGCAGAGGCAGCAGAGCACAAGATGGCCGACGAGAAGGGGCAGTGTAGAACTCTCTGTCTGTCTGTGTCTCTACTCAGTGTAGAACGTCTCTATCCTGGCACATTTTCGAGTGCGATACTTCCCTCCGGGTCTTCGGTCCTTGCGAAGCTCTATGTACTGTGAGCGCTGCTACTTGCAGCTGAGAAAGACCGTGGAGCTAGCGGCGAATTCGGAGAGCGCTGAGCACGTAGTCAAGAAGCGAGACGTGTCCCTGCAACGCGGTGCTAATAGCAGCTTCCTCGCGGCGGGGGCGAGCTCCGGCCACAAGACATTCTCGTCCTGGCAACGGATCTCTGTGACGGGCGTAGGCGAAAAGCTTTCGTTTTCCATTCGAACTGCGAGAGAGGCAGACTGTTGCACGGAGCTCTGAGAACAAAGGTGCACGCCCTAGGCGGGCTTGGGCAGAAGCAGCGTTCTCTAGCTCTTGGCTGCCGGCGCACTTGTGGTTGTGTGGCGCCCTTGCAGCGGCTTCTGGCCGCCGGCAAGTGAAAGCGGCTCCACGCTTGGGCGAGGGCGGTGAACGAAGCGGCACTAGTCCCGTGCTTGTGTGCACCACGTTACTAGGAGAGGAAGGTGGTTGACTCTCGCTTGCCTTCCCAAGTGCCCTTAGCAGTCGGAAGGAGCAAGCTGAAGCACTGCTGCTTGTGCTGCTCCTTGGTTCCCTTGCAGCCCGCTGTGAAAGCATTGGCGGTCACTTCTAGGCGCCGAGTTGCACACAGCACCACGGTAAGTGCCTCGGAGAAGGGAAATCCAGAGTGCAGCGAGGAGCTGGACGTGGCTTACGTGCAGTAAGGAGAAGGTGAACCTAGGCACTGCCTCTTCAATCTGGCCGCCTCTGCTCTGGTAGCAACTTTTGCAAGTCGGCAGAGGGAGCCGCGAGTATGTAGAACGGAGGGCAGCGAGATGCCGTGTGTTATGCGCCTTTTCAGGGCTGCTGCCAGGGTGCTACTTTAAGAACGCCTTTTTCTTCCTCGCGTCCTTCTCGCTTCGCTCTAGCTGCATGGAGTACAGCACAGCGAAGGAGTGAGGAAGGGCTCTGCCCCAGCTTTTGTCCCGGCCTGCCTGTGCTGCGCCTTTAGCTGCACACGAGAACAACGGCATTTCTTACCCGCAAGGTAAAAAAGGCTTTAGTGTAGCCTTAGGAATGGCAAGTGCCTAGGCATTAAGTTGAGCGACCACGTATGAGGGAGTCTTTAGAGGTTTCCTCCCCCATGGCGCAGGTGTATTCTCATTCTCGTGCTGAACTGAAAAGTCCGGGCATGGCAAGACTGGCCTGCCTTGTGCAGAGACGAACACAAATGTGGGGCTATGATCCTCTGTGTTCGGAGCTCTGCTTCCGGGTGTGTGGGCCGCCGTGAGCCCGCAGCAGCCGCCGAGGACAGTGTGGATTGTGGATGAGTCTGGGCTGGCCCCCGGCCCCCCCGTTGGTCTGACAGCGGCAGAAGTGGCGTAGGAGCGGCATCGCCTGAGGGCCCCATGGGGGGCGGGAAGAGAGCCGGGAGTGACCCCGAACGACACCGGAAGCGATATCCGTAGGGCCCGGAAGGCCAGCGTTGCCATCGAGTTTGGCCGGTAGGAGGCGTCTAAGGTGCTTTGAAAGGTGGAGCTTCTTTGCTCTAGGACAGTCTGGGAGAGCTGAGGGTGTCCAATCTGGAGAACAGAAGGCTCCAGGGAGATCTTCGAGCCCTTTGCAGTGCCTGCTGGGGCTCCAAGATAGCTGGGGAGGGACTTTGGAAAAGGGTCTGGACTCGCAGGACAAGGGGGAATAGCTTCAAACTGCCAGAGGGCTGGGATAGATGGGATATTGGAAAGGAATTCTTCCTTGGGTGGGTGCTGAGGCACATGTTGCTCAAAGAGGCTGTGTAGGAGCCCCATGGCAGGAAGCGTCCAGGGCCAGGCTGGAGCGGACATGGAGCAACCTGGACTAGTGGAAAAGTGTCCCTGCCCGTGTCAGGATGTGGGAAGAAGATAATTTGTCTCTAAGGTCGCTTCCAGTCCAAACCATTCTGGGATTCTAGGATTCATGGAAGGCCCTTTTCCAAGTGAAGTGTTGTATCTCTTGGCTCCCAGCTTGTAGTTGCCAGTTCTTCTGGAAGCAGGCGTGGCGAAGCAGCTGTGATGAGCCATGGGTTCTCAATAGGACGAGTGTGATATATTTGCAGAGAGGAAGGCTGCAGACAGATATTCAAGGTCCAGGTAAAACAAGCAAAGGATTGAATAGAAGCCAAAGATTGGTTGTGTTAGTCAGTTTGCTGGCTGTTGAAATGGCCCCAGGTAATTTTCAACATTTCTAATTTGGATTTGTTTGAGTAAAAAATGAATGTGTTACCTCCAGCGTAGGCTCTCCAATGCATCTCCATGTGCTCCCATCTCTTTGTTGTATATCGGGTTCTATTAACTGAAGACAGAATCATAACACAGTAGTAAAACATTTAGAGGTGCGAAGCCCTGTGTACTGCGAGCGCTGCTACTCGCAGCTGAGAAGGACCGTGGAGCTAGCGGCGAATTCGGAGAGCTCTTCGCTGCACTGCGCCGCTCGCAAGCGGCTTCGTTCTTCGCCTTCTGCCGTCCGGCGAGAGCTGAACTCCAGCGGTCAGTTGCAGCTCTGCCCAACAGCGTGTTCTCAGTTCTGCGGGCAAGCACGCCCTCTTGCCTTGGCCCCGAGAGCAAAGTCCCGAGCGAGCACTCGACTCAGTGCAATGCACCCGGAAGGACGCTCTCGCTCGTCTTTCAAGGAGCGATTCCTAACAGCAGAAGCAGCAGAGGCACAAACTGCATGACGAGAAGGGACAACGTAGAACACGTCTCTGTCCTGGCACATTTTCGTGTGCGATACTTCCCTCCGGGTCTTCGGGCCTTGCGAAGCTCTGTGTACTGCGAGCGCTGCTACTCGCAGCTGAGAAGGACCGTGGAGCTAGCGGCGAATTCGGAGAGCTCTTCGCTGCACTGCGCCGCTCGCAAGCGGCTTCGTTCTTCGCCTTCTGCCGTCCGGCGAGAGCTGAACTCCAGCGGTCAGTTGCAGCTCTGCCCAACAGCGTGTTCTCAGTTCTGCGGGCAAGCACGCCCTCTTGCCTTGGCCCCGAGTGCAAAGACCCGAGCGAGCACTCGACTCAGTGCAATGCACCCGGAAGGACGCTCTCGCTCGTCTTTCAAGGAGCGATTACCTACAGCAGAAGCAGCAGAGGCACAAACTGCATGACGAGAAGGGACAACGTAGAACACGTCTCTGTCCTGGCACATTTTCGTGTGCGATACTTCCCTCCGGGTCTTCGGGCCTTGCGAAGCTCTGTGTACTGCGAGCGCTGCTACTCGCAGCTGAGAAGGACCGTGGAGCTAGCGGCGAATTCGGAGAGCTCTTCGCTGCACTGCGCCGCTCGCAAGCGGCTTCGTTCTTCGCCTTCTGCCGTCCGGCGAGAGCTGAACTCCAGCGGTCAGTTGCAGCTCTGCCCAACAGCGTGTTCTCAGTTCTGCGGGCAAGCACGCCCTCTTGCCTTGGCCCCGAGTGCAAAGTCCCGAGCGAGCACTCGACTCAGTGCAATGCACCCGGAAGGACGCTCTCGCTCGTCTTTCAAGGAGCGATTCCTAACAGCAGAAGCAGCAGAGGCACAAACTGCATGACGAGAAGGGACAACGTAGAACACGTCTCTGTCCTGGCGCATTTTCGTGTGCCATACTTCCCTCCGGGTCTTCGGGCCTTGCGAAGCTCTGTGTACTGCGAGCGCTGCTACTCGCAGCTGAGAAGGACCGTGGAGCTAGCGGCGAATTCGGAGAGTTCTTCGCTGCACTGCGCCGCTCGCAAGCGGCTTCGTTTTCGCCTTTTGCCGTCCGGCGAGAGCTGAACTCCAGCGGTCAGTTGCAGCTCTGCCCAACAGCGTGTTCTCAGTTCTGCGGGCAAGCACGCCCTCTTGCCTTGGCCCCGAGTGCAAAGTCCCGAGCGAGCACTCGACTCAGTGCAATGCACCCGGAAGGACGCTCTCGCTCGTCTTTCAAGGAGCGATTACCTACAGCAGAAGCAGCAGAGGCACAAACTGCATGACGAGAAGGGACAACGTAGAACACGTCTCTGTCCTGGCACATTTTCGTGTGCGATACTTCCCTCCGGGTCTTCGGGCCTTGCGAAGCCCTGTGTACTGCGAGCGCTGCTACTCGCAGCTGAGAAGGACCGTGGAGCTAGCGGCGAATTCGGAGAGCTCTTCGCTGCACTGCGCCGCTCGCAAGCGGCTTCGTTCTTCGCCTTCTGCCGTCCGGCGAGAGCTGAACTCCAGCGGTCAGTTGCAGCTCTGCCCAACAGCGTGTTCTCAGTTCTGCGGGCAAGCACGCCCTCTTGCCTTGGCCCCGAGAGCAAAGTCCCGAGCGAGCACTCGACTCAGTGCAATGCACCCGGAAGGACGCTCTCGCTCGTCTTTCAAGGAGCGATTCCTAACAGCAGAAGCAGCAGAGGCACAAACTGCATGACGAGAAGGGACAACGTAGAACACGTCTCTGTCCTGGCACATTTCCGTGTGCCATACTTCCCTCCGGGTCTTCGGGCCTTGCGAAGCTCTGTGTACTGCGAGCGCTGCTACTCGCAGCTGAGAAGGACCGTGGAGCTAGCGGCGAATTCGGAGAGCTCTTCGCTGCACTGCGCCGCTCGCAAGCGGCTTCGTTCTTCGCCTTCTGCCGTCCGGCGAGAGCTGAACTCCAGCGGTCAGTTGCAGCTCTGCCCAACAGCGTGTTCTCAGTTCTGCGGGCAAGCACGCCCTCTTGCCTTG
Source organism: Sturnus vulgaris (assembly GCF_052056855.1). Lineage (NCBI taxonomy): Eukaryota > Metazoa > Chordata > Aves > Passeriformes > Sturnidae > Sturnus > Sturnus vulgaris. Next base: position 234,266 of record NW_028276064.1, read on the forward strand.
GCCCCGAGAGCAAAGTCCCGAGCGAGCACTCGACTCAGTGCAATGCACCCGGAAGGACGCTCTCGCTCGTCTTTCAAGGAGCGATTACCTACAGCAAAAGCAGCAGAGGCACAAACTGCATGACGAGAAGGGACAACGTAGAACACGTCTCTGTCCTGGCACATTTTCGTGTGCGATACTTCCCTCCGGGTCTTCGGGCCTTGCGAAGCTCCGTGTACTGCGAGCGCTGCTACTCGCAGCTGAGAAGGACCGTGGAGCTAGCGGCGAATTCGGAGAGCTCTTCGCTGCACTGCGCCGCTCGCAAGCGGCTTCGTTCTTCGCCTTCTGCCGTCCGGCGAGAGCTGAACTCCGGCGGTCAGTTGCAGCTCTGCCCAACAGCGTGTTCTCAGTTCTGCGGGCAAGCACGCCCTCTTGCCTTGGCCCCGAGAGCAAAGTCCCGAGCGAGCACTCGACTCAGTGCAATGCACCCGGAAGGACGCTCTCGCTCGTCTTTCAAGGAGCGATTCCTAACAGCACAAGCAGCAGAGGCACAAACTGCATGACGAGAAGGGACAACGTAGAACACGTCTCTGTCCTGGCACATTTTCGTGTGCGATACTTCCCTCCGGGTCTTCGGGCCTTGCGAAGCTCTGTGTACTGCGAGCGCTGCTACTCGCAGCTGAGAAGGACCGTGGAGCTAGCGGCGAATTCGGAGAGCTCTTCGCTGCACTGCGCCGCTCGCAAGCGGCTTCGTTCTTCGCCTTCTGCCGTCCGGCGAGAGCTGAACTCCAGCGGTCAGTTGCAGCTCTGCCCAACAGCGTGTTCTCAGTTCTGCGGGCAAGCACGCCCTCTTGCCTTGGCCCCGAGTGCAAAGTCCCGAGCGAGCACTCGACTCAGTGCAATGCACCCGGAAGGACGCTCTCGCTCGTCTTTCAAGGAGCGATTCCTAACAGCAGAAGCAGCAGAGGCACAAACTGCATGACGAGAAGGGACAACGTAGAACACGTCTCTGTCCTGGCGCATTTTCGTGTGCCATACTTCCCTCCGGGTCTTCGGGCCTTGCGAAGCTCTGTGTACTGCGAGCGCTGCTACTCGCAGCTGAGAAGGACCGTGGAGCTAGCGGCGAATTCGGAGAGTTCTTCGCTGCACTGCGCCGCTCGCAAGCGGCTTCGTTTTCGCCTTTTGCCGTCCGGCGAGAGCTGAACTCCAGCGGTCAGTTGCAGCTCTGCCCAACAGCGTGTTCTCAGTTCTGCGGGCAAGCACGCCCTCTTGCCTTGGCCCCGAGTGCAAAGTCCCGAGCGAGCACTCGACTCAGTGCAATGCACCCGGAAGGACGCTCTCGCTCGTCTTTCAAGGAGCGATTCCTAACAGCAGAAGCAGCAGAGGCACAAACTGCATGACGAGAAGGGACAACGTAGAACACGTCTCTGTCCTGGCACATTTTCGTGTGCGATACTTCCCTCCGGGTCTTCGGGCCTTGCGAAGCCCTGTGTACTGCGAGCGCTGCTACTCGCAGCTGAGAAGGACCGTGGAGCTAGCGGCGAATTCGGAGAGCTCTTCGCTGCACTGCGCCGCTCGCAAGCGGCTTCGTTCTTCGCCTTCTGCCGTCCGGCGAGAGCTGAACTCCAGCGGTCAGTTGCAGCTCTGCCCAACAGCGTGTTCTCAGTTCTGCGGGCAAGCACGCCCTCTTGCCTTGGCCCCGAGAGCAAAGTCCCGAGCGAGCACTCGACTCAGTGCAATGCACCCGGAAGGACGCTCTCGCTCGTCTTTCAAGGAGCGATTCCTAACAGCAGAAGCAGCAGAGGCACAAACTGCATGACGAGAAGGGACAACGTAGAACACGTCTCTGTCCTGGCACATTTTCGTGTGCGATACTTCCCTCCGGGTCTTCGGGCCTTGCGAAGCTCTGTGTACTGCGAGCGCTGCTACTCGCAGCTGAGAAGGACCGTGGAGCTAGCGGCGAATTCGGAGAGCTCTTCGCTGCACTGCGCCGCTCGCAAGCGGCTTCGTTCTTCGCCTTCTGCCGTCCGGCGAGAGCTGAACTCCAGCGGTCAGTTGCAGCTCTGCCCAACAGCGTGTTCTCAGTTCTGCGGGCAAGCACGCCCTCTTGCCTTGGCCCCGAGTGCAAAGTCCCGAGCGAGCACTCGACTCAGTGCAATGCACCCGGAAGGACGCTCTCGCTCGCCTTTCAAGGAGCGATTCCTAACAGCAGAAGCAGCAGAGGCACAAACTGCATGACGAGAAGGGACAACGTAGAACACGTCTCTGTCCTGGCACATTTCCGTGTGCCATACTTCCCTCCGGGTCTTCGGGCCTTGCGAAGCTCTGTGTACTGCGAGCGCTGCTACTCGCAGCTGAGAAGGACCGTGGAGCTAGCGGCGAATTCGGAGAGCTCTTCGCTGCACTGCGCCGCTCGCAAGCGGCTTCGTTCTTCGCCTTCTGCCGTCCGGCGAGAGCTGAACTCCAGCGGTCAGTTGCAGCTCTGCCCAACAGCGTGTTCTCAGTTCTGCGGGCAAGCACGCCCTCTTGCCTTGGCCCCGAGAGCAAAGTCCCGAGCGAGCACTCGACTCAGTGCAATGCACCCGGAAGGACGCTCTCGCTCGTCTTTCAAGGAGCGATTACCTACAGCAAAAGCAGCAGAGGCACAAACTGCATGACGAGAAGGGACAACGTAGAACACGTCTCTGTCCTGGCACATTTTCGTGTGCGATACTTCCCTCCGGGTCTTCGGGCCTTGCGAAGCTCTGTGTACTGCGAGCGCTGCTACTCGCAGCTGAGAAGGACCGTGGAGCTAGCGGCGAATTCGGAGAGCTCTTCGCTGCACTGCGCCGCTCGCAAGCGGCTTCGTTCTTCGCCTTCTGCCGTCCGGCGAGAGCTGAACTCCAGCGGTCAGTTGCAGCTCTGCCCAACAGCGTGTTCTCAGTTCTGCGGGCAAGCACGCCCTCTTGCCTTGGCCCCGAGTGCAAAGTCCCGAGCGAGCACTCGACTCAGTGCAATGCACCCGGAAGGACGCTCTCGCTCGTCTTTCAAGGAGCGATTCCTAACAGCAGAAGCAGCAGAGGCACAAACTGCATGACGAGAAGGGACAACGTAGAACACGTCTCTGTCCTGGCAAATTTTCGTGTGCGATACTTCCCTCCGGGTCTTCGGGCCTTGCGAAGCTCCGTGTACTGCGAGCGCTGCTACTCGCAGCTGAGAAGGACCGTGGAGCTAGCGGCGAATTCGGAGAGCTCTTCGCTGCACTGCGCCGCTCGCAAGCGGCTTCGTTCTTCGCCTTCTGCCGTCCGGCGACAGCTGAACTCCGGCGGTCAGTTGCAGCTCTGCCCAACAGCGTGTTCTCAGTTCTGCGGGCAAGCACGCCCTCTTGCCTTGGCCCCGAGAGCAAAGTCCCGAGCGAGCACTCGACTCAGTGCAATGCACCCGGAAGGACGCTCTCGCTCGTCTTTCAAGGAGCGATTCCTAACAGCACAAGCAGCAGAGGCACAAACTGCATGACGAGAAGGGACAACGTAGAACACGTCTCTGTCCTGGCACATTTTCGTGTGCGATACTTCCCTCCGGGTCTTCGGGCCTTGCGAAGCTCCGTGTACTGCGAGCGCTGCTACTCGCAGCTGAGAAGGACCGTGGAGCTAGCGGCGAATTCGGAGAGCTCTTCGCTGCACTGCGCCGCTCGCAAGCGGCTTCGTTCTTCGCCTTCTGCCGTCCGGCGAGAGCTGAACTCCGGCGGTCAGTTGCAGCTCTGCCCAACAGCGTGTTCTCAGTTCTGCGGGCAAGCACGCCCTCTTGCCTTGGCCCCGAGAGCAAAGTCCCGAGCGAGCACTCGACTCAGTGCAATGCACCCGGAAGGACGCTCTCGCTCGTCTTTCAAGGAGCGATTCCTAACAGCAGAAGCAGCAGAGGCACAAACTGCATGACGAGAAGGGACAACGTAGAACACGTCTCTGTCCTGGCACATTTTCGTGTGCGATACTTCCCTCCGGGTCTTCGGGCCTTGCGAAGCTCCGTGTACTGCGAGCGCTGCTACTCGCAGCTGAGAAGGACCGTGGAGCTAGCGGCGAATTCGGAGAGCTCTTCGCTGCACTGCGCCGCTCGCAAGCGGCTTCGTTCTTCGCCTTCTGCCGTCCGGCGAGAGCTGAACTCCGGCGGTCAGTTGCAGCTCTGCCCAACAGCGTGTTCTCAGTTCTGCGGGCAAGCACGCCCTCTTGCCTTGGCCCCGGGAGCAAAGTCCCGAGCGAGCACTCGACTCAGTGCAATGCACCCGGAAGGACGCTCTCGCTCGTCTTTCAAGGAGCGATTCCTAACAGCACAAGCAGCAGAGGCACAAACTGCATGACGAGAAGGGACAACGTAGAACACGTCTCTGTCCTGGCACATTTTCGTGTGCGATACTTCCCTCCGGGTCTTCGGGCCTTGCGAAGCTCCGTGTACTGCGAGCGCTGCTACTCGCAGCTGAGAAGGACCGTGGAGCAAGCGGCGAGTTCGGAGAGCTCTTCGCTGCACTGCGCCGCTCGCAAGCGGCTTCGTTCTTCGCCTTCTGCCGTCCGGCGAGAGCTGAACTCCGGCGGTCAGTTGCAGCTCTGCCCAACAGCGTGTTCTCAGTTCTGCGGGCAAGCACGCCCTCTTGCCTTGGCCCCGGGAGCAAAGTCCCGAGCGAGCACTCGACTCAGTGCAATGCACCCGGAAGGACGCTCTCGCTCGTCTTTCAAGGAGCGATTCCTAACAGCACAAGCAGCAGAGGCACAAACTGCATGACGAGAAGGGACAACGTAGAACACGTCTCTGTCCTGGCACATTTTCGTGTGCGATACTTCCCTCCGGGTCTTCGGGCCTTGCGAAGCTCCGTGTACTGCGAGCGCTGCTACTCGCAGCTGAGAAGGACCGTGGAGCAAGCGGCGAGTTCGGAGAGCTCTTCGCTGCACTGCGCCGCTCGCAAGCGGCTTCGTTCTTCGCCTTCTGCCGTCCGGCGAGAGCTGAACTCCGGCGGTCAGTTGCAGCTCTGCCCAACAGCGTGTTCTCAGTTCCGCGGGCAAGCACGCCCTCTTGCCTTGGCCCCGGGAGCAAAGTCCCGAGCGAGCACTCGACTCAGTGCAATGCACCCGGAAGGACGCTCTCGCTCGTCTTTCAAGGAGCGATTCCTAACAGCAGAAGCAGCAGAGGCACAAACTGCATGACGAGAAGGGACAACGTAGAACACGTCTCTGTCCTGGCACATTTTCGTGTGCGATACTTCCCTCCGGGTCTTCGGGCCTTGCGAAGCTCCGTGTACTGCGAGCGCTGCTACTCGCAGCTGAGAAGGACCGTGGAGCTAGCGGCGAATTCGGAGAGCTCTTCGCTGCACTGCGCCGCTCGCAAGCGGCTTCGTTCTTCGCCTTCTGCCGTCCGGCGACAGCTGAACTCCGGCGGTCAGTTGCAGCTCTGCCCAACAGCGTGTTCTCAGTTCTGCGGGCAAGCACGCCCTCTTGCCTTGGCCCCGGGAGCAAAGTCCCGAGCGAGCACTCGACTCAGTGCAATGCACCCGGAAGGACGCTCTCGCTCGTCTTTCAAGGAGCGATTCCTAACAGCACAAGCAGCAGAGGCACAAACTGCATGACGAGAAGGGACAACGTAGAACACGTCTCTGTCCTGGCACATTTTCGTGTGCGATACTTCCCTCCGGGTCTTCGGGCCTTGCGAAGCTCCGTGTACTGCGAGCGCTGCTACTCGCAGCTGAGAAGGACCGTGGAGCAAGCGGCGAATTCGGAGAGCTCTTCGCTGCACTGCGCCGCTCGCAAGCGGCTTCGTTCTTCGCCTTCTGCCGTCCGGCGAGAGCTGAACTCCGGCGGTCAGTTGCAGCTCTGCCCAACAGCGTGTTCTCAGTTCTGCGGGCAAGCACGCCCTCTTGCCTTGGCCCCGGGAGCAAAGTCCCGAGCGAGCACTCGACTCAGTGCAATGCACCCGGAAGGACGCTCTCGCTCGTCTTTCAAGGAGCGATTCCTAACAGCACAAGCAGCAGAGGCACAAACTGCATGACGAGAAGGGACAACGTAGAACACGTCTCTGTCCTGGCACATTTTCGTGTGCGATACTTCCCTCCGGGTCTTCGGGCCTTGCGAAGCTCCGTGTACTGCGAGCGCTGCTACTCGCAGCTGAGAAGGACCGTGGAGCTAGCGGCGAATTCGGAGAGCTCTTCGCTGCACTGCGCCGCTCGCAAGCGGCTTCGTTCTTCGCCTTCTGCCGTCCGGCGACAGCTGAACTCCGGCGGTCAGTTGCAGCTCTGCCCAACAGCGTGTTCTCAGTTCTGCGGGCAAGCACGCCCTCTTGCCTTGGCCCCGAGAGCAAAGTCCCGAGCGAGCACTCGACTCAGTGCAATGCACCCGGAAGGACGCTCTCGCTCGTCTTTCAAGGAGCGATTCCTAAAAGCACAAGCAGCAGAGGCACAAACTGCATGACGAGAAGGGACAACGTAGAACACGTCTCTGTCCTGGCACATTTTCGTGTGCGATACTTCCCTCCGGGTCTTCGGGCCTTGCGAAGCCCTGTGTACTGCGAGCGCTGCTACTCGCAGCTGAGAAGGACCGTGGAGCTAGCGGCGAATTCGGAGAGCTCTTCGCTGCACTGCGCCGCTCGCAAGCGGCTTCGTTCTTCGCCTTCTGCCGTCCGGCGACAGCTGAACTCCGGCGGTCAGTTGCAGCTCTGCCCAACAGCGTGTTCTCAGTTCTGCGGGCAAGCACGCCCTCTTGCCTTGGCCCCGAGAGCAAAGTCCCGAGCGAGCACTCGACTCAGTGCAATGCACCCGGAAGGACGCTCTCGCTCGTCTTTCAAGGAGCGATTCCTAACAGCAGAAGCAGCAGAGGCACAAACTGCATGACGAGAAGGGACAACGTAGAACACGTCTCTGTCCTGGCACATTTCCGTGTGCCATACTTCCCTCCGGGTCTTCGGGCCTTGCGAAGCTCCGTGTACTGCGAGCGCTGCTACTCGCAGCTGAGAAGGACCGTGGAGCTAGCGGCGAATTCGGAGAGCTCTTCGCTGCACTGCGCCGCTCGCAAGCGGCTTCGTTCTTCGCCTTCTGCCGTCCGGAGAGAGCTGAACTCCGGCGATCAGTTTCAGCTCTGCCCAACAGCGTGTTCTCAGTTCCGCGGGCAAGCACGCCCTCTTGCCTTGGCTCCGAGTGCAAAGTCCCGAGCGAGCACTCGACTCAGTGCAATGCACCCAGAAAGACGCTCTCGATCGTCTTTCAAGGAGCGATTCCTAACAGCAGAAGCAGCAGAGGCACAAACTGCATGACGAGAAGGGACAACGTAGAACACGTCTCTGTCCTGGCGCATTTTCGTGTGCGATACTTCCCTCCGGGTCTTCGGGCCTTGCGAAGCCCTGTGTACTGCGAGAGCTGCTACTCGCAGCTGAGAAGGACCGTGGAGCTAGCGGCGAATTCGGAGAGCTCTTCGCTGCACTGCGCCGCTCGCAAGCGGCTTCGTTCTTCGCCTTCTGCCGTCCGGAGAGAGCTGAACTCCGGCGGTCAGTTTCAGCTCTGCCCAACAGCGTGTTCTCAGTTCCGCGGGCAAGCACGCCCTCTTGCCTTGGCTCCGAGTGCAAAGTCCCGAGCGAGCACTCGACTCAGAGCAATGCACCGAGAAAGACGCTCTCGCTCATCTTTCAAGGAGCGATTCCTAACAGCAGAAGCAGCAGAGGCACAAACTGCATGACGAGAAGGGACAACGTAGAACACGTCTCTGTCCTGGCACATTTTCGTGTGCGATACTTCCCTCCGGGTCTTCGGGCCTTGCGAAGCTCCGTGTACTGCGAGCGCTGCTACTCGCAGCTGAGAAGGACCGTGGAGCTAGCGGCGAATTCGGAGAGCTCTTCGCTGCACTGCGCCGCTCGCAAGCGGCTTCGTTCTTCGCCTTCTGCCGTCCGGCGAGAGCTGAACTCCGGCGGTCAGTTGCAGCTCTGCCCAACAGCGTGTTCTCAGTTCTGCGGGCAAGCACGCCCTCTTGCCTTGGCCCCGGGAGCAAAGTCCCGAGCGAGCACTCGACTCAGTGCAATGCACCCGGAAGGACGCTCTCGCTCGTCTTTCAAGGAGCGATTCCTAACAGCAGAAGCAGCAGAGGCACAAACTGCATGACGAGAAGGGACAACGTAGAACACGTCTCTGTCCTGGCACATTTTCGTGTGCGATACTTCCCTCCGGGTCTTCGGGCCTTGCGAAGCTCCGTGTACTGCGAGCGCTGCTACTCGCAGCTGAGAAGGACCGTGGAGCTAGCGGCGAATTCGGAGAGCTCTTCGCTGCACTGCGCCGCTCGCAAGCGGCTTCGTTCTTCGCCTTCTGCCGTCCGGCGAGAGCTGAACTCCGGCGGTCAGTTGCAGCTCTGCCCAACAGCGTGTTCTCAGTTCTGCGGGCAAGCACGCCCTCTTGCCTTGGCCCCGGGAGCAAAGTCCCGAGCGAGCACTCGACTCAGTGCAATGCACCCGGAAGGACGCTCTCGCTCGTCTTTCAAGGAGCGATTCCTAACAGCAGAAGCAGCAGAGGCACAAACTGCATGACGAGAAGGGACAACGTAGAACACGTCTCTGTCCTGGCACATTTCCGTGTGCCATACTTCCCTCCGGGTCTTCGGGCCTTGCGAAGCTCTGTGTACTGCGAGCGCTGCTACTCGCAGCTGAGAAGGACCGTGGAGCTAGCGGCGAATTCGGAGAGCTCTTCGCTGCACTGCGCCGCTCGCAAGCGGCTTCGTTCTTCGCCTTCTGCCGTCCGGCGAGAGCTGAACTCCAGCGGTCAGTTGCAGCTCTGCCCAACAGCGTGTTCTCAGTTCTGCGGGCAAGCACGCCCTCTTGCCTTGGCCCCGAGAGCAAAGTCCCGAGCGAGCACTCGACTCAGTGCAATGCACCCGGAAGGACGCTCTCGCTCGTCTTTCAAGGAGCGATTACCTACAGCAAAAGCAGCAGAGGCACAAACTGCATGACGAGAAGGGACAACGTAGAACACGTCTCTGTCCTGGCACATTTTCGTGTGCGATACTTCCCTCCGGGTCTTCGGGCCTTGCGAAGCTCTGTGTACTGCGAGCGCTGCTACTCGCAGCTGAGAAGGACCGTGGAGCTAGCGGCGAATTCGGAGAGCTCTTCGCTGCACTGCGCCGCTCGCAAGCGGCTTCGTTCTTCGCCTTCTGCCGTCCGGCGAGAGCTGAACTCCAGCGGTCAGTTGCAGCTCTGCCCAACAGCGTGTTCTCAGTTCTGCGGGCAAGCACGCCCTCTTGCCTTGGCCCCGAGTGCAAAGTCCCGAGCGAGCACTCGACTCAGTGCAATGCACCCGGAAGGACGCTCTCGCTCGTCTTTCAAGGAGCGATTCCTAACAGCAGAAGCAGCAGAGGCACAAACTGCATGACGAGAAGGGACAACGTAGAACACGTCTCTGTCCTGGCACATTTTCGTGTGCGATACTTCCCTCCGGGTCTTCGGGCCTTGCGAAGCTCTGTGTACTGCGAGCGCTGCTACTCGCAGCTGAGAAGGACCGTGGAGCTAGCGGCGAATTCGGAGAGCTCTTCGCTGCACTGCGCCGCTCGCAAGCGGCTTCGTTCTTCGCCTTCTGCCGTCCGGCGAGAGCTGAACTCCAGCGGTCAGTTGCAGCTCTGCCCAACAGCGTGTTCTCAGTTCTGCGGGCAAGCATGCCCTCTTGCCTTGGCCCCGAGTGCAAAGTCCCGAGCGAGCACTCGACTCAGTGCAATGCACCCGGAAGGACGCTCTCGCTCGTCTTTCAAGGAGCGATTCCTAACAGCAGAAGCAGCAGAGGCACAAACTGCATGACGAGAAGGGACAACGTAGAACACGTCTCTGTCCTGGCACATTTTCGTGTGCGATACTTCCCTCCGGGTCTTCGGGCCTTGCGAAGCTCTGTGTACTGCGAGCGCTGCTACTCGCAGCTGAGAAGGACCGTGGAGCTAGCGGCGAATTCGGAGAGCTCTTCGCTGCACTGCGCCGCTCGCAAGCGGCTTCGTTCTTCGCCTTCTGCCGTCCGGCGAGAGCTGAACTCCAGCGGTCAGTTGCAGCTCTGCCCAACAGCGTGTTCTCAGTTCTGCGGGCAAGCACGCCCTCTTGCCTTGGCCCCGAGTGCAAAGTCCCGAGCGAGCACTCGACTCAGTGCAATGCACCCGGAAGGACGCTCTCGCTCGTCTTTCAAGGAGCGATTCCTAACAGCAGAAGCAGCAGAGGCACAAACTGCATGACGAGAAGGGACAACGTAGAACACGTCTCTGTCCTGGCACATTTTCGTGTGCGATACTTCCCTCCGGGTCTTCGGGCCTTGCGAAGCTCTGTGTACTGCGAGCGCTGCTACTCGCAGCTGAGAAGGACCGTGGAGCTAGCGGCGAATTCGGAGAGCTCTTCGCTGCACTGCGCCGCTCGCAAGCGGCTTCGTTCTTCGCCTTCTGCCGTCCGGCGAGAGCTGAACTCCAGCGGTCAGTTGCAGCTCTGCCCAACAGCGTGTTCTCAGTTCTGCGGGCAAGCACGCCCTCTTGCCTTGGCCCCGAGAGCAAAGCCCCGAGCGAGCACTCGACTCAGTGCAATGCACCCGGAAGGACGCTCTCGCTCGTCTTTCAAGGAGCGATTCCTAACAGCAGAAGCAGCAGAGGCACAAACTGCATGACGAGAAGGGACAACGTAGAACACGTCTCTGTCCTGGCACATTTTCGTGTGCGATACTTCCCTCCGGGTCTTCGGGCCTTGCGAAGCTCTGTGTACTGCGAGCGCTGCTACTCGCAGCTGAGAAGGACCGTGGAGCTAGCGGCGAATTCGGAGAGCTCTTCGCTGCACTGCGCCGCTCGCAAGCGGCTTCGTTCTTCGCCTTCTGCCGTCCGGCGAGAGCTGAACTCCAGCGGTCAGTTGCAGCTCTGCCCAACAGCGTGTTCTCAGTTCTGCGGGCAAGCACGCCCTCTTGCCTTGGCCCCGAGAGCAAAGTCCCGAGCGAGCACTCGACTCAGTGCAATGCACCCGGAAGGACGCTCTCGCTCGTCTTTCAAGGAGCGATTCCTAACAGCAGAAGCAGCAGAGGCACAAACTGCATGACGAGAAGGGACAACGTAGAACACGTCTCTGTCCTGGCACATTTTCGTGTGCGATACTTCCCTCCGGGTCTTCGGGCCTTGCGAAGCCCTGTGTACTGCGAGCGCTGCTACTCGCAGCTGAGAAGGACCGTGGAGCTAGCGGCGAATTCGGAGAGCTCTTCGCTGCACTGCGCCGCTCGCAAGCGGCTTCGTTTTCGCCTTCTGCCGTCCGGCGAGAGCTGAACTCCAGCGGTCAGTTGCAGCTCTGCCCAACAGCGTGTTCTCAGTTCTGCGGGCAAGCACGCCCTCTTGCCTTGGCCCCGAGAGCAAAGTCCCGAGCGAGCACTCGACTCAGTGCAATGCACCCGGAAGGACGCTCTCGCTCGTCTTTCAAGGAGCGATTCCTAACAGCAGAAGCAGCAGAGGCACAAACTGCATGACGAGAAGGGACAACGTAGAACACGTCTCTGTCCTGGCACATTTCCGTGTGCCATACTTCCCTCCGGGTCTTCGGGCCTTGCGAAGCTCTGTGTACTGCGAGCGCTGCTACTCGCAGCTGAGAAGGACCGTGGAGCTAGCGGCGAATTCGGAGAGCTCTTCGCTGCACTGCGCCGCTCGCAAGCGGCTTCGTTCTTCGCCTTCTGCCGTCCGGCGAGAGCTGAACTCCAGCGGTCAGTTGCAGCTCTGCCCAACAGCGTGTTCTCAGTTCTGCGGGCAAGCACGCCCTCTTGCCTTGGCCCCGAGAGCAAAGTCCCGAGCGAGCACTCGACTCAGTGCAATGCACCCGGAAGGACGCTCTCGCTCGTCTTTCAAGGAGCGATTACCTACAGCAAAAGCAGCAGAGGCACAAACTGCATGACGAGAAGGGACAACGTAGAACACGTCTCTGTCCTGGCACATTTTCGTGTGCGATACTTCCCTCCGGGTCTTCGGGCCTTGCGAAGCTCTGTGTACTGCGAGCGCTGCTACTCGCAGCTGAGAAGGACCGTGGAGCTAGCGGCGAATTCGGAGAGCTCTTCGCTGCACTGCGCCGCTCGCAAGCGGCTTCGTTCTTCGCCTTCTGCCGTCCGGCGAGAGCTGAACTCCAGCGGTCAGTTGCAGCTCTGCCCAACAGCGTGTTCTCAGTTCTGCGGGCAAGCACGCCCTCTTGCCTTGGCCCCGAGTGCAAAGTCCCGAGCGAGCACTCGACTCAGTGCAATGCACCCGGAAGGACGCTCTCGCTCGTCTTTCAAGGAGCGATTCCTAACAGCAGAAGCAGCAGAGGCACAAACTGCATGACGAGAAGGGACAACGTAGAACACGTCTCTGTCCTGGCGCATTTTCGTGTGCGATACTTCCCTCCGGGTCTTCGGGCCTTGCGAAGCTCTGTGTACTGCGAGCGCTGCTACTCGCAGCTGAGAAGGACCGTGGAGCTAGCGGCGAATTCGGAGAGCTCTTCGCTGCACTGCGCCGCTCGCAAGCGGCTTCGTTCTTCGCCTTCTGCCGTCCGGCGAGAGCTGAACTCCAGCGGTCAGTTGCAGCTCTGCCCAACAGCGTGTTCTCAGTTCTGCGGGCAAGCACGCCCTCTTGCCTTGGCCCCGAGTGCAAAGTCCCGAGCGAGCACTCGACTCAGTGCAATGCACCCGGAAGGACGCTCTCGCTCGTCTTTCAAGGAGCGATTCCTAACAGCAGAAGCAGCAGAGGCACAAACTGCATGACGAGAAGGGACAACGTAGAACACGTCTCTGTCCTGGCACATTTTCGTGTGCGATACTTCCCTCCGGGTCTTCGGGCCTTGCGAAGCTCTGTGTACTGCGAGCGCTGCTACTCGCAGCTGAGAAGGACCGTGGAGCTAGCGGCGAATTCGGAGAGCTCTTCGCTGCACTGCGCCGCTCGCAAGCGGCTTCGTTCTTCGCCTTCTGCCGTCCGGCGAGAGCTGAACTCCAGCGGTCAGTTGCAGCTCTGCCCAACAGCGTGTTCTCAGTTCTGCGGGCAAGCACGCCCTCTTGCCTTGGCCCCGAGTGCAAAGTCCCGAGCGAGCACTCGACTCAGTGCAATGCACCCGGAAGGACGCTCTCGCTCGTCTTTCAAGGAGCGATTCCTAACAGCAGAAGCAGCAGAGGCACAAACTGCATGACGAGAAGGGACAACGTAGAACACGTCTCTGTCCTGGCACATTTTCGTGTGCGATACTTCCCTCCGGGTCTTCGGGCCTTGCGAAGCTCTGTGTACTGCGAGCGCTGCTACTCGCAGCTGAGAAGGACCGTGGAGCTAGCGGCGAATTCGGAGAGCTCTTCGCTGCACTGCGCCGCTCGCAAGCGGCTTCGTTCTTCGCCTTCTGCCGTCCGGCGAGAGCTGAACTCCAGCGGTCAGTTGCAGCTCTGCCCAACAGCGTGTTCTCAGTTCTGCGGGCAAGCACGCCCTCTTGCCTTGGCCCCGAGTGCAAAGTCCCGAGCGAGCACTCGACTCAGTGCAATGCACCCGGAAGGACGCTCTCGCTCGTCTTTCAAGGAGCGATTCCTAACAGCAGAAGCAGCAGAGGCACAAACTGCATGACGAGAAGGGACAACGTAGAACACGTCTCTGTCCTGGCACATTTTCGTGTGCGATACTTCCCTCCGGGTCTTCGGGCCTTGCGAAGCTCTGTGTACTGCGAGCGCTGCTACTCGCAGCTGAGAAGGACCGTGGAGCTAGCGGCGAATTCGGAGAGCTCTTCGCTGCACTGCGCCGCTCGCAAGCGGCTTCGTTCTTCGCCTTTTGCCGTCCGGCGAGAGCTGAACTCCAGCGGTCAGTTGCAGCTCTGCCCAACAGCGTGTTCTCAGTTCTGCGGGCAAGCACGCCCTCTTGCCTTGGCCCCGAGTGCAAAGTCCCGAGCGAGCACTCGACTCAGTGCAATGCACCCGGAAGGACGCTCTCGCTCGTCTTTCAAGGAGCGATTACCTACAGCAGAAGCAGCAGAGGCACAAACTGCATGACGAGAAGGGACAACGTAGAACACGTCTCTGTCCTGGCACATTTTCGTGTGCGATACTTCCCTCCGGGTCTTCGGGCCTTGCGAAGCCCTGTGTACTGCGAGCGCTGCTACTCGCAGCTGAGAAGGACCGTGGAGCTAGCGGCGAATTCGGAGAGCTCTTCGCTGCACTGCGCCGCTCGCAAGCGGCTTCGTTCTTCGCCTTCTGCCGTCCGGCGAGAGCTGAACTCCAGCGGTCAGTTGCAGCTCTGCCCAACAGCGTGTTCTCAGTTCTGCGGGCAAGCACGCCCTCTTGCCTTGGCCCCGAGAGCAAAGTCCCGAGCGAGCACTCGACTCAGTGCAATGCACCCGGAAGGACGCTCTCGCTCGTCTTTCAAGGAGCGATTCCTAACAGCACAAGCAGCAGAGGCACAAACTGCATGACGAGAAGGGACAACGTAGAACACGTCTCTGTCCTGGCACATTTTCGTGTGCGATACTTCCCTCCGGGTCTTCGGGCCTTGCGAAGCTCTGTGTACTGCGAGCGCTGCTACTCGCAGCTGAGAAGGACCGTGGAGCTAGCGGCGAATTCGGAGAGCTCTTCGCTGCACTGCGCCGCTCGCAAGCGGCTTCGTTCTTCGCCTTCTGCCGTCCGGCGAGAGCTGAACTCCAGCGGTCAGTTGCAGCTCTGCCCAACAGCGTGTTCTCAGTTCTGCGGGCAAGCACGCCCTCTTGCCTTGGCCCCGAGAGCAAAGTCCCGAGCGAGCACTCGACTCAGTGCAATGCACCCGGAAGGACGCTCTCGCTCGTCTTTCAAGGAGCGATTCCTAACAGCAGAAGCAGCAGAGGCACAAACTGCATGACGAGAAGGGACAACGTAGAACACGTCTCTGTCCTGGCACATTTTCGTGTGCGATACTTCCCTCCGGGTCTTCGGGCCTTGCGAAGCTCTGTGTACTGCGAGCGCTGCTACTCGCAGCTGAGAAGGACCGTGGAGCTAGCGGCGAATTCGGAGAGCTCTTCGCTGCACTGCGCCGCTCGCAAGCGGCTTCGTTCTTCGCCTTCTGCCGTCCGGCGAGAGCTGAACTCCAGCGGTCAGTTGCAGCTCTGCCCAACAGCGTGTTCTCAGTTCTGCGGGCAAGCACGCCCTCTTGCCTTGGCCCCGAGTGCAAAGTCCCGAGCGAGCACTCGACTCAGTGCAATGCACCCGGAAGGACGCTCTCGCTCGCCTTTCAAGGAGCGATTCCTAACAGCAGAAGCAGCAGAGGCACAAACTGCATGACGAGAAGGGACAACGTAGAACACGTCTCTGTCCTGGCACATTTCCGTGTGCCATACTTCCCTCCGGGTCTTCGGGCCTTGCGAAGCTCTGTGTACTGCGAGCGCTGCTACTCGCAGCTGAGAAGGACCGTGGAGCTAGCGGCGAATTCGGAGAGCTCTTCGCTGCACTGCGCCGCTCGCAAGCGGCTTCGTTCTTCGCCTTCTGCCGTCCGGCGAGAGCTGAACTCCAGCGGTCAGTTGCAGCTCTGCCCAACAGCGTGTTCTCAGTTCTGCGGGCAAGCACGCCCTCTTGCCTTGGCCCCGAGTGCAAAGTCCCGAGCGAGCACTCGACTCAGTGCAATGCACCCGGAAGGACGCTCTCGCTCGTCTTTCAAGGAGCGATTCCTAACAGCAGAAGCAGCAGAGGCACAAACTGCATGACGAGAAGGGACAACGTAGAACACGTCTCTGTCCTGGCACATTTTCGTGTGCGATACTTCCCTCCGGGTCTTCGGGCCTTGCGAAGCCCTGTGTACTGCGAGCGCTGCTACTCGCAGCTGAGAAGGACCGTGGAGCTAGCGGCGAATTCGGAGAGCTCTTCGCTGCACTGCGCCGCACGCAAGCGGCTTCGTTCTTCGCCTTTTGCCGTCCGGCGAGAGCTGAACTCCAGCGGTCAGTTGCAGCTCTGCCCAACAGCGTGTTCTCAGTTCTGCGGGCAAGCACGCCCTCTTGCCTTGGCCCCGAGTGCAAAGTCCCGAGCGAGCACTCGACTCAGTGCAATGCACCCGGAAGGACGCTCTCGCTCGTCTTTCAAGGAGCGATTACCTACAGCAGAAGCAGCAGAGGCACAAACTGCATGACGAGAAGGGACAACGTAGAACACGTCTCTGTCCTGGCACATTTTCGTGTGCGATACTTCCCTCCGGGTCTTCGGGCCTTGCGAAGCCCTGTGTACTGCGAGCGCTGCTACTCGCAGCTGAGAAGGACCGTGGAGCTAGCGGCGAATTCGGAGAGCTCTTCGCTGCACTGCGCCGCTCGCAAGCGGCTTCGTTCTTCGCCTTCTGCCGTCCGGCGAGAGCTGAACTCCAGCGGTCAGTTGCAGCTCTGCCCAACAGCGTGTTCTCAGTTCTGCGGGCAAGCACGCCCTCTTGCCTTGGCCCCGAGAGCAAAGTCCCGAGCGAGCACTCGACTCAGTGCAATGCACCCGGAAGGACGCTCTCGCTCGTCTTTCAAGGAGCGATTCCTAACAGCAGAAGCAGCAGAGGCACAAACTGCATGACGAGAAGGGACAACGTAGAACACGTCTCTGTCCTGGCACATTTTCGTGTGCGATACTTCCCTCCGGGTCTTCGGGCCTTGCGAAGCTCTGTGTACTGCGAGCGCTGCTACTCGCAGCTGAGAAGGACCGTGGAGCTAGCGGCGAATTCGGAGAGCTCTTCGCTGCACTGCGCCGCTCGCAAGCGGCTTCGTTCTTCGCCTTCTGCCGTCCGGCGAGAGCTGAACTCCAGCGGTCAGTTGCAGCTCTGCCCAACAGCGTGTTCTCAGTTCTGCGGGCAAGCACGCCCTCTTGCCTTGGCCCCGAGAGCAAAGTCCCGAGCGAGCACTCGACTCAGTGCAATGCACCCGGAAGGACGCTCTCGCTCGTCTTTCAAGGAGCGATTCCTAACAGCAGAAGCAGCAGAGGCACAAACTGCATGACGAGAAGGGACAACGTAGAACACGTCTCTGTCCTGGCACATTTTCGTGTGCGATACTTCCCTCCGGGTCTTCGGGCCTTGCGAAGCTCTGTGTACTGCGAGCGCTGCTACTCGCAGCTGAGAAGGACCGTGGAGCTAGCGGCGAATTCGGAGAGCTCTTCGCTGCACTGCGCCGCTCGCAAGCGGCTTCGTTCTTCGCCTTCTGCCGTCCGGCGAGAGCTGAACTCCAGCGGTCAGTTGCAGCTCTGCCCAACAGCGTGTTCTCAGTTCTGCGGGCAAGCACGCCCTCTTGCCTTGGCCCCGAGTGCAAAGTCCCGAGCGAGCACTCGACTCAGTGCAATGCACCCGGAAGGACGCTCTCGCTCGCCTTTCAAGGAGCGATTCCTAACAGCAGAAGCAGCAGAGGCACAAACTGCATGACGAGAAGGGACAACGTAGAACACGTCTCTGTCCTGGCACATTTCCGTGTGCCATACTTCCCTCCGGGTCTTCGGGCCTTGCGAAGCTCTGTGTACTGCGAGCGCTGCTACTCGCAGCTGAGAAGGACCGTGGAGCTAGCGGCGAATTCGGAGAGCTCTTCGCTGCACTGCGCCGCTCGCAAGCGGCTTCGTTCTTCGCCTTCTGCCGTCCGGCGAGAGCTGAACTCCAGCGGTCAGTTGCAGCTCTGCCCAACAGCGTGTTCTCAGTTCTGCGGGCAAGCACGCCCTCTTGCCTTGGCCCCGAGTGCAAAGTCCCGAGCGAGCACTCGACTCAGTGCAATGCACCCGGAAGGACGCTCTCGCTCGTCTTTCAAGGAGCGATTCCTAACAGCAGAAGCAGCAGAGGCACAAACTGCATGACGAGAAGGGACAACGTAGAACACGTCTCTGTCCTGGCACATTTTCGTGTGCGATACTTCCCTCCGGGTCTTCGGGCCTTGCGAAGCCCTGTGTACTGCGAGCGCTGCTACTCGCAGCTGAGAAGGACCGTGGAGCTAGCGGCGAATTCGGAGAGCTCTTCGCTGCACTGCGCCGCACGCAAGCGGCTTCGTTCTTCGCCTTTTGCCGTCCGGCGAGAGCTGAACTCCAGCGGTCAGTTGCAGCTCTGCCCAACAGCGTGTTCTCAGTTCTGCGGGCAAGCACGCCCTCTTGCCTTGGCCCCGAGTGCAAAGTCCCGAGCGAGCACTCGACTCAGTGCAATGCACCCGGAAGGACGCTCTCGCTCGTCTTTCAAGGAGCGATTACCTACAGCAGAAGCAGCAGAGGCACAAACTGCATGACGAGAAGGGACAACGTAGAACACGTCTCTGTCCTGGCACATTTTCGTGTGCGATACTTCCCTCCGGGTCTTCGGGCCTTGCGAAGCTCTGTGTACTGCGAGCGCTGCTACTCGCAGCTGAGAAGGACCGTGGAGCTAGCGGCGAATTCGGAGAGCTCTTCGCTGCACTGCGCCGCTCGCAAGCGGCTTCGTTCTTCGCCTTCTGCCGTCCGGCGAGAGCTGAACTCCAGCGGTCAGTTGCAGCTCTGCCCAACAGCGTGTTCTCAGTTCTGCGGGCAAGCACGCCCTCTTGCCTTGGCCCCGAGAGCAAAGTCCCGAGCGAGCACTCGACTCAGTGCAATGCACCCGGAAGGACGCTCTCGCTCGTCTTTCAAGGAGCGATTCCTAACAGCAGAAGCAGCAGAGGCACAAACTGCATGACGAGAAGGGACAACGTAGAACACGTCTCTGTCCTGGCACATTTTCGTGTGCGAAACTTCCCTCCGGGTCTTCGGGCCTTGCGAAGCCCTGTGTACTGCGAGCGCTGCTACTCGCAGCTGAGAAGGACCGTGGAGCTAGCGGCGAATTCGGAGAGCTCTTCGCTGCACTGCGCCGCTCGCAAGCGGCTTCGTTCTTCGCCTTCTGCCGTCCGGCGAGAGCTGAACTCCAGCGGTAAGTTTCAGCTCTGCCCAACAGCGTGTTCTCAGTTCTGCGGGCAAGCACGCCCTCTTGCCCTGGCCCCGAGTGCAAAGTCCCGAGCGAGCACTCGACTCAGTGCAATGCACCCGGAAGGACGCTGTCGCTCGCCTTTCAAGGAGCGATTCCTAACAGCAGAAGCAGCAGAGGCACAAACTGCATGACGAGAAGGGACAACGTAGAACACGTCTCTGTCCTGGCACATTTTCGTGTGCGATACTTCCCTCCGGGTCTTCGGGCCTTGCGAAGCCCTGTGTACTGCGAGCGCTGCTACTCGCAGCTGAGAAGGACCGTGGAGCTAGCGGCGAATTCGGAGAGCTCTTCGCTGCACTGCGCCGCTCGCAAGCGGCTTCGTTCTTCGCCTTCTGCCGTCCGGCGAGAGCTGAACTCCAGCGGTCAGTTGCAGCTCTGCCCAACAGCGTGTTCTCAGTTCTGCGGGCAAGCACGCCCTCTTGCCTTGGCCCCGAGAGCAAAGTCCCGAGCGAGCATTCGACTTAGTGCAATGCACCCGGAAGGACGCTCTCGCTCGTCTTTCAAGGAGCGATTCCTAACAGCAGAAGCAGCAGAGGCACAAACTGCATGACGAGAAGGGACAACGTAGAACACGTCTCTGTCCTGGCACATTTTCGTGTGCGATACTTCCCTCCGGGTCTTCGGGCCTTGCGAAGCCCTGTGTACTGCGAGCGCTGCTACTCGCAGCTGAGAAGGACCGTGGAGCTAGCGGCGAATTCGGAGAGCTCTTCGCTGCACTGCGCCGCTCGCAAGCGGCTTCGTTCTTCGCCTTCTGCCGTCCGGCGAGAGCTGAACTCCAGCGGTCAGTTGCAGCTCTGCCCAACAGCGTGTTCTCAGTTCTGCGGGCAAGCACGCCCTCTTGCCTTGGCCCCGAGTGCAAAGTCCCGAGCGAGCACTCGACTCAGTGCAATGCACCCGGAAGGACGCTCTCGCTCGCCTTTCAAGGAGCGATTCCTAACAGCAGAAGCAGCAGAGGCACAAACTGCATGACGAGAAGGGACAACGTAGAACACGTCTCTGTCCTGGCACATTTCCGTGTGCCATACTTCCCTCCGGGTCTTCGGGCCTTGCGAAGCTCTGTGTACTGCGAGCGCTGCTACTCGCAGCTGAGAAGGACCGTGGAGCTAGCGGCGAATTCGGAGAGCTCTTCGCTGCACTGCGCCGCTCGCAAGCGGCTTCGTTCTTCGCCTTCTGCCGTCCGGCGAGAGCTGAACTCCAGCGGTCAGTTGCAGCTCTGCCCAACAGCGTGTTCTCAGTTCTGCGGGCAAGCACGCCCTCTTGCCTTGGCCCCGAGTGCAAAGTCCCGAGCGAGCACTCGACTCAGTGCAATGCACCCGGAAGGACGCTCTCGCTCGTCTTTCAAGGAGCGATTCCTAACAGCAGAAGCAGCAGAGGCACAAACTGCATGACGAGAAGGGACAACGTAGAACACGTCTCTGTCCTGGCACATTTTCGTGTGCGATACTTCCCTCCGGGTCTTCGGGCCTTGCGAAGCCCTGTGTACTGCGAGCGCTGCTACTCGCAGCTGAGAAGGACCGTGGAGCTAGCGGCGAATTCGGAGAGCTCTTCGCTGCACTGCGCCGCACGCAAGCGGCTTCGTTCTTCGCCTTTTGCCGTCCGGCGAGAGCTGAACTCCAGCGGTCAGTTGCAGCTCTGCCCAACAGCGTGTTCTCAGTTCTGCGGGCAAGCACGCCCTCTTGCCTTGGCCCCGAGTGCAAAGTCCCGAGCGAGCACTCGACTCAGTGCAATGCACCCGGAAGGACGCTCTCGCTCGTCTTTCAAGGAGCGATTACCTACAGCAGAAGCAGCAGAGGCACAAACTGCATGACGAGAAGGGACAACGTAGAACACGTCTCTGTCCTGGCACATTTTCGTGTGCGATACTTCCCTCCGGGTCTTCGGGCCTTGCGAAGCTCTGTGTACTGCGAGCGCTGCTACTCGCAGCTGAGAAGGACCGTGGAGCTAGCGGCGAATTCGGAGAGCTCTTCGCTGCACTGCGCCGCTCGCAAGCGGCTTCGTTCTTCGCCTTCTGCCGTCCGGCGAGAGCTGAACTCCAGCGGTCAGTTGCAGCTCTGCCCAACAGCGTGTTCTCAGTTCTGCGGGCAAGCACGCCCTCTTGCCTTGGCCCCGAGAGCAAAGTCCCGAGCGAGCACTCGACTCAGTGCAATGCACCCGGAAGGACGCTCTCGCTCGTCTTTCAAGGAGCGATTCCTAACAGCAGAAGCAGCAGAGGCACAAACTGCATGACGAGAAGGGACAACGTAGAACACGTCTCTGTCCTGGCACATTTTCGTGTGCGATACTTCCCTCCGGGTCTTCGGGCCTTGCGAAGCCCTGTGTACTGCGAGCGCTGCTACTCGCAGCTGAGAAGGACCGTGGAGCTAGCGGCGAATTCGGAGAGCTCTTCGCTGCACTGCGCCGCTCGCAAGCGGCTTCGTTCTTCGCCTTCTGCCGTCCGGCGAGAGCTGAACTCCAGCGGTAAGTTTCAGCTCTGCCCAACAGCGTGTTCTCAGTTCTGCGGGCAAGCACGCCCTCTTGCCCTGGCCCCGAGTGCAAAGTCCCGAGCGAGCACTCGACTCAGTGCAATGCACCCGGAAGGACGCTGTCGCTCGCCTTTCAAGGAGCGATTCCTAACAGCAGAAGCAGCAGAGGCACAAACTGCATGACGAGAAGGGACAACGTAGAACACGTCTCTGTCCTGGCACATTTTCGTGTGCGATACTTCCCTCCGGGTCTTCGGGCCTTGCGAAGCCCTGTGTACTGCGAGCGCTGCTACTCGCAGCTGAGAAGGACCGTGGAGCTAGCGGCGAATTCGGAGAGCTCTTCGCTGCACTGCGCCGCTCGCAAGCGGCTTCGTTCTTCGCCTTCTGCCGTCCGGCGAGAGCTGAACTCCAGCGGTCAGTTGCAGCTCTGCCCAACAGCGTGTTCTCAGTTCTGCGGGCAAGCACGCCCTCTTGCCTTGGCCCCGAGAGCAAAGTCCCGAGCGAGCATTCGACTTAGTGCAATGCACCCAGAAGGACGCTCTCGCTCGTCTTTCAAGGAGCGATTCCTAACAGCAGAAGCAGCAGAGGCACAAACTGCATGACGAGAAGGGACAACGTAGAACACGTCTCTGTCCTGGCACATTTTCGTGTGCGATACTTCCCTCCGGGTCTTCGGGCCTTGCGAAGCCCTGTGTACTGCGAGCGCTGCTACTCGCAGCTGAGAAGGACCGTGGAGCTAGCGGCGAATTCGGAGAGCTCTTCGCTGCACTGCGCCGCTCGCAAGCGGCTTCGTTCTTCGCCTTCTGCCGTCCGGCGAGAGCTGAACTCCAGCGGTCAGTTGCAGCTCTGCCCAACAGCGTGTTCTCAGTTCTGCGGGCAAGCACGCCCTCTTGCCTTGGCCCCGAGAGCAAAGTCCCGAGCGAGCACTCGACTCAGTGCAATGCACCCGGAAGGACGCTCTCGCTCGCCTTTCAAGGAGCGATTCCTAACAGCAGAAGCAGCAGAGGCACAAACTGCATGACGAGAAGGGACAACGTAGAACACGTCTCTGTCCTGGCACATTTCCGTGTGCCATACTTCCCTCCGGGTCTTCGGGCCTTGCGAAGCTCTGTGTACTGCGAGCGCTGCTACTCGCAGCTGAGAAGGACCGTGGAGCTAGCGGCGAATTCGGAGAGCTCTTCGCTGCACTGCGCCGCTCGCAAGCGGCTTCGTTCTTCGCCTTCTGCCGTCCGGCGAGAGCTGAACTCCAGCGGTCAGTTGCAGCTCTGCCCAACAGCGTGTTCTCAGTTCTGCGGGCAAGCACGCCCTCTTGCCTTGGCCCCGAGAGCAAAGTCCCGAGCGAGCACTCGACTCAGTGCAATGCACCCGGAAGGACGCTCTCGCTCGTCTTTCAAGGAGCGATTACCTACAGCAAAAGCAGCAGAGGCACAAACTGCATGACGAGAAGGGACAACGTAGAACACGTCTCTGTCCTGGCACATTTTCGTGTGCGATACTTCCCTCCGGGTCTTCGGGCCTTGCGAAGCTCTGTGTACTGCGAGCGCTGCTACTCGCAGCTGAGAAGGACCGTGGAGCTAGCGGCGAATTCGGAGAGCTCTTCGCTGCACTGCGCCGCTCGCAAGCGGCTTCGTTCTTCGCCTTCTGCCGTCCGGCGAGAGCTGAACTCCAGCGGTCAGTTGCAGCTCTGCCCAACAGCGTGTTCTCAGTTCTGCGGGCAAGCACGCCCTCTTGCCTTGGCCCCGAGTGCAAAGTCCCGAGCGAGCACTCGACTCAGTGCAATGCACCCGGAAGGACGCTCTCGCTCGTCTTTCAAGGAGCGATTCCTAACAGCAGAAGCAGCAGAGGCACAAACTGCATGACGAGAAGGGACAACGTAGAACACGTCTCTGTCCTGGCACATTTTCGTGTGCGATACTTCCCTCCGGGTCTTCGGGCCTTGCGAAGCTCTGTGTACTGCGAGCGCTGCTACTCGCAGCTGAGAAGGACCGTGGAGCTAGCGGCGAATTCGGAGAGCTCTTCGCTGCACTGCGCCGCTCGCAAGCGGCTTCGTTCTTCGCCTTCTGCCGTCCGGCGAGAGCTGAACTCCAGCGGTCAGTTGCAGCTCTGCCCAACAGCGTGTTCTCAGTTCTGCGGGCAAGCACGCCCTCTTGCCTTGGCCCCGAGTGCAAAGTCCCGAGCGAGCACTCGACTCAGTGCAATGCACCCGGAAGGACGCTCTCGCTCGTCTTTCAAGGAGCGATTCCTAACAGCAGAAGCAGCAGAGGCACAAACTGCATGACGAGAAGGGACAACGTAGAACACGTCTCTGTCCTGGCACATTTTCGTGTGCGATACTTCCCTCCGGGTCTTCGGGCCTTGCGAAGCCCTGTGTACTGCGAGCGCTGCTACTCGCAGCTGAGAAGGACCGTGGAGCTAGCGGCGAATTCGGAGAGCTCTTCGCTGCACTGCGCCGCTCGCAAGCGGCTTCGTTCTTCGCCTTCTGCCGTCCGGCGAGAGCTGAACTCCGGCGGTCAGTTGCAGCTCTGCCCAACAGCGTGTTCTCAGTTCTGCGGGCAAGCACGCCCTCTTGCCTTGGCCCCGAGAGCAAAGTCCCGAGCGAGCACTCGACTCAGTGCAATGCACCCGGAAGGACGCTCTCGCTCGTCTTTCAAGGAGCGATTCCTAACAGCACAAGCAGCAGAGGCACAAACTGCATGACGAGAAGGGACAACGTAGAACACGTCTCTGTCCTGGCACATTTTCGTGTGCGATACTTCCCTCCGGGTCTTCGGGCCTTGCGAAGCCCTGTGTACTGCGAGCGCTGCTACTCGCAGCTGAGAAGGACCGTGGAGCTAGCGGCGAATTCGGAGAGCTCTTCGCTGCACTGCGCCGCTCGCAAGCGGCTTCGTTCTTCGCCTTCTGCCGTCCGGCGAGAGCTGAACTCCAGCGGTCAGTTGCAGCTCTGCCCAACAGCGTGTTCTCAGTTCTGCGGGCAAGCACGCCCTCTTGCCTTGGCCCCGAGAGCAAAGTCCCGAGCGAGCACTCGACTCAGTGCAATGCACCCGGAAGGACGCTCTCGCTCGTCTTTCAAGGAGCGATTCCTAACAGCAGAAGCAGCAGAGGCACAAACTGCATGACGAGAAGGGACAACGTAGAACACGTCTCTGTCCTGGCACATTTTCGTGTGCGATACTTCCCTCCGGGTCTTCGGGCCTTGCGAAGCTCTGTGTACTGCGAGCGCTGCTACTCGCAGCTGAGAAGGACCGTGGAGCTAGCGGCGAATTCGGAGAGCTCTTCGCTGCACTGCGCCGCTCGCAAGCGGCTTCGTTCTTCGCCTTCTGCCGTCCGGCGAGAGCTGAACTCCAGCGGTCAGTTGCAGCTCTGCCCAACAGCGTGTTCTCAGTTCTGCGGGCAAGCACGCCCTCTTGCCTTGGCCCCGAGAGCAAAGTCCCGAGCGAGCACTCGACTCAGTGCAATGCACCCGGAAGGACGCTCTCGCTCGTCTTTCAAGGAGCGATTCCTAACAGCAGAAGCAGCAGAGGCACAAACTGCATGACGAGAAGGGACAACGTAGAACACGTCTCTGTCCTGGCACATTTTCGTGTGCGATACTTCCCTCCGGGTCTTCGGGCCTTGCGAAGCTCTGTGTACTGCGAGCGCTGCTACTCGCAGCTGAGAAGGACCGTGGAGCTAGCGGCGAATTCGGAGAGCTCTTCGCTGCACTGCGCCGCTCGCAAGCGGCTTCGTTCTTCGCCTTCTGCCGTCCGGCGAGAGCTGAACTCCAGCGGTCAGTTGCAGCTCTGCCCAACAGCGTGTTCTCAGTTCTGCGGGCAAGCACGCCCTCTTGCCTTGGCCCCGAGTGCAAAGTCCCGAGCGAGCACTCGACTCAGTGCAATGCACCCGGAAGGACGCTCTCGCTCGCCTTTCAAGGAGCGATTCCTAACAGCAGAAGCAGCAGAGGCACAAACTGCATGACGAGAAGGGACAACGTAGAACACGTCTCTGTCCTGGCACATTTTCGTGTGCGATACTTCCCTCCGGGTCTTCGGGCCTTGCGAAGCCCTGTGTACTGCGAGCGCTGCTACTCGCAGCTGAGAAGGACCGTGGAGCTAGCGGCGAATTCGGAGAGCTCTTCGCTGCACTGCGCCGCTCGCAAGCGGCTTCGTTCTTCGCCTTCTGCCGTCCGGCGAGAGCTGAACTCCAGCGGTCAGTTGCAGCTCTGCCCAACAGCGTGTTCTCAGTTCTGCGGGCAAGCACGCCCTCTTGCCTTGGCCCCGAGAGCAAAGTCCCGAGCGAGCACTCGACTCAGTGCAATGCACCCGGAAGGACGCTCTCGCTCGTCTTTCAAGGAGCGATTCCTAACAGCAGAAGCAGCAGAGGCACAAACTGCATGACGAGAAGGGACAACGTAGAACACGTCTCTGTCCTGGCACATTTCCGTGTGCCATACTTCCCTCCGGGTCTTCGGGCCTTGCGAAGCTCTGTGTACTGCGAGCGCTGCTACTCGCAGCTGAGAAGGACCGTGGAGCTAGCGGCGAATTCGGAGAGCTCTTCGCTGCACTGCGCCGCTCGCAAGCGGCTTCGTTCTTCGCCTTCTGCCGTCCGGCGAGAGCTGAACTCCAGCGGTCAGTTGCAGCTCTGCCCAACAGCGTGTTCTCAGTTCTGCGGGCAAGCACGCCCTCTTGCCTTGGCCCCGAGAGCAAAGTCCCGAGCGAGCACTCGACTCAGTGCAATGCACCCGGAAGGACGCTCTCGCTCGTCTTTCAAGGAGCGATTACCTACAGCAAAAGCAGCAGAGGCACAAACTGCATGACGAGAAGGGACAACGTAGAACACGTCTCTGTCCTGGCACATTTTCGTGTGCGATACTTCCCTCCGGGTCTTCGGGCCTTGCGAAGCTCTGTGTACTGCGAGCGCTGCTACTCGCAGCTGAGAAGGACCGTGGAGCTAGCGGCGAATTCGGAGAGCTCTTCGCTGCACTGCGCCGCTCGCAAGCGGCTTCGTTCTTCGCCTTCTGCCGTCCGGCGAGAGCTGAACTCCAGCGGTCAGTTGCAGCTCTGCCCAACAGCGTGTTCTCAGTTCTGCGGGCAAGCACGCCCTCTTGCCTTGGCCCCGAGTGCAAAGTCCCGAGCGAGCACTCGACTCAGTGCAATGCACCCGGAAGGACGCTCTCGCTCGTCTTTCAAGGAGCGATTCCTAACAGCAGAAGCAGCAGAGGCACAAACTGCATGACGAGAAGGGACAACGTAGAACACGTCTCTGTCCTGGCGCATTTTCGTGTGCGATACTTCCCTCCGGGTCTTCGGGCCTTGCGAAGCTCTGTGTACTGCGAGCGCTGCTACTCGCAGCTGAGAAGGACCGTGGAGCTAGCGGCGAATTCGGAGAGTTCTTCGCTGCACTGCGCCGCTCGCAAGCGGCTTCGTTTTCGCCTTTTGCCGTCCGGCGAGAGCTGAACTCCAGCGGTCAGTTGCAGCTCTGCCCAACAGCGTGTTCTCAGTTCTGCGGGCAAGCACGCCCTCTTGCCTTGGCCCCGAGTGCAAAGTCCCGAGCGAGCACTCGACTCAGTGCAATGCACCCGGAAGGACGCTCTCGCTCGTCTTTCAAGGAGCGATTCCTAACAGCAGAAGCAGCAGAGGCACAAACTGCATGACGAGAAGGGACAACGTAGAACACGTCTCTGTCCTGGCGCATTTTCGTGTGCGATACTTCCCTCCGGGTCTTCGGGCCTTGCGAAGCTCTGTGTACTGCGAGCGCTGCTACTCGCAGCTGAGAAGGACCGTGGAGCTAGCGGCGAATTCGGAGAGCTCTTCGCTGCACTGCGCCGCTCGCAAGCGGCTTCGTTCTTCGCCTTCTGCCGTCCGGCGAGAGCTGAACTCCAGCGGTCAGTTGCAGCTCTGCCCAACAGCGTGTTCTCAGTTCTGCGGGCAAGCACGCCCTCTTGCCTTGGCCCCGAGTGCAAAGTCCCGAGCGAGCACTCGACTCAGTGCAATGCACCCGGAAGGACGCTCTCGCTCGTCTTTCAAGGAGCGATTCCTAACAGCACAAGCAGCAGAGGCACAAACTGCATGACGAGAAGGGACAACGTAGAACACGTCTCTGTCCTGGCACATTTTCGTGTGCGATACTTCCCTCCGGGTCTTCGGGCCTTGCGAAGCTCTGTGTACTGCGAGCGCTGCTACTCGCAGCTGAGAAGGACCGTGGAGCTAGCGGCGAATTCGGAGAGCTCTTCGCTGCACTGCGCCGCTCGCAAGCGGCTTCGTTCTTCGCCTTCTGCCGTCCGGCGAGAGCTGAACTCCAGCGGTCAGTTGCAGCTCTGCCCAACAGCGTGTTCTCAGTTCTGCGGGCAAGCACGCCCTCTTGCCTTGGCCCCGAGTGCAAAGTCCCGAGCGAGCACTCGACTCAGTGCAATGCACCCGGAAGGACGCTCTCGCTCGTCTTTCAAGGAGCGATTCCTAACAGCAGAAGCAGCAGAGGCACAAACTGCATGACGAGAAGGGACAACGTAGAACACGTCTCTGTCCTGGCACATTTTCGTGTGCGATACTTCCCTCCGGGTCTTCGGGCCTTGCGAAGCTCTGTGTACTGCGAGCGCTGCTACTCGCAGCTGAGAAGGACCGTGGAGCTAGCGGCGAATTCGGAGAGCTCTTCGCTGCACTGCGCCGCTCGCAAGCGGCTTCGTTCTTCGCCTTCTGCCGTCCGGCGAGAGCTGAACTCCAGCGGTCAGTTGCAGCTCTGCCCAACAGCGTGTTCTCAGTTCTGCGGGCAAGCACGCCCTCTTGCCTTGGCCCCGAGTGCAAAGTCCCGAGCGAGCACTCGACTCAGTGCAATGCACCCGGAAGGACGCTCTCGCTCGCCTTTCAAGGAGCGATTCCTAACAGCAGAAGCAGCAGAGGCACAAACTGCATGACGAGAAGGGACAACGTAGAACACGTCTCTGTCCTGGCACATTTCCGTGTGCCATACTTCCCTCCGGGTCTTCGGGCCTTGCGAAGCTCTGTGTACTGCGAGCGCTGCTACTCGCAGCTGAGAAGGACCGTGGAGCTAGCGGCGAATTCGGAGAGCTCTTCGCTGCACTGCGCCGCTCGCAAGCGGCTTCGTTCTTCGCCTTCTGCCGTCCGGCGAGAGCTGAACTCCAGCGGTCAGTTGCAGCTCTGCCCAACAGCGTGTTCTCAGTTCTGCGGGCAAGCACGCCCTCTTGCCTTGGCCCCGAGTGCAAAGTCCCGAGCGAGCACTCGACTCAGTGCAATGCACCCGGAAGGACGCTCTCGCTCGTCTTTCAAGGAGCGATTCCTAACAGCAGAAGCAGCAGAGGCACAAACTGCATGACGAGAAGGGACAACGTAGAACACGTCTCTGTCCTGGCACATTTTCGTGTGCGATACTTCCCTCCGGGTCTTCGGGCCTTGCGAAGCCCTGTGTACTGCGAGCGCTGCTACTCGCAGCTGAGAAGGACCGTGGAGCTAGCGGCGAATTCGGAGAGCTCTTCGCTGCACTGCGCCGCACGCAAGCGGCTTCGTTCTTCGCCTTTTGCCGTCCGGCGAGAGCTGAACTCCAGCGGTCAGTTGCAGCTCTGCCCAACAGCGTGTTCTCAGTTCTGCGGGCAAGCACGCCCTCTTGCCTTGGCCCCGAGTGCAAAGTCCCGAGCGAGCACTCGACTCAGTGCAATGCACCCGGAAGGACGCTCTCGCTCGTCTTTCAAGGAGCGATTACCTACAGCAGAAGCAGCAGAGGCACAAACTGCATGACGAGAAGGGACAACGTAGAACACGTCTCTGTCCTGGCACATTTTCGTGTGCGATACTTCCCTCCGGGTCTTCGGGCCTTGCGAAGCCCTGTGTACTGCGAGCGCTGCTACTCGCAGCTGAGAAGGACCGTGGAGCTAGCGGCGAATTCGGAGAGCTCTTCGCTGCACTGCGCCGCTCGCAAGCGGCTTCGTTCTTCGCCTTCTGCCGTCCGGCGAGAGCTGAACTCCAGCGGTCAGTTGCAGCTCTGCCCAACAGCGTGTTCTCAGTTCTGCGGGCAAACACGCCCTCTTGCCTTGGCCCCGAGAGCAAAGTCCCGAGCGAGCACTCGACTCAGTGCAATGCACCCGGAAGGACGCTCTCGCTCGTCTTTCAAGGAGCGATTCCTAACAGCAGAAGCAGCAGAGGCACAAACTGCATGACGAGAAGGGACAACGTAGAACACGTCTCTGTCCTGGCACATTTTCGTGTGCGAAACTTCCCTCCGGGTCTTCGGGCCTTGCGAAGCCCTGTGTACTGCGAGCGCTGCTACTCGCAGCTGAGAAGGACCGTGGAGCTAGCGGCGAATTCGGAGAGCTCTTCGCTGCACTGCGCCGCTCGCAAGCGGCTTCGTTCTTCGCCTTCTGCCGTCCGGCGAGAGCTGAACTCCAGCGGTAAGTTTCAGCTCTGCCCAACAGCGTGTTCTCAGTTCTGCGGGCAAGCACGCCCTCTTGCCTTGGCCCCGAGTGCAAAGTCCCGAGCGAGCACTCGACTCAGTGCAATGCACCCGGAAGGACGCTCTCGCTCGCCTTTCAAGGAGCGATTCCTAACAGCAGAAGCAGCAGAGGCACAAACTGCATGACGAGAAGGGACAACGTAGAACACGTCTCTGTCCTGGCACATTTTCGTGTGCGATACTTCCCTCCGGGTCTTCGGGCCTTGCGAAGCCCTGTGTACTGCGAGCGCTGCTACTCGCAGCTGAGAAGGACCGTGGAGCTAGCGGCGAATTCGGAGAGCTCTTCGCTGCACTGCGCCGCTCGCAAGCGGCTTCGTTCTTCGCCTTCTGCCGTCCGGCGAGAGCTGAACTCCAGCGGTCAGTTGCAGCTCTGCCCAACAGCGTGTTCTCAGTTCTGCGGGCAAGCACGCCCTCTTGCCTTGGCCCCGAGAGCAAAGTCCCGAGCGAGCATTCGACTTAGTGCAATGCACCCAGAAGGACGCTCTCGCTCGTCTTTCAAGGAGCGATTCCTAACAGCAGAAGCAGCAGAGGCACAAACTGCATGACGAGAAGGGACAACGTAGAACACGTCTCTGTCCTGGCACATTTTCGTGTGCGATACTTCCCTCCGGGTCTTCGGGCCTTGCGAAGCCCTGTGTACTGCGAGCGCTGCTACTCGCAGCTGAGAAGGACCGTGGAGCTAGCGGCGAATTCGGAGAGCTCTTCGCTGCACTGCGCCGCTCGCAAGCGGCTTCGTTCTTCGCCTTCTGCCGTCCGGCGAGAGCTGAACTCCAGCGGTCAGTTGCAGCTCTGCCCAACAGCGTGTTCTCAGTTCTGCGGGCAAGCACGCCCTCTTGCCTTGGCCCCGAGAGCAAAGTCCCGAGCGAGCACTCGACTCAGTGCAATGCACCCGGAAGGACGCTCTCGCTCGCCTTTCAAGGAGCGATTCCTAACAGCAGAAGCAGCAGAGGCACAAACTGCATGACGAGAAGGGACAACGTAGAACACGTCTCTGTCCTGGCACATTTCCGTGTGCCATACTTCCCTCCGGGTCTTCGGGCCTTGCGAAGCTCTGTGTACTGCGAGCGCTGCTACTCGCAGCTGAGAAGGACCGTGGAGCTAGCGGCGAATTCGGAGAGCTCTTCGCTGCACTGCGCCGCTCGCAAGCGGCTTCGTTCTTCGCCTTCTGCCGTCCGGCGAGAGCTGAACTCCAGCGGTCAGTTGCAGCTCTGCCCAACAGCGTGTTCTCAGTTCTGCGGGCAAGCACGCCCTCTTGCCTTGGCCCCGAGAGCAAAGTCCCGAGCGAGCACTCGACTCAGTGCAATGCACCCGGAAGGACGCTCTCGCTCGTCTTTCAAGGAGCGATTACCTACAGCAAAAGCAGCAGAGGCACAAACTGCATGACGAGAAGGGACAACGTAGAACACGTCTCTGTCCTGGCACATTTTCGTGTGCGATACTTCCCTCCGGGTCTTCGGGCCTTGCGAAGCTTTGTGTACTGCGAGCGCTGCTACTCGCAGCTGAGAAGGACCGTGGAGCTAGCGGCGAATTCGGAGAGCTCTTCGCTGCACTGCGCCGCTCGCAAGCGGCTTCGTTCTTCGCCTTCTGCCGTCCGGCGAGAGCTGAACTCCAGCGGTCAGTTGCAGCTCTGCCCAACAGCGTGTTCTCAGTTCTGCGGGCAAGCACGCCCTCTTGCCTTGGCCCCGAGTGCAAAGTCCCGAGCGAGCACTCGACTCAGTGCAATGCACCCGGAAGGACGCTCTCGCTCGTCTTTCAAGGAGCGATTCCTAACAGCAGAAGCAGCAGAGGCACAAACTGCATGACGAGAAGGGACAACGTAGAACACGTCTCTGTCCTGGCACATTTTCGTGTGCGATACTTCCCTCCGGGTCTTCGGGCCTTGCGAAGCTCTGTGTACTGCGAGCGCTGCTACTCGCAGCTGAGAAGGACCGTGGAGCTAGCGGCGAATTCGGAGAGCTCTTCGCTGCACTGCGCCGCTCGCAAGCGGCTTCGTTCTTCGCCTTCTGCCGTCCGGCGAGAGCTGAACTCCAGCGGTCAGTTGCAGCTCTGCCCAACAGCGTGTTCTCAGTTCTGCGGGCAAGCACGCCCTCTTGCCTTGGCCCCGAGAGCAAAGCCCCGAGCGAGCACTCGACTCAGTGCAATGCACCCGGAAGGACGCTGTCGCTCGCCTTTCAAGGAGCGATTCCTAACAGCAGAAGCAGCAGAGGCACAAACTGCATGACGAGAAGGGACAACGTAGAACACGTCTCTGTCCTGGCACATTTCCGTGTGCCATACTTCCCTCCGGGTCTTCGGGCCTTGCGAAGCTCTGTGTACTGCGAGCGCTGCTACTCGCAGCTGAGAAGGACCGTGGAGCTAGCGGCGAATTCGGAGAGCTCTTCGCTGCACTGCGCCGCTCGCAAGCGGCTTCGTTCTTCGCCTTCTGCCGTCCGGCGAGAGCTGAACTCCAGCGGTCAGTTGCAGCTCTGCCCAACAGCGTGTTCTCAGTTCTGCGGGCAAGCACGCCCTCTTGCCTTGGCCCCGAGAGCAAAGCCCCGAGCGAGCACTCGACTCAGTGCAATGCACCCGGAAGGACGCTCTCGCTCGTCTTTCAAGGAGCGATTCCTAACAGCAGAAGCAGCAGAGGCACAAACTGCATGACGAGAAGGGACAACGTAGAACACGTCTCTGTCCTGGCACATTTCCGTGTGCCATACTTCCCTCCGGGTCTTCGGGCCTTGCGAAGCTCTGTGTACTGCGAGCGCTGCTACTCGCAGCTGAGAAGGACCGTGGAGCTAGCGGCGAATTCGGAGAGCTCTTCGCTGCACTGCGCCGCTCGC
Organism: Sturnus vulgaris; assembly: GCF_052056855.1. Classification (NCBI taxonomy): domain Eukaryota; kingdom Metazoa; phylum Chordata; class Aves; order Passeriformes; family Sturnidae; genus Sturnus; species Sturnus vulgaris. Next base: position 266,828 of record NW_028276064.1, read on the forward strand.
AAGCGGCTTCGTTCTTCGCCTTCTGCCGTCCGGCGAGAGCTGAACTCCAGCGGTCAGTTGCAGCTCTGCCCAACAGCGTGTTCTCAGTTCTGCGGGCAAGCACGCCCTCTTGCCTTGGCCCCGAGAGCAAAGTCCCGAGCGAGCACTCGACTCAGTGCAATGCACCCGGAAGGACGCTCTCGCTCGTCTTTCAAGGAGCGATTACCTACAGCAAAAGCAGCAGAGGCACAAACTGCATGACGAGAAGGGACAACGTAGAACACGTCTCTGTCCTGGCACATTTTCGTGTGCGATACTTCCCTCCGGGTCTTCGGGCCTTGCGAAGCTCTGTGTACTGCGAGCGCTGCTACTCGCAGCTGAGAAGGACCGTGGAGCTAGCGGCGAATTCGGAGAGCTCTTCGCTGCACTGCGCCGCTCGCAAGCGGCTTCGTTCTTCGCCTTCTGCCGTCCGGCGAGAGCTGAACTCCAGCGGTCAGTTGCAGCTCTGCCCAACAGCGTGTTCTCAGTTCTGCGGGCAAGCACGCCCTCTTGCCTTGGCCCCGAGTGCAAAGTCCCGAGCGAGCACTCGACTCAGTGCAATGCACCCGGAAGGACGCTCTCGCTCGTCTTTCAAGGAGCGATTCCTAACAGCAGAAGCAGCAGAGGCACAAACTGCATGACGAGAAGGGACAACGTAGAACACGTCTCTGTCCTGGCACATTTTCGTGTGCGATACTTCCCTCCGGGTCTTCGGGCCTTGCGAAGCTCTGTGTACTGCGAGCGCTGCTACTCGCAGCTGAGAAGGACCGTGGAGCTAGCGGCGAATTCGGAGAGCTCTTCGCTGCACTGCGCCGCTCGCAAGCGGCTTCGTTCTTCGCCTTCTGCCGTCCGGCGAGAGCTGAACTCCAGCGGTCAGTTGCAGCTCTGCCCAACAGCGTGTTCTCAGTTCTGCGGGCAAGCACGCCCTCTTGCCTTGGCCCCGAGTGCAAAGTCCCGAGCGAGCACTCGACTCAGTGCAATGCACCCGGAAGGACGCTCTCGCTCGTCTTTCAAGGAGCGATTCCTAACAGCAGAAGCAGCAGAGGCACAAACTGCATGACGAGAAGGGACAACGTAGAACACGTCTCTGTCCTGGCACATTTTCGTGTGCGATACTTCCCTCCGGGTCTTCGGGCCTTGCGAAGCCCTGTGTACTGCGAGCGCTGCTACTCGCAGCTGAGAAGGACCGTGGAGCTAGCGGCGAATTCGGAGAGCTCTTCGCTGCACTGCGCCGCTCGCAAGCGGCTTCGTTCTTCGCCTTCTGCCGTCCGGCGAGAGCTGAACTCCAGCGGTCAGTTGCAGCTCTGCCCAACAGCGTGTTCTCAGTTCTGCGGGCAAGCACGCCCTCTTGCCTTGGCCCCGAGAGCAAAGCCCCGAGCGAGCACTCGACTCAGTGCAATGCACCCGGAAGGACGCTGTCGCTCGCCTTTCAAGGAGCGATTCCTAACAGCAGAAGCAGCAGAGGCACAAACTGCATGACGAGAAGGGACAACGTAGAACACGTCTCTGTCCTGGCACATTTCCGTGTGCCATACTTCCCTCCGGGTCTTCGGGCCTTGCGAAGCCCTGTGTACTGCGAGCGCTGCTACTCGCAGCTGAGAAGGACCGTGGAGCTAGCGGCGAATTCGGAGAGCTCTTCGCTGCACTGCGCCGCTCGCAAGCGGCTTCGTTCTTCGCCTTCTGCCGTCCGGCGAGAGCTGAACTCCAGCGGTCAGTTGCAGCTCTGCCCAACAGCGTGTTCTCAGTTCTGCGGGCAAGCACGCCCTCTTGCCTTGGCCCCGAGAGCAAAGTCCCGAGCGAGCACTCGACTCAGTGCAATGCACCCGGAAGGACGCTCTCGCTCGCCTTTCAAGGAGCGATTCCTAACAGCAGAAGCAGCAGAGGCACAAACTGCATGACGAGAAGGGACAACGTAGAACACGTCTCTGTCCTGGCACATTTTCGTGTGCGATACTTCCCTCCGGGTCTTCGGGCCTTGCGAAGCCCTGTGTACTGCGAGCGCTGCTACTCGCAGCTGAGAAGGACCGTGGAGCTAGCGGCGAATTCGGAGAGCTCTTCGCTGCACTGCGCCGCTCGCAAGCGGCTTCGTTCTTCGCCTTCTGCCGTCCGGCGAGAGCTGAACTCCAGCGGTCAGTTGCAGCTCTGCCCAACAGCGTGTTCTCAGTTCTGCGGGCAAGCACGCCCTCTTGCCTTGGCCCCGAGAGCAAAGTCCCGAGCGAGCACTCGACTCAGTGCAATGCACCCGGAAGGACGCTCTCGCTCGTCTTTCAAGGAGCGATTCCTAACAGCAGAAGCAGCAGAGGCACAAACTGCATGACGAGAAGGGACAACGTAGAACACGTCTCTGTCCTGGCACATTTTCGTGTGCGAAACTTCCCTCCGGGTCTTCGGGCCTTGCGAAGCCCTGTGTACTGCGAGCGCTGCTACTCGCAGCTGAGAAGGACCGTGGAGCTAGCGGCGAATTCGGAGAGCTCTTCGCTGCACTGCGCCGCTCGCAAGCGGCTTCGTTCTTCGCCTTCTGCCGTCCGGCGAGAGCTGAACTCCAGCGGTAAGTTTCAGCTCTGCCCAACAGCGTGTTCTCAGTTCTGCGGGCAAGCACGCCCTCTTGCCTTGGCCCCGAGAGCAAAGTCCCGAGCGAGCACTCGACTCAGTGCAATGCACCCGGAAGGACGCTCTCGCTCGCCTTTCAAGGAGCGATTCCTAACAGCAGAAGCAGCAGAGGCACAAACTGCATGACGAGAAGGGACAACGTAGAACACGTCTCTGTCCTGGCACATTTTCGTGTGCGATACTTCCCTCCGGGTCTTCGGGCCTTGCGAAGCTCTGTGTACTGCGAGCGCTGCTACTCGCAGCTGAGAAGGACCGTGGAGCTAGCGGCGAATTCGGAGAGCTCTTCGCTGCACTGCGCCGCTCGCAAGCGGCTTCGTTCTTCGCCTTCTGCCGTCCGGCGAGAGCTGAACTCCAGCGGTCAGTTGCAGCTCTGCCCAACAGCGTGTTCTCAGTTCTGCGGGCAAGCACGCCCTCTTGCCTTGGCCCCGAGAGCAAAGCCCCGAGCGAGCACTCGACTCAGTGCAATGCACCCGGAAGGACGCTGTCGCTCGCCTTTCAAGGAGCGATTCCTAACAGCAGAAGCAGCAGAGGCACAAACTGCATGACGAGAAGGGACAACGTAGAACACGTCTCTGTCCTGGCACATTTCCGTGTGCCATACTTCCCTCCGGGTCTTCGGGCCTTGCGAAGCTCTGTGTACTGCGAGCGCTGCTACTCGCAGCTGAGAAGGACCGTGGAGCTAGCGGCGAATTCGGAGAGCTCTTCGCTGCACTGCGCCGCTCGCAAGCGGCTTCGTTCTTCGCCTTCTGCCGTCCGGCGAGAGCTGAACTCCAGCGGTCAGTTGCAGCTCTGCCCAACAGCGTGTTCTCAGTTCTGCGGGCAAGCACGCCCTCTTGCCTTGGCCCCGAGAGCAAAGCCCCGAGCGAGCACTCGACTCAGTGCAATGCACCCGGAAGGACGCTCTCGCTCGTCTTTCAAGGAGCGATTCCTAACAGCAGAAGCAGCAGAGGCACAAACTGCATGACGAGAAGGGACAACGTAGAACACGTCTCTGTCCTGGCACATTTCCGTGTGCCATATTTCCCTCCGGGTCTTCGGGCCTTGCGAAGCTCTGTGTACTGCGAGCGCTGCTACTCGCAGCTGAGAAGGACCGTGGAGCTAGCGGCGAATTCGGAGAGCTCTTCGCTGCACTGCGCCGCTCGCAAGCGGCTTCGTTCTTCGCCTTCTGCCGTCCGGCGAGAGCTGAACTCCAGCGGTCAGTTGCAGCTCTGCCCAACAGCGTGTTCTCAGTTCTGCGGGCAAGCACGCCCTCTTGCCTTGGCCCCGAGAGCAAAGCCCCGAGCGAGCACTCGACTCAGTGCAATGCACCCGGAAGGACGCTCTCGCTCGTCTTTCAAGGAGCGATTCCTAACAGCAGAAGCAGCAGAGGCACAAACTGCATGACGAGAAGGGACAACGTAGAACACGTCTCTGTCCTGGCACATTTCCGTGTGCCATACTTCCCTCCGGGTCTTCGGGCCTTGCGAAGCTCTGTGTACTGCGAGCGCTGCTACTCGCAGCTGAGAAGGACCGTGGAGCTAGCGGCGAATTCGGAGAGCTCTTCGCTGCACTGCGCCGCTCGCAAGCGGCTTCGTTCTTCGCCTTCTGCCGTCCGGCGAGAGCTGAACTCCAGCGGTCAGTTGCAGCTCTGCCCAACAGCGTGTTCTCAGTTCTGCGGGCAAGCACGCCCTCTTGCCTTGGCCCCGAGAGCAAAGTCCCGAGCGAGCACTCGACTCAGTGCAATGCACCCGGAAGGACGCTCTCGCTCGCCTTTCAAGGAGCGATTCCTAACAGCAGAAGCAGCAGAGGCACAAACTGCATGACGAGAAGGGACAACGTAGAACACGTCTCTGTCCTGGCACATTTTCGTGTGCGATACTTCCCTCCGGGTCTTCGGGCCTTGCGAAGCCCTGTGTACTGCGAGCGCTGCTACTCGCAGCTGAGAAGGACCGTGGAGCTAGCGGCGAATTCGGAGAGCTCTTCGCTGCACTGCGCCGCTCGCAAGCGGCTTCGTTCTTCGCCTTCTGCCGTCCGGCGAGAGCTGAACTCCAGCGGTCAGTTGCAGCTCTGCCCAACAGCGTGTTCTCAGTTCTGCGGGCAAGCACGCCCTCTTGCCTTGGCCCCGAGAGCAAAGTCCCGAGCGAGCACTCGACTCAGTGCAATGCACCCGGAAGGACGCTCTCGCTCGCCTTTCAAGGAGCGATTCCTAACAGCAGAAGCAGCAGAGGCACAAACTGCATGACGAGAAGGGACAACGTAGAACACGTCTCTGTCCTGGCACATTTCCGTGTGCCATACTTCCCTCCGGGTCTTCGGGCCTTGCGAAGCTCTGTGTACTGCGAGCGCTGCTACTCGCAGCTGAGAAGGACCGTGGAGCTAGCGGCGAATTCGGAGAGCTCTTCGCTGCACTGCGCCGCTCGCAAGCGGCTTCGTTCTTCGCCTTCTGCCGTCCGGCGAGAGCTGAACTCCAGCGGTCAGTTGCAGCTCTGCCCAACAGCGTGTTCTCAGTTCTGCGGGCAAGCACGCCCTCTTGCCTTGGCCCCGAGAGCAAAGTCCCGAGCGAGCACTCGACTCAGTGCAATGCACCCGGAAGGACGCTCTCGCTCGTCTTTCAAGGAGCGATTACCTACAGCAAAAGCAGCAGAGGCACAAACTGCATGACGAGAAGGGACAACGTAGAACACGTCTCTGTCCTGGCACATTTTCGTGTGCGATACTTCCCTCCGGGTCTTCGGGCCTTGCGAAGCTCTGTGTACTGCGAGCGCTGCTACTCGCAGCTGAGAAGGACCGTGGAGCTAGCGGCGAATTCGGAGAGCTCTTCGCTGCACTGCGCCGCTCGCAAGCGGCTTCGTTCTTCGCCTTCTGCCGTCCGGCGAGAGCTGAACTCCAGCGGTCAGTTGCAGCTCTGCCCAACAGCGTGTTCTCAGTTCTGCGGGCAAGCACGCCCTCTTGCCTTGGCCCCGAGTGCAAAGTCCCGAGCGAGCACTCGACTCAGTGCAATGCACCCGGAAGGACGCTCTCGCTCGTCTTTCAAGGAGCGATTCCTAACAGCAGAAGCAGCAGAGGCACAAACTGCATGACGAGAAGGGACAACGTAGAACACGTCTCTGTCCTGGCACATTTTCGTGTGCGATACTTCCCTCCGGGTCTTCGGGCCTTGCGAAGCTCTGTGTACTGCGAGCGCTGCTACTCGCAGCTGAGAAGGACCGTGGAGCTAGCGGCGAATTCGGAGAGCTCTTCGCTGCACTGCGCCGCTCGCAAGCGGCTTCGTTCTTCGCCTTCTGCCGTCCGGCGAGAGCTGAACTCCAGCGGTCAGTTGCAGCTCTGCCCAACAGCGTGTTCTCAGTTCTGCGGGCAAGCACGCCCTCTTGCCTTGGCCCCGAGTGCAAAGTCCCGAGCGAGCACTCGACTCAGTGCAATGCACCCGGAAGGACGCTCTCGCTCGTCTTTCAAGGAGCGATTCCTAACAGCAGAAGCAGCAGAGGCACAAACTGCATGACGAGAAGGGACAACGTAGAACACGTCTCTGTCCTGGCACATTTTCGTGTGCGATACTTCCCTCCGGGTCTTCGGGCCTTGCGAAGCCCTGTGTACTGCGAGCGCTGCTACTCGCAGCTGAGAAGGACCGTGGAGCTAGCGGCGAATTCGGAGAGCTCTTCGCTGCACTGCGCCGCTCGCAAGCGGCTTCGTTCTTCGCCTTCTGCCGTCCGGCGAGAGCTGAACTCCAGCGGTCAGTTGCAGCTCTGCCCAACAGCGTGTTCTCAGTTCTGCGGGCAAGCACGCCCTCTTGCCTTGGCCCCGAGAGCAAAGCCCCGAGCGAGCACTCGACTCAGTGCAATGCACCCGGAAGGACGCTGTCGCTCGCCTTTCAAGGAGCGATTCCTAACAGCAGAAGCAGCAGAGGCACAAACTGCATGACGAGAAGGGACAACGTAGAACACGTCTCTGTCCTGGCACATTTCCGTGTGCCATACTTCCCTCCGGGTCTTCGGGCCTTGCGAAGCCCTGTGTACTGCGAGCGCTGCTACTCGCAGCTGAGAAGGACCGTGGAGCTAGCGGCGAATTCGGAGAGCTCTTCGCTGCACTGCGCCGCTCGCAAGCGGCTTCGTTCTTCGCCTTCTGCCGTCCGGCGAGAGCTGAACTCCAGCGGTCAGTTGCAGCTCTGCCCAACAGCGTGTTCTCAGTTCTGCGGGCAAGCACGCCCTCTTGCCTTGGCCCCGAGAGCAAAGTCCCGAGCGAGCACTCGACTCAGTGCAATGCACCCGGAAGGACGCTCTCGCTCGCCTTTCAAGGAGCGATTCCTAACAGCAGAAGCAGCAGAGGCACAAACTGCATGACGAGAAGGGACAACGTAGAACACGTCTCTGTCCTGGCACATTTTCGTGTGCGATACTTCCCTCCGGGTCTTCGGGCCTTGCGAAGCCCTGTGTACTGCGAGCGCTGCTACTCGCAGCTGAGAAGGACCGTGGAGCTAGCGGCGAATTCGGAGAGCTCTTCGCTGCACTGCGCCGCTCGCAAGCGGCTTCGTTCTTCGCCTTCTGCCGTCCGGCGAGAGCTGAACTCCAGCGGTCAGTTGCAGCTCTGCCCAACAGCGTGTTCTCAGTTCTGCGGGCAAGCACGCCCTCTTGCCTTGGCCCCGAGAGCAAAGTCCCGAGCGAGCACTCGACTCAGTGCAATGCACCCGGAAGGACGCTCTCGCTCGTCTTTCAAGGAGCGATTCCTAACAGCAGAAGCAGCAGAGGCACAAACTGCATGACGAGAAGGGACAACGTAGAACACGTCTCTGTCCTGGCACATTTTCGTGTGCGAAACTTCCCTCCGGGTCTTCGGGCCTTGCGAAGCCCTGTGTACTGCGAGCGCTGCTACTCGCAGCTGAGAAGGACCGTGGAGCTAGCGGCGAATTCGGAGAGCTCTTCGCTGCACTGCGCCGCTCGCAAGCGGCTTCGTTCTTCGCCTTCTGCCGTCCGGCGAGAGCTGAACTCCAGCGGTAAGTTTCAGCTCTGCCCAACAGCGTGTTCTCAGTTCTGCGGGCAAGCACGCCCTCTTGCCTTGGCCCCGAGAGCAAAGTCCCGAGCGAGCACTCGACTCAGTGCAATGCACCCGGAAGGACGCTCTCGCTCGCCTTTCAAGGAGCGATTCCTAACAGCAGAAGCAGCAGAGGCACAAACTGCATGACGAGAAGGGACAACGTAGAACACGTCTCTGTCCTGGCACATTTTCGTGTGCGATACTTCCCTCCGGGTCTTCGGGCCTTGCGAAGCCCTGTGTACTGCGAGCGCTGCTACTCGCAGCTGAGAAGGACCGTGGAGCTAGCGGCGAATTCGGAGAGCTCTTCGCTGCACTGCGCCGCTCGCAAGCGGCTTCGTTCTTCGCCTTCTGCCGTCCGGCGAGAGCTGAACTCCAGCGGTCAGTTGCAGCTCTGCCCAACAGCGTGTTCTCAGTTCTGCGGGCAAGCACGCCCTCTTGCCTTGGCCCCGAGAGCAAAGTCCCGAGCGAGCATTCGACTTAGTGCAATGCACCCAGAAGGACGCTCTCGCTCGTCTTTCAAGGAGCGATTCCTAACAGCAGAAGCAGCAGAGGCACAAACTGCATGACGAGAAGGGACAACGTAGAACACGTCTCTGTCCTGGCACATTTTCGTGTGCGATACTTCCCTCCGGGTCTTCGGGCCTTGCGAAGCTCTGTGTACTGCGAGCGCTGCTACTCGCAGCTGAGAAGGACCGTGGAGCTAGCGGCGAATTCGGAGAGCTCTTCGCTGCACTGCGCCGCTCGCAAGCGGCTTCGTTCTTCGCCTTCTGCCGTCCGGCGAGAGCTGAACTCCAGCGGTCAGTTGCAGCTCTGCCCAACAGCGTGTTCTCAGTTCTGCGGGCAAGCACGCCCTCTTGCCTTGGCCCCGAGAGCAAAGTCCCGAGCGAGCACTCGACTCAGTGCAATGCACCCGGAAGGACGCTCTCGCTCGCCTTTCAAGGAGCGATTCCTAACAGCAGAAGCAGCAGAGGCACAAACTGCATGACGAGAAGGGACAACGTAGAACACGTCTCTGTCCTGGCACATTTTCGTGTGCGATACTTCCCTCCGGGTCTTCGGGCCTTGCGAAGCCCTGTGTACTGCGAGCGCTGCTACTCGCAGCTGAGAAGGACCGTGGAGCTAGCGGCGAATTCGGAGAGCTCTTCGCTGCACTGCGCCGCTCGCAAGCGGCTTCGTTCTTCGCCTTCTGCCGTCCGGCGAGAGCTGAACTCCAGCGGTCAGTTGCAGCTCTGCCCAACAGCGTGTTCTCAGTTCTGCGGGCAAGCACGCCCTCTTGCCTTGGCCCCGAGAGCAAAGTCCCGAGCGAGCACTCGACTCAGTGCAATGCACCCGGAAAGACGCTGTTGCTCGCCTTTCAAGGAGCGATTCCTAACAGCAGAAGCAGCAGAGGCACAAACTGCATGACGAGAAGGGACAACGTAGAACACGTCTCTGTCCTGGTACATTTTCCTGTGCGAAACTTCCCTCCGGGTCTTCGGTCCTTGCGAAGCTCTATGTACTGTGAGCGCTGCTACTTGCAGCTGAGAAAGACCGTGGAGCTAGCGGCGAATTCGGAGAGCGCTGAGCACGTAGTCAAGAAGCGAGACGTGGCCCTGCAACGCGGTGCTAATAGCAGCTTCCTCGCGGCCGGGGCGAGCTCCGGCCACAAGACATTCTCGTCCTGGCAACGGATCTCTGTGAAGGGCGTAGGCGAAAAGCTTTCGTTTTCCATTCGAACTGCGAGAGAGGCAGACTGTTGCACGGAGCTCTGAGAACAAAGGTGCACGCCCTAGGCGGGCTTGGGCAGAAGCAGCGTTCTCTAGCTCTTGGCTGCCGGCGCACTTGTGGTTGTGTGGCGCCCTTGCAGTGGCTTCTGGCCGCCGGCAAGTGAAAGCGGCTCCACGCTTGGGCGAGGGCGGTGAACGAAGCGGCACTAGTCCCGTGCTTGTGTGCACCACGTTACAGGCTACTAGGAGAGGAAGGTGGTTGACTCTCGCTTGCCTTCCCAAGTGCCCTTAGCAGTCGGAAGGAGCAAGCTGAAGCACTGCTGCTTGTGCTGCTCCTTGGTTCCCTTGCAGCCCGCTGTGAAAGCATTGGCGGTCGCTTCTAGGCGCCGAGTTGCACACAGCACCACTGTAAGTGCCGCGGAGAAGGGAAATCCAGAGTGCAGCGAGGAGCTGGACGTGGCTTACGTGCAGTAAGGAGAAGGTGAACCTAGGCACTGCCTCTTCAATCTGGCCGCCTCTGCTCTGGTAGCAACTTTTGCAAGTCGGCAGAGGGAGCTGCGAGTATGTAGAACGGAGGGCAGCGAGACGCCGTGTGTTATGCGCCCTTTCAGGGCTGCTGCCAGGGTGCCACTTTAAGAACGCCTTCTTCTTCCTCGCGTCCTTCCTCCACTATAGTCTCCTGGATTCACCTGAGACTCTTCCTAGGCATCTCCCTGATCCTTTTTGCAATGAGTCTCACATCATTCTCCTGAAGAAACTGTCTGCTTATGGTTTGCATGGGTGGGCTGTTTGCTGGGTGACAAACTGGGTGATGGCCAGGCCCACAGAGTGGTGGGAAATAGAGTTCATCCAGCTGGTCCCCAAGGCTCGGTCTTGGGCCCAGTCCTGTTTAATATCTTGCTCAGTGTTCTGGACAAGGGGATAGAGTACACGCCCAGGAAGTTCACAGATGATGCAAAGTTGGCTGGTAGTGTTTTTTTCTTCTGGAGGACAGCAGGCTCTGCTTCTTCTTCCTCCTGTTCTGAGGTCGCTGCTCCCTCTTCATCCCTCATTAAGTGTGCTGATTTTGTCACTTGGATGAGAAAACAAACAATTTTAGCAACAATACTAGTGGCAGGGTACAAGAAAGGAAGAGTTCACACGAATCCCCCCCCCCCCCGCCCAACAACAGAAAATACCTGATGGCTCCTCTGCCCAGCTTACTGACTACACCGGAACCCATTGTCCCCCAAAGATACTCCCTTCTCCCTGCCCCCAGCCATGATGTGAGATGGAATAGAATAACTAAGATTAAGATTCTCCCTATGGAACTCCATCATACTTCGATTCTGGGAAAAAAAATTTCTTGAAGTTCTATCATTTCAGATCATTTGAATTTGAATTTGCATACTAAAAAGTCTAGCCAGAAACTCATGACAATATTAATAGCCCATTCTAGAATGTCCGAGATGATAGACACTTCTTTCAAGAGAATGTGATACCTCACGTGACTTCTCCAGAATTTAAATGAACAGCGGGAGTAGTCTACAAGATTCTTGCTGCCATCTGGATTTCCTGGTATTTGGCTGGTCTATGTAAACCAACCAGCTATTCAGCAGAGGGAATATTAGTGTGATACTTGATGGTATGTGAGATGGAACACAGTAATTTATGGCTTTTTGCATAGTGATGAAGCTGTAAAGAAAGCTCCGTAATGCTCAGACAAGGAGGCTGCTGGACTTCAAGCAGCAAAGGCCCAAAACGAACCAGTGAAAAGGTGTCATTGAAAAAAAAAAAAAAGCCAGGTGGGGAGCAAAGTGATACTTAAGGGCAGTTTACTGAAAGAGGGAATCTAGTGAAAAAAAAAGTCCAAGAGTGAAGGAATAACAGAGAAAATGAAACTAAGGAAGGAAATCAATCTCAGCTAATCATTTCAGAAGCTAACAAGTTGTCATTGCAATGATGCATAAAGTGAGAAAAAATAAATATGTCTGCGCCAAAATCTGAAATATGAACTTTATTGCATTCTGTCTTCCACGGAATCATACAACAGTCTGTGATTAAAGATCATGTAGTCCAACTTCCTTGCCAGGTAGATCTTACAGTAGATCAAATTGCTCAAGACTAGCCAAACTGATAAGGAGCACTCTCAATGATGGGGCATCCACAACTTCTCTGGAACACCCGTTTGAGTGTCTCACCAGCTTCATTGTAGAAAAGTTTTTCCTTTTAGCCAATCTAAACCTAGTCTCAGTTTGAAAGCATGGCCCCTTATCCTGTCTCTGCAAACTTTCCTAAAAAGTCTTTCTCCATTTGTCTTATACCCTCTTTACATATTCAAAGGCCACAATACTGTCTCTCCAGAAACCTCTCTTCTCCAGGCTAAAAGATCCTACTTTTCACAAGAACCAGGTCATAAACTGAGATGGAAGACATCTCAGGAGATCAGATCATCCAACAGCTCAGCGTAAGAATAGCTCTGAAGTCAGATCAACTAGCTTAGGGCTGTGTCTGTTTGAATTTTGAAAATTAGCAGGACTTGAAATGCTTCAAGGAAGAGAACTCGGGGTGGCTCCAGAAACAGCCTGAGAAACTCGAGCAAACTCGAAACCTCAGAAACTACCACTGCTTTCTCTCCCTCAGCCCAAGCAGTCCCAAAGAAGAAGTGTTCCCAGCAGGCTGGGATAGCACACATATACACTACATATACGTGACAGGCATCGCCAGCAGCCACATCCTGCTCCTTTCTGTGGCTGGCAAGAGTGAGACTGGATGTTTACATGTGGGCAAACTGGGTCCCTCCAGCAGCTCACACACTCAGCCTGCCCAGTGACCCCACTGAATTCCAGTATTAGCAGTGTGCCAAGGCCACAGCACTACTCCGCTTGCTGGCACAGACCATCACACGCCTCCTAAATCAGTCAGGACTCCCCTGGTCCCACAGCCAGCACCCCACTTGCCCTCCGCCAGGCCACTGCCATTGTTCACCAACTTCTCCACTTTGATCTTTGCTGGTGCTCTCAACACTGGCACACCCAGATGTTCTGCAGCTGTTGTCTCCTGGTGGAAAGGACTTGTAAAGCCATGTTTCCTAACAGGACTTCCACAACCTTTCAAAGCAACCTTTTCTGGGGTATGAACAATCTCATTCAAATGTCAACATTTCTTTTCCCGTATGTGAAATCAGAATTTCCTTCTTCCGGGCATGCCCAAAACAAGGCACAAACTACATTGTGCCTTCTGTTTCACATGCTGACTCGTTTGTAAACAATGCTAGGAGAATACCTGTTTTGATCCAAGCTAATCTCTGGCCCTTATAGTGCTTTCGGTAGTTAGTTTTGCTTTGTTATTTACTTGATGTCCCATTGAATTGTTGAATCATAAACAGACTACCTGTCTGTATAGCAGCATAGCAGTGATGAATAAATGCAAGAGAAGGAGCAAGGTGATTGTTTGCTAGACTCTTCCTAGAAACTGAGAAATCTGTTACTTAATGCTGACCACAGCAGATGGAGGAAGCATCCTACATGATGTCAAAGCAATGAAGCTGTAATCACTTTTATGATTACAGTCAAGGCACTGCTTTTGCCACCATAAGTGGAGTGCAGGGAATCTTAAAAGACGACACTCTAACTGTTGTCCATGCTCACTGAGAAAATAATGCTTTTACAGCAGAGCAGGTCTCACCGCAGCTAAATCATGGCTTCAACTGTACACCGCCTTCAAAAAGCCCACAAAAACACAAATGAAAGGATTTGGAACCCAAGGGAATCTCGGATTGTGACATCAGCTCACTCTGGATTCTTTCCAAATTCTCAATTCCATTTTCTTCCGAGCCAATTTTCCCACCTAACTTGAGATGTAATTTATGGATTTCCAACACATCTAGTTACCTTAGAATTAGATTGCCACTAGCCAAAAAGACAGAAACAAGCAGTTAAGTGAAGACTGAAACCATGGTTGTTTAGAACAGCAAAACTTGGGCGAAACTATTCTTAAGAAAACCAAAACTTTTAGGACTTACCCATGTATTTTTGGAGGTGGAAAAAGTTTTACATCGAAAAGTCCCTAGGGAACTCTCTTCAGTGCCTGGAGAGCCGCTGTCGCTCGCCTTTCAAGGACCTATTCGTCACAGCAGAGGCAGCAGAGCACAAGATGGCCGACGAGAAGGGGCAGTGTAGAACTCTCTGTCTGTCTGTGTCTCTACTCAGTGTAGAACGTCTCTATCCTGGCACATTTTCGAGTGCGATACTTCCCTCCGGGTCTTCGGTCCTTGCGAAGCTCTATGTACTGTGAGCGCTGCTACTTGCAGCTGAGAAAGACCGTGGAGCTAGCGGCGAATTCGGAGAGCGCTGAGCACGTAGTCAAGAAGCGAGACGTGTCCCTGCAACGCGGTGCTAATAGCAGCTTCCTCGCGGCGGGGGCGAGCTCCGGCCACAAGACATTCTCGTCCTGGCAACGGATCTCTGTGACGGGCGTAGGCGAAAAGCTTTCGTTTTCCATTCGAACTGCGAGAGAGGCAGACTGTTGCACGGAGCTCTGAGAACAAAGGTGCACGCCCTAGGCGGGCTTGGGCAGAAGCAGCGTTCTCTAGCTCTTGGCTGCCGGCGCACTTGTGGTTGTGTGGCGCCCTTGCAGCGGCTTCTGGCCGCCGGCAAGTGAAAGCGGCTCCACGCTTGGGCGAGGGCGGTGAACGAAGCGGCACTAGTCCCGTGCTTGTGTGCACCACGTTACTAGGAGAGGAAGGTGGTTGACTCTCGCTTGCCTTCCCAAGTGCCCTTAGCAGTCGGAAGGAGCAAGCTGAAGCACTGCTGCTTGTGCTGCTCCTTGGTTCCCTTGCAGCCCGCTGTGAAAGCATTGGCGGTCACTTCTAGGCGCCGAGTTGCACACAGCACCACGGTAAGTGCCTCGGAGAAGGGAAATCCAGAGTGCAGCGAGGAGCTGGACGTGGCTTACGTGCAGTAAGGAGAAGGTGAACCTAGGCACTGCCTCTTCAATCTGGCCGCCTCTGCTCTGGTAGCAACTTTTGCAAGTCGGCAGAGGGAGCCGCGAGTATGTAGAACGGAGGGCAGCGAGATGCCGTGTGTTATGCGCCTTTTCAGGGCTGCTGCCAGGGTGCTACTTTAAGAACGCCTTTTTCTTCCTCGCGTCCTTCTCGCTTCGCTCTAGCTGCATGGAGTACAGCACAGCGAAGGAGTGAGGAAGGGCTCTGCCCCAGCTTTTGTCCCGGCCTGCCTGTGCTGCGCCTTTAGCTGCACACGAGAACAACGGCATTTCTTACCCGCAAGGTAAAAAAGGCTTTAGTGTAGCCTTAGGAATGGCAAGTGCCTAGGCATTAAGTTGAGCGACCACGTATGAGGGAGTCTTTAGAGGTTTCCTCCCCCATGGCGCAGGTGTATTCTCATTCTCGTGCTGAACTGAAAAGTCCGGGCATGGCAAGACTGGCCTGCCTTGTGCAGAGACGAACACAAATGTGGGGCTATGATCCTCTGTGTTCGGAGCTCTGCTTCCGGGTGTGTGGGCCGCCGTGAGCCCGCAGCAGCCGCCGAGGACAGTGTGGATTGTGGATGAGTCTGGGCTGGCCCCCGGCCCCCCCGTTGGTCTGACAGCGGCAGAAGTGGCGTAGGAGCGGCATCGCCTGAGGGCCCCATGGGGGGCGGGAAGAGAGCCGGGAGTGACCCCGAACGACACCGGAAGCGATATCCGTAGGGCCCGGAAGGCCAGCGTTGCCATCGAGTTTGGCCGGTAGGAGGCGTCTAAGGTGCTTTGAAAGGTGGAGCTTCTTTGCTCTAGGACAGTCTGGGAGAGCTGAGGGTGTCCAATCTGGAGAACAGAAGGCTCCAGGGAGATCTTCGAGCCCTTTGCAGTGCCTGCTGGGGCTCCAAGATAGCTGGGGAGGGACTTTGGAAAAGGGTCTGGACTCGCAGGACAAGGGGGAATAGCTTCAAACTGCCAGAGGGCTGGGATAGATGGGATATTGGAAAGGAATTCTTCCTTGGGTGGGTGCTGAGGCACATGTTGCTCAAAGAGGCTGTGTAGGAGCCCCATGGCAGGAAGCGTCCAGGGCCAGGCTGGAGCGGACATGGAGCAACCTGGACTAGTGGAAAAGTGTCCCTGCCCGTGTCAGGATGTGGGAAGAAGATAATTTGTCTCTAAGGTCGCTTCCAGTCCAAACCATTCTGGGATTCTAGGATTCATGGAAGGCCCTTTTCCAAGTGAAGTGTTGTATCTCTTGGCTCCCAGCTTGTAGTTGCCAGTTCTTCTGGAAGCAGGCGTGGCGAAGCAGCTGTGATGAGCCATGGGTTCTCAATAGGACGAGTGTGATATATTTGCAGAGAGGAAGGCTGCAGACAGATATTCAAGGTCCAGGTAAAACAAGCAAAGGATTGAATAGAAGCCAAAGATTGGTTGTGTTAGTCAGTTTGCTGGCTGTTGAAATGGCCCCAGGTAATTTTCAACATTTCTAATTTGGATTTGTTTGAGTAAAAAATGAATGTGTTACCTCCAGCGTAGGCTCTCCAATGCATCTCCATGTGCTCCCATCTCTTTGTTGTATATCGGGTTCTATTAACTGAAGACAGAATCATAACACAGTAGTAAAACATTTAGAGGTGCGAAGCCCTGTGTACTGCGAGCGCTGCTACTCGCAGCTGAGAAGGACCGTGGAGCTAGCGGCGAATTCGGAGAGCTCTTCGCTGCACTGCGCCGCTCGCAAGCGGCTTCGTTCTTCGCCTTCTGCCGTCCGGCGAGAGCTGAACTCCAGCGGTCAGTTGCAGCTCTGCCCAACAGCGTGTTCTCAGTTCTGCGGGCAAGCACGCCCTCTTGCCTTGGCCCCGAGAGCAAAGTCCCGAGCGAGCACTCGACTCAGTGCAATGCACCCGGAAGGACGCTCTCGCTCGTCTTTCAAGGAGCGATTCCTAACAGCAGAAGCAGCAGAGGCACAAACTGCATGACGAGAAGGGACAACGTAGAACACGTCTCTGTCCTGGCACATTTTCGTGTGCGATACTTCCCTCCGGGTCTTCGGGCCTTGCGAAGCTCTGTGTACTGCGAGCGCTGCTACTCGCAGCTGAGAAGGACCGTGGAGCTAGCGGCGAATTCGGAGAGCTCTTCGCTGCACTGCGCCGCTCGCAAGCGGCTTCGTTCTTCGCCTTCTGCCGTCCGGCGAGAGCTGAACTCCAGCGGTCAGTTGCAGCTCTGCCCAACAGCGTGTTCTCAGTTCTGCGGGCAAGCACGCCCTCTTGCCTTGGCCCCGAGAGCAAAGTCCCGAGCGAGCACTCGACTCAGTGCAATGCACCCGGAAGGACGCTCTCGCTCGTCTTTCAAGGAGCGATTCCTAACAGCAGAAGCAGCAGAGGCACAAACTGCATGACGAGAAGGGACAACGTAGAACACGTCTCTGTCCTGGCACATTTTCGTGTGCGATACTTCCCTCCGGGTCTTCGGGCCTTGCGAAGCTCTGTGTACTGCGAGCGCTGCTACTCGCAGCTGAGAAGGACCGTGGAGCTAGCGGCGAATTCGGAGAGCTCTTCGCTGCACTGCGCCGCTCGCAAGCGGCTTCGTTCTTCGCCTTCTGCCGTCCGGCGAGAGCTGAACTCCAGCGGTCAGTTGCAGCTCTGCCCAACAGCGTGTTCTCAGTTCTGCGGGCAAGCACGCCCTCTTGCCTTGGCCCCGAGAGCAAAGTCCCGAGCGAGCACTCGACTCAGTGCAATGCACCCGGAAGGACGCTCTCGCTCGTCTTTCAAGGAGCGATTACCTACAGCAAAAGCAGCAGAGGCACAAACTGCATGACGAGAAGGGACAACGTAGAACACGTCTCTGTCCTGGCACATTTTCGTGTGCGATACTTCCCTCCGGGTCTTCGGGCCTTGCGAAGCTCTGTGTACTGCGAGCGCTGCTACTCGCAGCTGAGAAGGACCGTGGAGCTAGCGGCGAATTCGGAGAGCTCTTCGCTGCACTGCGCCGCTCGCAAGCGGCTTCGTTCTTCGCCTTCTGCCGTCCGGCGAGAGCTGAACTCCAGCGGTCAGTTGCAGCTCTGCCCAACAGCGTGTTCTCAGTTCTGCGGGCAAGCACGCCCTCTTGCCTTGGCCCCGAGTGCAAAGTCCCGAGCGAGCACTCGACTCAGTGCAATGCACCCGGAAGGACGCTCTCGCTCGTCTTTCAAGGAGCGATTCCTAACAGCAGAAGCAGCAGAGGCACAAACTGCATGACGAGAAGGGACAACGTAGAACACGTCTCTGTCCTGGCGCATTTTCGTGTGCGATACTTCCCTCCGGGTCTTCGGGCCTTGCGAAGCTCTGTGTACTGCGAGCGCTGCTACTCGCAGCTGAGAAGGACCGTGGAGCTAGCGGCGAATTCGGAGAGTTCTTCGCTGCACTGCGCCGCTCGCAAGCGGCTTCGTTTTCGCCTTTTGCCGTCCGGCGAGAGCTGAACTCCAGCGGTCAGTTGCAGCTCTGCCCAACAGCGTGTTCTCAGTTCTGCGGGCAAGCACGCCCTCTTGCCTTGGCCCCGAGTGCAAAGCCCCGAGCGAGCACTCGACTCAGTGCAATGCACCCGGAAGGACGCTCTCGCTCGTCTTTCAAGGAGCGATTCCTAACAGCAGAAGCAGCAGAGGCACAAACTGCATGACGAGAAGGGACAACGTAGAACACGTCTCTGTCCTGGCACATTTTCGTGTGCGATACTTCCCTCCGGGTCTTCGGGCCTTGCGAAGCCCTGTGTACTGCGAGCGCTGCTACTCGCAGCTGAGAAGGACCGTGGAGCTAGCGGCGAATTCGGAGAGCTCTTCGCTGCACTGCGCCGCTCGCAAGCGGCTTCGTTCTTCGCCTTCTGCCGTCCGGCGAGAGCTGAACTCCAGCGGTCAGTTGCAGCTCTGCCCAACAGCGTGTTCTCAGTTCTGCGGGCAAGCACGCCCTCTTGCCTTGGCCCCGAGAGCAAAGCCCCGAGCGAGCACTCGACTCAGTGCAATGCACCCGGAAGGACGCTCTCGCTCGTCTTTCAAGGAGCGATTCCTAACAGCAGAAGCAGCAGAGGCACAAACTGCATGACGAGAAGGGACAACGTAGAACACGTCTCTGTCCTGGCACATTTCCGTGTGCCATACTTCCCTCCGGGTCTTCGGGCCTTGCGAAGCTCTGTGTACTGCGAGCGCTGCTACTCGCAGCTGAGAAGGACCGTGGAGCTAGCGGCGAATTCGGAGAGCTCTTCGCTGCACTGCGCCGCTCGCAAGCGGCTTCGTTCTTCGCCTTCTGCCGTCCGGCGAGAGCTGAACTCCAGCGGTCAGTTGCAGCTCTGCCCAACAGCGTGTTCTCAGTTCTGCGGGCAAGCACGCCCTCTTGCCTTGGCCCCGAGAGCAAAGTCCCGAGCGAGCACTCGACTCAGTGCAATGCACCAGGAAGGACGCTCTCGCTCGCCTTTCAAGGAGCGATTCCTAACAGCAGAAGCAGCAGAGGCACAAACTGCATGACGAGAAGGGACAACGTAGAACACGTCTCTGTCCTGGCACATTTTCGTGTGCGATACTTCCCTCCGGGTCTTCGGGCCTTGCGAAGCCCTGTGTACTGCGAGCGCTGCTACTCGCAGCTGAGAAGGACCGTGGAGCTAGCGGCGAATTCGGAGAGCTCTTCGCTGCACTGCGCCGCTCGCAAGCGGCTTCGTTCTTCGCCTTCTGCCGTCCGGCGAGAGCTGAACTCCAGCGGTCAGTTGCAGCTCTGCCCAACAGCGTGTTCTCAGTTCTGCGGGCAAGCACGCCCTCTTGCCTTGGCCCCGAGAGCAAAGTCCCGAGCGAGCACTCGACTCAGTGCAATGCACCCGGAAGGACGCTCTCGCTCGTCTTTCAAGGAGCGATTCCTAACAGCAGAAGCAGCAGAGGCACAAACTGCATGACGAGAAGGGACAACGTAGAACACGTCTCTGTCCTGGCACATTTTCGTGTGCGAAACTTCCCTCCGGGTCTTCGGGCCTTGCGAAGCCCTGTGTACTGCGAGCGCTGCTACTCGCAGCTGAGAAGGACCGTGGAGCTAGCGGCGAATTCGGAGAGCTCTTCGCTGCACTGCGCCGCTCGCAAGCGGCTTCGTTCTTCGCCTTCTGCCGTCCGGCGAGAGCTGAACTCCAGCGGTCAGTTGCAGCTCTGCCCAACAGCGTGTTCTCAGTTCTGCGGGCAAGCACGCCCTCTTGCCTTGGCCCCGAGAGCAAAGTCCCGAGCGAGCACTCGACTCAGTGCAATGCACCCGGAAGGACGCTCTCGCTCGCCTTTCAAGGAGCGATTCCTAACAGCAGAAGCAGCAGAGGCACAAACTGCATGACGAGAAGGGACAACGTAGAACACGTCTCTGTCCTGGCACATTTTCGTGTGCGAAACTTCCCTCCGGGTCTTCCGGCCTTGCGAAGCCCTGTGTACTGCGAGCGCTGCTACTCGCAGCTGAGAAGGACCGTGGAGCTAGCGGCGAATTCGGAGAGCTCTTCGCTGCACTGCGCCGCTCGCAAGCGGCTTCGTTCTTCGCCTTCTGCCGTCCGGCGAGAGCTGAACTCCAGCGGTAAGTTTCAGCTCTGCCCAACAGCGTGTTCTCAGTTCTGCGGGCAAGCACGCCCTCTTGCCTTGGCCCCGAGAGCAAAGTCCCGAGCGAGCACTCGACTCAGTGCAATGCACCCGGAAGGACGCTCTCGCTCGCCTTTCAAGGAGCGATTCCTAACAGCAGAAGCAGCAGAGGCACAAACTGCATGACGAGAAGGGACAACGTAGAACACGTCTCTGTCCTGGCACATTTTCGTGTGCGATACTTCCCTCCGGGTCTTCGGGCCTTGCGAAGCCCTGTGTACTGCGAGCGCTGCTACTCGCAGCTGAGAAGGACCGTGGAGCTAGCGGCGAATTCGGAGAGCTCTTCGCTGCACTGCGCCGCTCGCAAGCGGCTTCGTTCTTCGCCTTCTGCCGTCCGGCGAGAGCTGAACTCCAGCGGTCAGTTGCAGCTCTGCCCAACAGCGTGTTCTCAGTTCTGCGGGCAAGCACGCCCTCTTGCCTTGGCCCCGAGAGCAAAGTCCCGAGCGAGCATTCGACTTAGTGCAATGCACCCGGAAGGACGCTCTCGCTCGTCTTTCAAGGAGCGATTCCTAACAGCAGAAGCAGCAGAGGCACAAACTGCATGACGAGAAGGGACAACGTAGAACACGTCTCTGTCCTGGCACATTTTCGTGTGCGATACTTCCCTCCGGGTCTTCGGGCCTTGCGAAGCTCTGTGTACTGCGAGCGCTGCTACTCGCAGCTGAGAAGGACCGTGGAGCTAGCGGCGAATTCGGAGAGCTCTTCGCTGCACTGCGCCGCTCGCAAGCGGCTTCGTTCTTCGCCTTCTGCCGTCCGGCGAGAGCTGAACTCCAGCGGTCAGTTGCAGCTCTGCCCAACAGCGTGTTCTCAGTTCTGCGGGCAAGCACGCCCTCTTGCCTTGGCCCCGAGAGCAAAGTCCCGAGCGAGCACTCGACTCAGTGCAATGCACCCGGAAGGACGCTCTCGCTCGCCTTTCAAGGAGCGATTCCTAACAGCAGAAGCAGCAGAGGCACAAACTGCATGACGAGAAGGGACAACGTAGAACACGTCTCTGTCCTGGCACATTTCCGTGTGCCATACTTCCCTCCGGGTCTTCGGGCCTTGCGAAGCTCTGTGTACTGCGAGCGCTGCTACTCGCAGCTGAGAAGGACCGTGGAGCTAGCGGCGAATTCGGAGAGCTCTTCGCTGCACTGCGCCGCTCGCAAGCGGCTTCGTTCTTCGCCTTCTGCCGTCCGGCGAGAGCTGAACTCCAGCGGTCAGTTGCAGCTCTGCCCAACAGCGTGTTCTCAGTTCTGCGGGCAAGCACGCCCTCTTGCCTTGGCCCCGAGAGCAAAGTCCCGAGCGAGCACTCGACTCAGTGCAATGCACCCGGAAAGACGCTGTTGCTCGCCTTTCAAGGAGCGATTCCTAACAGCAGAAGCAGCAGAGGCACAAACTGCATGACGAGAAGGGACAACGTAGAACACGTCTCTGTCCTGGTACATTTTCCTGTGCGAAACTTCCCTCCGGGTCTTCGGTCCTTGCGAAGCTCTATGTACTGTGAGCGCTGCTACTTGCAGCTGAGAAAGACCGTGGAGCTAGCGGCGAATTCGGAGAGCGCTGAGCACGTAGTCAAGAAGCGAGACGTGGCCCTGCAACGCGGTGCTAATAGCAGCTTCCTCGCGGCCGGGGCGAGCTCCGGCCACAAGACATTCTCGTCCTGGCAACGGATCTCTGTGAAGGGCGTAGGCGAAAAGCTTTCGTTTTCCATTCGAACTGCGAGAGAGGCAGACTGTTGCACGGAGCTCTGAGAACAAAGGTGCACGCCCTAGGCGGGCTTGGGCAGAAGCAGCGTTCTCTAGCTCTTGGCTGCCGGCGCACTTGTGGTTGTGTGGCGCCCTTGCAGTGGCTTCTGGCCGCCGGCAAGTGAAAGCGGCTCCACGCTTGGGCGAGGGCGGTGAACGAAGCGGCACTAGTCCCGTGCTTGTGTGCACCACGTTACAGGCTACTAGGAGAGGAAGGTGGTTGACTCTCGCTTGCCTTCCCAAGTGCCCTTAGCAGTCGGAAGGAGCAAGCTGAAGCACTGCTGCTTGTGCTGCTCCTTGGTTCCCTTGCAGCCCGCTGTGAAAGCATTGGCGGTCGCTTCTAGGCGCCGAGTTGCACACAGCACCACTGTAAGTGCCGCGGAGAAGGGAAATCCAGAGTGCAGCGAGGAGCTGGACGTGGCTTACGTGCAGTAAGGAGAAGGTGAACCTAGGCACTGCCTCTTCAATCTGGCCGCCTCTGCTCTGGTAGCAACTTTTGCAAGTCGGCAGAGGGAGCTGCGAGTATGTAGAACGGAGGGCAGCGAGACGCCGTGTGTTATGCGCCCTTTCAGGGCTGCTGCCAGGGTGCCACTTTAAGAACGCCTTCTTCTTCCTCGCGTCCTTCCTCCACTATAGTCTCCTGGATTCACCTGAGACTCTTCCTAGGCATCTCCCTGATCCTTTTTGCAATGAGTCTCACATCATTCTCCTGAAGAAACTGTCTGCTTATGGTTTGCATGGGTGGGCTGTTTGCTGGGTGACAAACTGGGTGATGGCCAGGCCCACAGAGTGGTGGGAAATAGAGTTCATCCAGCTGGTCCCCAAGGCTCGGTCTTGGGCCCAGTCCTGTTTAATATCTTGCTCAGTGTTCTGGACAAGGGGATAGAGTACACGCCCAGGAAGTTCACAGATGATGCAAAGTTGGCTGGTAGTGTTTTTTTCTTCTGGAGGACAGCAGGCTCTGCTTCTTCTTCCTCCTGTTCTGAGGTCGCTGCTCCCTCTTCATCCCTCATTAAGTGTGCTGATTTTGTCACTTGGATGAGAAAACAAACAATTTTAGCAACAATACTAGTGGCAGGGTACAAGAAAGGAAGAGTTCACACGAATCCCCCCCCCCCCCCGCCCAACAACAGAAAATACCTGATGGCTCCTCTGCCCAGCTTACTGACTACACCGGAACCCATTGTCCCCCAAAGATACTCCCTTCTCCCTGCCCCCAGCCATGATGTGAGATGGAATAGAATAACTAAGATTAAGATTCTCCCTATGGAACTCCATCATACTTCGATTCTGGGAAAAAAAATTTCTTGAAGTTCTATCATTTCAGATCATTTGAATTTGAATTTGCATACTAAAAAGTCTAGCCAGAAACTCATGACAATATTAATAGCCCATTCTAGAATGTCCGAGATGATAGACACTTCTTTCAAGAGAATGTGATACCTCACGTGACTTCTCCAGAATTTAAATGAACAGCGGGAGTAGTCTACAAGATTCTTGCTGCCATCTGGATTTCCTGGTATTTGGCTGGTCTATGTAAACCAACCAGCTATTCAGCAGAGGGAATATTAGTGTGATACTTGATGGTATGTGAGATGGAACACAGTAATTTATGGCTTTTTGCATAGTGATGAAGCTGTAAAGAAAGCTCCGTAATGCTCAGACAAGGAGGCTGCTGGACTTCAAGCAGCAAAGGCCCAAAACGAACCAGTGAAAAGGTGTCATTGAAAAAAAAAAAAAAGCCAGGTGGGGAGCAAAGTGATACTTAAGGGCAGTTTACTGAAAGAGGGAATCTAGTGAAAAAAAAAGTCCAAGAGTGAAGGAATAACAGAGAAAATGAAACTAAGGAAGGAAATCAATCTCAGCTAATCATTTCAGAAGCTAACAAGTTGTCATTGCAATGATGCATAAAGTGAGAAAAAATAAATATGTCTGCGCCAAAATCTGAAATATGAACTTTATTGCATTCTGTCTTCCACGGAATCATACAACAGTCTGTGATTAAAGATCATGTAGTCCAACTTCCTTGCCAGGTAGATCTTACAGTAGATCAAATTGCTCAAGACTAGCCAAACTGATAAGGAGCACTCTCAATGATGGGGCATCCACAACTTCTCTGGAACACCCGTTTGAGTGTCTCACCAGCTTCATTGTAGAAAAGTTTTTCCTTTTAGCCAATCTAAACCTAGTCTCAGTTTGAAAGCATGGCCCCTTATCCTGTCTCTGCAAACTTTCCTAAAAAGTCTTTCTCCATTTGTCTTATACCCTCTTTACATATTCAAAGGCCACAATACTGTCTCTCCAGAAACCTCTCTTCTCCAGGCTAAAAGATCCTACTTTTCACAAGAACCAGGTCATAAACTGAGATGGAAGACATCTCAGGAGATCAGATCATCCAACAGCTCAGCGTAAGAATAGCTCTGAAGTCAGATCAACTAGCTTAGGGCTGTGTCTGTTTGAATTTTGAAAATTAGCAGGACTTGAAATGCTTCAAGGAAGAGAACTCGGGGTGGCTCCAGAAACAGCCTGAGAAACTCGAGCAAACTCGAAACCTCAGAAACTACCACTGCTTTCTCTCCCTCAGCCCAAGCAGTCCCAAAGAAGAAGTGTTCCCAGCAGGCTGGGATAGCACACATATACACTACATATACGTGACAGGCATCGCCAGCAGCCACATCCTGCTCCTTTCTGTGGCTGGCAAGAGTGAGACTGGATGTTTACATGTGGGCAAACTGGGTCCCTCCAGCAGCTCACACACTCAGCCTGCCCAGTGACCCCACTGAATTCCAGTATTAGCAGTGTGCCAAGGCCACAGCACTACTCCGCTTGCTGGCACAGACCATCACACGCCTCCTAAATCAGTCAGGACTCCCCTGGTCCCACAGCCAGCACCCCACTTGCCCTCCGCCAGGCCACTGCCATTGTTCACCAACTTCTCCACTTTGATCTTTGCTGGTGCTCTCAACACTGGCACACCCAGATGTTCTGCAGCTGTTGTCTCCTGGTGGAAAGGACTTGTAAAGCCATGTTTCCTAACAGGACTTCCACAACCTTTCAAAGCAACCTTTTCTGGGGTATGAACAATCTCATTCAAATGTCAACATTTCTTTTCCCGTATGTGAAATCAGAATTTCCTTCTTCCGGGCATGCCCAAAACAAGGCACAAACTACATTGTGCCTTCTGTTTCACATGCTGACTCGTTTGTAAACAATGCTAGGAGAATACCTGTTTTGATCCAAGCTAATCTCTGGCCCTTATAGTGCTTTCGGTAGTTAGTTTTGCTTTGTTATTTACTTGATGTCCCATTGAATTGTTGAATCATAAACAGACTACCTGTCTGTATAGCAGCATAGCAGTGATGAATAAATGCAAGAGAAGGAGCAAGGTGATTGTTTGCTAGACTCTTCCTAGAAACTGAGAAATCTGTTACTTAATGCTGACCACAGCAGATGGAGGAAGCATCCTACATGATGTCAAAGCAATGAAGCTGTAATCACTTTTATGATTACAGTCAAGGCACTGCTTTTGCCACCATAAGTGGAGTGCAGGGAATCTTAAAAGACGACACTCTAACTGTTGTCCATGCTCACTGAGAAAATAATGCTTTTACAGCAGAGCAGGTCTCACCGCAGCTAAATCATGGCTTCAACTGTACACCGCCTTCAAAAAGCCCACAAAAACACAAATGAAAGGATTTGGAACCCAAGGGAATCTCGGATTGTGACATCAGCTCACTCTGGATTCTTTCCAAATTCTCAATTCCATTTTCTTCCGAGCCAATTTTCCCACCTAACTTGAGATGTAATTTATGGATTTCCAACACATCTAGTTACCTTAGAATTAGATTGCCACTAGCCAAAAAGACAGAAACAAGCAGTTAAGTGAAGACTGAAACCATGGTTGTTTAGAACAGCAAAACTTGGGCGAAACTATTCTTAAGAAAACCAAAACTTTTAGGACTTACCCATGTATTTTTGGAGGTGGAAAAAGTTTTACATCGAAAAGTCCCTAGGGAACTCTCTTCAGTGCCTGGAGAGCCGCTGTCGCTCGCCTTTCAAGGACCTATTCGTCACAGCAGAGGCAGCAGAGCACAAGATGGCCGACGAGAAGGGGCAGTGTAGAACTCTCTGTCTGTCTGTGTCTCTACTCAGTGTAGAACGTCTCTATCCTGGCACATTTTCGAGTGCGATACTTCCCTCCGGGTCTTCGGTCCTTGCGAAGCTCTATGTACTGTGAGCGCTGCTACTTGCAGCTGAGAAAGACCGTGGAGCTAGCGGCGAATTCGGAGAGCGCTGAGCACGTAGTCAAGAAGCGAGACGTGTCCCTGCAACGCGGTGCTAATAGCAGCTTCCTCGCGGCGGGGGCGAGCTCCGGCCACAAGACATTCTCGTCCTGGCAACGGATCTCTGTGACGGGCGTAGGCGAAAAGCTTTCGTTTTCCATTCGAACTGCGAGAGAGGCAGACTGTTGCACGGAGCTCTGAGAACAAAGGTGCACGCCCTAGGCGGGCTTGGGCAGAAGCAGCGTTCTCTAGCTCTTGGCTGCCGGCGCACTTGTGGTTGTGTGGCGCCCTTGCAGCGGCTTCTGGCCGCCGGCAAGTGAAAGCGGCTCCACGCTTGGGCGAGGGCGGTGAACGAAGCGGCACTAGTCCCGTGCTTGTGTGCACCACGTTACTAGGAGAGGAAGGTGGTTGACTCTCGCTTGCCTTCCCAAGTGCCCTTAGCAGTCGGAAGGAGCAAGCTGAAGCACTGCTGCTTGTGCTGCTCCTTGGTTCCCTTGCAGCCCGCTGTGAAAGCATTGGCGGTCACTTCTAGGCGCCGAGTTGCACACAGCACCACGGTAAGTGCCTCGGAGAAGGGAAATCCAGAGTGCAGCGAGGAGCTGGACGTGG
This sequence comes from Sturnus vulgaris, assembly GCF_052056855.1. Taxonomy (NCBI): domain Eukaryota; kingdom Metazoa; phylum Chordata; class Aves; order Passeriformes; family Sturnidae; genus Sturnus; species Sturnus vulgaris. The sequence goes on from NW_028276064.1 coordinate 293,361, forward strand.
CTTACGTGCAGTAAGGAGAAGGTGAACCTAGGCACTGCCTCTTCAATCTGGCCGCCTCTGCTCTGGTAGCAACTTTTGCAAGTCGGCAGAGGGAGCCGCGAGTATGTAGAACGGAGGGCAGCGAGATGCCGTGTGTTATGCGCCTTTTCAGGGCTGCTGCCAGGGTGCTACTTTAAGAACGCCTTTTTCTTCCTCGCGTCCTTCTCGCTTCGCTCTAGCTGCATGGAGTACAGCACAGCGAAGGAGTGAGGAAGGGCTCTGCCCCAGCTTTTGTCCCGGCCTGCCTGTGCTGCGCCTTTAGCTGCACACGAGAACAACGGCATTTCTTACCCGCAAGGTAAAAAAGGCTTTAGTGTAGCCTTAGGAATGGCAAGTGCCTAGGCATTAAGTTGAGCGACCACGTATGAGGGAGTCTTTAGAGGTTTCCTCCCCCATGGCGCAGGTGTATTCTCATTCTCGTGCTGAACTGAAAAGTCCGGGCATGGCAAGACTGGCCTGCCTTGTGCAGAGACGAACACAAATGTGGGGCTATGATCCTCTGTGTTCGGAGCTCTGCTTCCGGGTGTGTGGGCCGCCGTGAGCCCGCAGCAGCCGCCGAGGACAGTGTGGATTGTGGATGAGTCTGGGCTGGCCCCCGGCCCCCCCGTTGGTCTGACAGCGGCAGAAGTGGCGTAGGAGCGGCATCGCCTGAGGGCCCCATGGGGGGCGGGAAGAGAGCCGGGAGTGACCCCGAACGACACCGGAAGCGATATCCGTAGGGCCCGGAAGGCCAGCGTTGCCATCGAGTTTGGCCGGTAGGAGGCGTCTAAGGTGCTTTGAAAGGTGGAGCTTCTTTGCTCTAGGACAGTCTGGGAGAGCTGAGGGTGTCCAATCTGGAGAACAGAAGGCTCCAGGGAGATCTTCGAGCCCTTTGCAGTGCCTGCTGGGGCTCCAAGATAGCTGGGGAGGGACTTTGGAAAAGGGTCTGGACTCGCAGGACAAGGGGGAATAGCTTCAAACTGCCAGAGGGCTGGGATAGATGGGATATTGGAAAGGAATTCTTCCTTGGGTGGGTGCTGAGGCACATGTTGCTCAAAGAGGCTGTGTAGGAGCCCCATGGCAGGAAGCGTCCAGGGCCAGGCTGGAGCGGACATGGAGCAACCTGGACTAGTGGAAAAGTGTCCCTGCCCGTGTCAGGATGTGGGAAGAAGATAATTTGTCTCTAAGGTCGCTTCCAGTCCAAACCATTCTGGGATTCTAGGATTCATGGAAGGCCCTTTTCCAAGTGAAGTGTTGTATCTCTTGGCTCCCAGCTTGTAGTTGCCAGTTCTTCTGGAAGCAGGCGTGGCGAAGCAGCTGTGATGAGCCATGGGTTCTCAATAGGACGAGTGTGATATATTTGCAGAGAGGAAGGCTGCAGACAGATATTCAAGGTCCAGGTAAAACAAGCAAAGGATTGAATAGAAGCCAAAGATTGGTTGTGTTAGTCAGTTTGCTGGCTGTTGAAATGGCCCCAGGTAATTTTCAACATTTCTAATTTGGATTTGTTTGAGTAAAAAATGAATGTGTTACCTCCAGCGTAGGCTCTCCAATGCATCTCCATGTGCTCCCATCTCTTTGTTGTATATCGGGTTCTATTAACTGAAGACAGAATCATAACACAGTAGTAAAACATTTAGAGGTGCGAAGCCCTGTGTACTGCGAGCGCTGCTACTCGCAGCTGAGAAGGACCGTGGAGCTAGCGGCGAATTCGGAGAGCTCTTCGCTGCACTGCGCCGCTCGCAAGCGGCTTCGTTCTTCGCCTTCTGCCGTCCGGCGAGAGCTGAACTCCAGCGGTCAGTTGCAGCTCTGCCCAACAGCGTGTTCTCAGTTCTGCGGGCAAGCACGCCCTCTTGCCTTGGCCCCGAGAGCAAAGTCCCGAGCGAGCACTCGACTCAGTGCAATGCACCCGGAAGGACGCTCTCGCTCGTCTTTCAAGGAGCGATTCCTAACAGCAGAAGCAGCAGAGGCACAAACTGCATGACGAGAAGGGACAACGTAGAACACGTCTCTGTCCTGGCACATTTTCGTGTGCGATACTTCCCTCCGGGTCTTCGGGCCTTGCGAAGCTCTGTGTACTGCGAGCGCTGCTACTCGCAGCTGAGAAGGACCGTGGAGCTAGCGGCGAATTCGGAGAGCTCTTCGCTGCACTGCGCCGCTCGCAAGCGGCTTCGTTCTTCGCCTTCTGCCGTCCGGCGAGAGCTGAACTCCAGCGGTCAGTTGCAGCTCTGCCCAACAGCGTGTTCTCAGTTCTGCGGGCAAGCACGCCCTCTTGCCTTGGCCCCGAGAGCAAAGTCCCGAGCGAGCACTCGACTCAGTGCAATGCACCCGGAAGGACGCTCTCGCTCGTCTTTCAAGGAGCGATTACCTACAGCAAAAGCAGCAGAGGCACAAACTGCATGACGAGAAGGGACAACGTAGAACACGTCTCTGTCCTGGCACATTTTCGTGTGCGATACTTCCCTCCGGGTCTTCGGGCCTTGCGAAGCTCTGTGTACTGCGAGCGCTGCTACTCGCAGCTGAGAAGGACCGTGGAGCTAGCGGCGAATTCGGAGAGCTCTTCGCTGCACTGCGCCGCTCGCAAGCGGCTTCGTTCTTCGCCTTCTGCCGTCCGGCGAGAGCTGAACTCCAGCGGTCAGTTGCAGCTCTGCCCAACAGCGTGTTCTCAGTTCTGCGGGCAAGCACGCCCTCTTGCCTTGGCCCCGAGTGCAAAGTCCCGAGCGAGCACTCGACTCAGTGCAATGCACCCGGAAGGACGCTCTCGCTCGTCTTTCAAGGAGCGATTCCTAACAGCAGAAGCAGCAGAGGCACAAACTGCATGACGAGAAGGGACAACGTAGAACACGTCTCTGTCCTGGCACATTTTCGTGTGCGATACTTCCCTCCGGGTCTTCGGGCCTTGCGAAGCTCTGTGTACTGCGAGCGCTGCTACTCGCAGCTGAGAAGGACCGTGGAGCTAGCGGCGAATTCGGAGAGCTCTTCGCTGCACTGCGCCGCTCGCAAGCGGCTTCGTTCTTCGCCTTCTGCCGTCCGGCGAGAGCTGAACTCCAGCGGTCAGTTGCAGCTCTGCCCAACAGCGTGTTCTCAGTTCTGCGGGCAAGCACGCCCTCTTGCCTTGGCCCCGAGTGCAAAGTCCCGAGCGAGCACTCGACTCAGTGCAATGCACCCGGAAGGACGCTCTCGCTCGTCTTTCAAGGAGCGATTCCTAACAGCAGAAGCAGCAGAGGCACAAACTGCATGACGAGAAGGGACAACGTAGAACACGTCTCTGTCCTGGCACATTTTCGTGTGCGATACTTCCCTCCGGGTCTTCGGGCCTTGCGAAGCCCTGTGTACTGCGAGCGCTGCTACTCGCAGCTGAGAAGGACCGTGGAGCTAGCGGCGAATTCGGAGAGCTCTTCGCTGCACTGCGCCGCTCGCAAGCGGCTTCGTTCTTCGCCTTCTGCCGTCCGGCGAGAGCTGAACTCCAGCGGTCAGTTGCAGCTCTGCCCAACAGCGTGTTCTCAGTTCTGCGGGCAAGCACGCCCTCTTGCCTTGGCCCCGAGAGCAAAGCCCCGAGCGAGCACTCGACTCAGTGCAATGCACCCGGAAGGACGCTGTCGCTCGCCTTTCAAGGAGCGATTCCTAACAGCAGAAGCAGCAGAGGCACAAACTGCATGACGAGAAGGGACAACGTAGAACACGTCTCTGTCCTGGCACATTTCCGTGTGCCATACTTCCCTCCGGGTCTTCGGGCCTTGCGAAGCCCTGTGTACTGCGAGCGCTGCTACTCGCAGCTGAGAAGGACCGTGGAGCTAGCGGCGAATTCGGAGAGCTCTTCGCTGCACTGCGCCGCTCGCAAGCGGCTTCGTTCTTCGCCTTCTGCCGTCCGGCGAGAGCTGAACTCCAGCGGTCAGTTGCAGCTCTGCCCAACAGCGTGTTCTCAGTTCTGCGGGCAAGCACGCCCTCTTGCCTTGGCCCCGAGAGCAAAGTCCCAAGCGAGCACTCGACTCAGTGCAATGCACCCGGAAGGACGCTCTCGCTCGCCTTTCAAGGAGCGATTCCTAACAGCAGAAGCAGCAGAGGCACAAACTGCATGACGAGAAGGGACAACGTAGAACACGTCTCTGTCCTGGCACATTTTCGTGTGCGATACTTCCCTCCGGGTCTTCGGGCCTTGCGAAGCCCTGTGTACTGCGAGCGCTGCTACTCGCAGCTGAGAAGGACCGTGGAGCTAGCGGCGAATTCGGAGAGCTCTTCGCTGCACTGCGCCGCTCGCAAGCGGCTTCGTTCTTCGCCTTCTGCCGTCCGGCGAGAGCTGAACTCCAGCGGTCAGTTGCAGCTCTGCCCAACAGCGTGTTCTCAGTTCTGCGGGCAAGCACGCCCTCTTGCCTTGGCCCCGAGAGCAAAGTCCCGAGCGAGCACTCGACTCAGTGCAATGCACCCGGAAGGACGCTCTCGCTCGTCTTTCAAGGAGCGATTCCTAACAGCAGAAGCAGCAGAGGCACAAACTGCATGACGAGAAGGGACAACGTAGAACACGTCTCTGTCCTGGCACATTTTCGTGTGCGAAACTTCCCTCCGGGTCTTCGGGCCTTGCGAAGCCCTGTGTACTGCGAGCGCTGCTACTCGCAGCTGAGAAGGACCGTGGAGCTAGCGGCGAATTCGGAGAGCTCTTCGCTGCACTGCGCCGCTCGCAAGCGGCTTCGTTCTTCGCCTTCTGCCGTCCGGCGAGAGCTGAACTCCAGCGGTAAGTTTCAGCTCTGCCCAACAGCGTGTTCTCAGTTCTGCGGGCAAGCACGCCCTCTTGCCTTGGCCCCGAGAGCAAAGTCCCGAGCGAGCACTCGACTCAGTGCAATGCACCCGGAAGGACGCTCTCGCTCGCCTTTCAAGGAGCGATTCCTAACAGCAGAAGCAGCAGAGGCACAAACTGCATGACGAGAAGGGACAACGTAGAACACGTCTCTGTCCTGGCACATTTTCGTGTGCGATACTTCCCTCCGGGTCTTCGGGCCTTGCGAAGCCCTGTGTACTGCGAGCGCTGCTACTCGCAGCTGAGAAGGACCGTGGAGCTAGCGGCGAATTCGGAGAGCTCTTCGCTGCACTGCGCCGCTCGCAAGCGGCTTCGTTCTTCGCCTTCTGCCGTCCGGCGAGAGCTGAACTCCAGCGGTCAGTTGCAGCTCTGCCCAACAGCGTGTTCTCAGTTCTGCGGGCAAGCACGCCCTCTTGCCTTGGCCCCGAGAGCAAAGTCCCGAGCGAGCATTCGACTTAGTGCAATGCACCCAGAAGGACGCTCTCGCTCGTCTTTCAAGGAGCGATTCCTAACAGCAGAAGCAGCAGAGGCACAAACTGCATGACGAGAAGGGACAACGTAGAACACGTCTCTGTCCTGGCACATTTTCGTGTGCGATACTTCCCTCCGGGTCTTCGGGCCTTGCGAAGCTCTGTGTACTGCGAGCGCTGCTACTCGCAGCTGAGAAGGACCGTGGAGCTAGCGGCGAATTCGGAGAGCTCTTCGCTGCACTGCGCCGCTCGCAAGCGGCTTCGTTCTTCGCCTTCTGCCGTCCGGCGAGAGCTGAACTCCAGCGGTCAGTTGCAGCTCTGCCCAACAGCGTGTTCTCAGTTCTGCGGGCAAGCACGCCCTCTTGCCTTGGCCCCGAGAGCAAAGTCCCGAGCGAGCACTCGACTCAGTGCAATGCACCCGGAAGGACGCTCTCGCTCGCCTTTCAAGGAGCGATTCCTAACAGCAGAAGCAGCAGAGGCACAAACTGCATGACGAGAAGGGACAACGTAGAACACGTCTCTGTCCTGGCACATTTTCGTGTGCGATACTTCCCTCCGGGTCTTCGGGCCTTGCGAAGCCCTGTGTACTGCGAGCGCTGCTACTCGCAGCTGAGAAGGACCGTGGAGCTAGCGGCGAATTCGGAGAGCTCTTCGCTGCACTGCGCCGCTCGCAAGCGGCTTCGTTCTTCGCCTTCTGCCGTCCGGCGAGAGCTGAACTCCAGCGGTCAGTTGCAGCTCTGCCCAACAGCGTGTTCTCAGTTCTGCGGGCAAGCACGCCCTCTTGCCTTGGCCCCGAGAGCAAAGTCCCGAGCGAGCACTCGACTCAGTGCAATGCACCCGGAAAGACGCTGTTGCTCGCCTTTCAAGGAGCGATTCCTAACAGCAGAAGCAGCAGAGGCACAAACTGCATGACGAGAAGGGACAACGTAGAACACGTCTCTGTCCTGGTACATTTTCCTGTGCGAAACTTCCCTCCGGGTCTTCGGTCCTTGCGAAGCTCTATGTACTGTGAGCGCTGCTACTTGCAGCTGAGAAAGACCGTGGAGCTAGCGGCGAATTCGGAGAGCGCTGAGCACGTAGTCAAGAAGCGAGACGTGGCCCTGCAACGCGGTGCTAATAGCAGCTTCCTCGCGGCCGGGGCGAGCTCCGGCCACAAGACATTCTCGTCCTGGCAACGGATCTCTGTGAAGGGCGTAGGCGAAAAGCTTTCGTTTTCCATTCGAACTGCGAGAGAGGCAGACTGTTGCACGGAGCTCTGAGAACAAAGGTGCACGCCCTAGGCGGGCTTGGGCAGAAGCAGCGTTCTCTAGCTCTTGGCTGCCGGCGCACTTGTGGTTGTGTGGCGCCCTTGCAGTGGCTT